>NC_056530.1:11320179-11416226 GCF_019175285.1 Sceloporus undulatus
AAGAAACGTAGATAATGACTTCCTTCCATACAGATCTTGCTTTCACTGAAAATAATTGTTCTATCTTACTCCGAATGTAGTGGCATACAATTTTATTATGAACCAAACAGTTATGCTCGACCATTGATTTAATACAGTAAAGCAAACTTAGGAGTTTTTTATTTGCAAATAATTATTACAATTGTTATCCACATTTCTATTTCCTTCCATATAAGTATCTTTGTACATAGCTTCTTTTTTTCCCTGTATGGTCTTATAGTGTGTTGTTCGATTTTCAAGACTATTCAGAGCATGGTATTTTTAAGATGGAAATGAGCATTTTCTGCACACGAAACAGCTTCTTCCAGGTTTCCAGTTCGGACATTTGTTTTCACCATTATTATTATTACTATTATTAATATTATTACTATGCCTTTTCTCATCCTCTTGTGTAGATACTTGTGTATGTGATGTATGTAAGGTATGTAAATGTATGTTTTTTTAGACGTCAATAAAAATTTCCCAAAACAACCCCAAACATTTGGCATTAGATGTAGGTATCCTTAGATTTAAGTGTGTTCAAATGATAGTGGATGGGGAAAATAATACCTTCTCCCCTTCCAAGTCCCTTCAGTTCAGCAAAATTAATAACTGGTCTGCCAATGTCGAACAGCCCTTTGTGCAGCTCCAAACTTATAAACAGTTCTGGGGTCCTTGCCAGAGATCAGCCGCGCTCAACAAAACTGGATCTGCCATGGCCTGTCTTTCCCATTCGGTGCAATGACTCGCATGATAGGAGCCAAAAGAAATGGGCGAAAACCCATTGATCGAGACATGAGAAGCCGCATTGTTTGGGGTCAGAGAGCAAAACTGGGCTGAACAATTGCAAGGCTGAGGGAAAAACAACTCATCTGAATTGTGCAAATTTCCTAGCTGTAGAAAGACAATGTAATATATATATATATATATATATATATATATATATATATATATATATATATATATGCTGTGTTTCCAGATTACCTGCAGAATCATTCACCGGAGCCCCCAAGCTTTTCGCCTGTCATCCCTGTCATTTTTCACACCTTTGGACTTTTTGATGCTCTGCCTTTTTCCCTGACAAGGCAGCAGAGGGGCTGTCAGCCTCATGTATCAAATTGGCTTCCCTGGAATGATTCAGAAAATCAAGGTGCCACTCCAAAAATAACAACACAAGAAAGACAGGTTGGAGCCGCTCTTTCTCTTTCCTGGTGCCTTTTAATTTCACAATAACGGTGACCGATTCGTTTAGGGAAGCGCCCATCTTTGAAAGGTTCCTTGGACTCCTATAAAAGCTTTGGTTCATTTTGTCCATTTTCCTTCCAGTTGAGCAATGGTGATTTGGGGGCTACATGTGGAACGTACTCATGCTTATGTCCTTAACTGAATGCCAGCCCTAGACAAACAGTGGTTGCAATCCATAGCCCTTCTTCTGAATGATACCTATTGTGTATCTGCCAGTGTGTCTGTTCCATCTTTCCATCTACCTTTGAACACTATAAAGCACTTTAAAACATTTTGGCTGAAAAAAGTGGGACATGTGGCCAAAAATGGGGGGATGCGGGAGGCTTGGAGATGACATAGACATCCCAAGACCTGCATGAAGTCTATGGGCAACAGGATGGGCACATTTGGATTGTATCCATTGGAACCCAACTATTGCTGACATCCTAGATTGCAGACTTAGGCCCCATGCAGACAGGCCAAAATAAATCTGCTCCAGGTCACTTTGGAGGTATGCTGTTTAAATGATGCATGCGTCCTGGAGCGCAGCTTTGGCACAACTTCTGGACACTTAATACTCATGCATCATTTAAACAGCATACCTCCAAAGTGACTCAAAGCAGCTTTATTTTGGCCTGTCTGTTCAGCCCCATAGTTACAAATTTGTTACCACATCTTGTCTCCTGACCCAGCTCTCCAAACCTAATGTCTGTTCTGCTGGTGATTTAGATGCATCAGAATGGCGTTTCCCATCCCTTCCCATCAATGATCTCTGGTGCAATAGTCAGAAGCAGGGCACCATCACAACCCTTTGTCACACTGAAGATTGTGCATAGGAGGGGGCTGGAAAATTCATTTTGCTGTGGCCTGATCACCCCCAGAGCAGACCTCTGTCTTTCAATGTGGCTGCTGGCTGTTCAAGTGGGTTTGAAATTGAAGGCTTTAACATCCAGAGTCCATAATTTTTTGTGGGGTTTTTGGGCTATGAGGCTGTGTTCTAGAAGAGTTTATTCCATGTGGAGCATGGCTGAACACGGAGCAGGTACGGATCCGTAACTCTAGGTTACCAGTCTGTCATTGCAGAGTTGCATATCATCCTAGGTAAACCCTTGGCATCTTCAGAAGCCTTCATTTAGGTGCTCCCCGCATTACAGTTATGAAAGGAGTCCACTGAAGACCAAATAACTGAAGGTTCATTTTGGCAGCAGCACCTCTGTTATGGAATGGTCTCCCCATGGAGGTATTTTCTTTGGTGTGTTCAGTACTGGCTTTAATTTAACAGCTGGGACTGTGTTGTTGTTTTTCCCCAGTTATTTGACATGTTTCTGCTGTTGGCGTATTGCAAATACCCGGAGTTGTGATTGTTAGTACATCGTATTTCATTGTAAATCATCCTGGGAAAAAGGTGTTCAGTTAATTTGCTTCTCCGAAAGATGGGGTAGAGATGATTAAAAGGAAAATATACATAATCTGTCTCACAGTCTCAAAGGTATTGTGTGGGCTCCGTACAGGAGGAGAAATGGTCTCCTGAAGTGAATTCAAATCTAACGGATTCATATAAATTCTAAAACAAGCTGTTTAATTCAACTAGTTCCAGCTAACAAATCAGGACAGCAGAAATTGAAATGTCATGAACCGGAGCAGCAGAAATCAAAATGTTGACCAAATAACACTGTCGAACACTCTAGCATGGTCAGCTTGTCCATCAATAGTGAGACTGGAGACATATTGAGAGCTGGAGGCCACTCTAATTTGTATGTTTTAATTGCATGTAATTACCCTAATTGGACTACCGCTTTCATGGGCTTGGTGATGGCATGTCCTTATTAAGGCTCAGAAATGTTACTGTCTTGGACAACAATTCCCAGAATCCCCCACCGCCAAGCTGTCAGGAGTGAGTAGATCTGGGAATTGTAGCGGTGAATCATACTAACTCATTTACTTCTAGTTCCAGCTGGGAGGAGCATCCTAAAACTGCAACCCATGGAGATCATGGGACCACTTTACTATACACTTGTCTCTCCATATTTGCAAGGGTTAGGGGCACAAGACCCCCATGAATAAGGAAAAACCACAAATTGCAAAAACAGTATGTTTTTACCTGAGAGGACACCTCTCTAGGAATCTCTAGGTCCTCCAGGGCAACTCTGTGGTCAACGTCCAACAGACACTGACCATAGAACTGCACTGGAGGAGGTACAACAGCCTAGTAGAGTATTCTCTCTAGGAATCTCTAGGTCTTTCAGTGCAACTTTTGGTTAAAGTTGACCATAGAGTTGCACTGGAGGACCTAAATATTCCTAGAGATAACATATTAATCAAAGCCATGAATGATCAAAGCCGCAAATATGGAGGGATGAGTGTAATTAGAATTGACACAAATCTCCAGGTCCTTATTCATAGAAGCCACAAGAAAAGGTTCCTAGATGAAGGGCATCAACCAATTAAGTACATCTTATAGCCCCAGCATGGTCTAGTGATGTGAGCATTGGGTTATGACGCTGGAAACCAGGGTTCACATTCCGGTTTAGCCATGGAAATCCATTGGGTGACCTTTGGCAAGTCACACTCTCTCAGGCTCAGAGGATGGCAATACCAAATCCCCTTCTGAAGAAACTTGCCAAGAAAACCTTGTGATGGGGTCACCATAAGTCAGAAATGACTTGAAGGCACACAACAACAAGGGCAATCCACAAACCATCGCTCACCGGTACACTTTTTAAAACTGTTTTAAGCCTGTTATAGCTGGTGCTAAATGTGCTGGATATTATCCAGACTGCTTATATCAGAACCTGGGTTTAGGATGTGCATCCAAACAGGACAACATCAGAACAAGGATGGGGGCAAATGTGCCATTTGACCCATGCAGAGCAGGCTTTAGTTCCAACTCAGAAAACCTTAGGTATCTCTTCTCGATGCAAGATTCACTCACGATTAATGGCACAGGAGCTCTGACTCCTACTCAGCTTGGCAACCTGGATACACTGCATGTTTATTTGCAGAATTGTAGACCTCTCCTTCACTCCTCTTTACCAAGTTGATGCCCAATGCACCAGATGGGAGGCGAAACCTCCCTTCAATCTGTTCTTCTCTCCCAGGGCCATATGGGAAGAGACTTCCAATGCAACTTTCCCCATTAACTCTGACTAACACATCTCCTAAGTGCACTTGATTGGTAATTATGAGGCATGCCAGTCATTTTCACAACTCGGATTTGACTCACTCCTACACAGATCTTGGCTGTTTACAGCTAACATGCAGGAGGAGACCGAGGCTGGTTCTTGTCAAGGCACCTGGAGTGCATTCTTCCTCTCATGCCACCATACTCCACCTACTTCATTTGGATGATGTGTCGATCATGTCTGCATCTTGGGAAGACGGAAACTATGGCAACTATTAGGCACAGTGGGGCTGTGATGGAAACCCCTAGGCAACAGTCCTTGATTCGGTTCCCTGAAACTTTTAACTTCACTTTGTCTACACTGACACTTTGATTCCACTGTAACTGCCATGGCTGCATCCAAATGAATCTTAGCATTTGGAGAGCTCTCTGGATGAGAATTCTAACTCTCTCTCCCTAAACAGCAAATCCATAGGATGTTCCCATGGCAGTAAAATGGAATCATAGTGGTATAATTATGTAAGGTGTAAGGGAACTACACTTTCCAAGGCATCATGAGAAAATGAATTGAGGGCAGAATTACTTCCCCAAACCTTGGGAACTTGAAATTGGGGGAGTGCATCAGACCTTCTTAGGAAAGGATGCAAAATACCTCCACAAACTACCAATCCCAGGATTTTGGAGGATGGTGCCCTGGCAGGCAAAGTGGAATCAAAGCATGACTTTTGTAGAGCCGGGGATTGAACAAAGTACAAGTACACAGTACATAGAAAAGAGAAGGACATAGTACATAGTGCATAGAAGGAGCCCTGGTGGCACAGTGGTTAAATGCCTGTACTGCAGTCACTCACTCACAAACCACAAGGTTGCGAGTTCAATCCCAGCCAAGGGCTCAGGGTCAACTCAGCATGGCATCCTTCTGTAGGTCGCTAAAATGAGTACCCAATGTGTTGGGGGCATTTAGTTTACACATTGTAAACTGCTTACGGAGTGCTTAACTGCACCAATAAGTGGCATAGAAATATACTTGCTATTGCTACTGCTGCATGCAAAGCACATGACCCACCGCTGAGTTATAATTTCCCTTCAGTTATGAGGATTATGGCACTGTTGGAAGGGAAATAAATCCATGCTTGAAGGACTTATGTCTTCATAAGTAGACTTATATCTGAGGGAATTAGAACTGGGCAGCTCCATAACATTTATATCTAATGGAAGGCTGCTGAAACAAAGCCAGCAAAATGACTGAGGCACAATGGGATGCACATCGCATCAGTCCTGATGTGCATCAGGCATCAATGTTCATCAGGTAACATTTGGCAGTGTCCTGTTATGTATCTTCACAATTCAGTAAAGGGGTTTCTTAATACCAAACTATGGAGTGTTGTTGCTGTGTGCCTTCAAAGTCATTTCTGACTTATGGCGACTCTAAGGAAAAACCCATCATGGGGTCTTCTTTGCAAGTTTCTTCAGAGGAGATTTGCCATTGCCATCCTCTGAGGCTCAGAGAGTGTGACTTGCCCAAGAATATCTAGTGGGCTTACATGGCCAAGCCAGGATTCTGTGATGTAAGGTACCTTTAAGACACAGCCCTTAGTGATATCAGCTGTAGTCTATATATACTATTAATAGGGTTGGAGATTCTTGTAAGATTGGATTCCAACAGCAGACATCACAGATTCGAACCTTGGTCTCCAAAGTCATTGTCCAACATTCAAACCACTATACCATGCCGGCTCTCTCTGCTTTGTAGCTAGGTACACAAAAAGTTACATAACATCTTGGGGGGAAATCTGCTCATTTTCACAAACATTTTGTTTTGTCGCCAGTTTCTATAAGATCTGCAGGATTGGGAAAAGTAATAAATTGCTCTTTGCTGTCCTTCAAGTGAGTACTTTTAGGAACTGACTGCAAATGAATTTTAATGGTATGCTTTCTTGCTGATTTTTATCTCCTGTCTTTTTCTTAATGACTTTTAAAATGGTTTCAATTTTATAGATTGTTTCACTCTATTTTCATATAGCTTTTATAGGTATAATATTGATGTATGTGCATGCAGTTTAATCTGCCCTGAGTGCCGGTGTTGGGAAAAGGGAAGGATATCATCATCCACAACAACGGCAGCAACAACAAATTGTAGTAAAAGTAATCGAACTGGAGGGTTTGTGGGTTTGCAAATAATGGAGCCATCTTGCTAGCAGTGTGTGTGTGTGTGTGTGTGTGAGTGTGGGTGTGTGGTTAGCTTCTCAAAGAGGAAAAAGTCACTCGATTTGCATGGAACCAGGTTTTTTTTATGCACACTCCATTTTGCAAAAATTAAAGAAATTGCAACAAGGAAGGAAAATCATCTGGTATCTTGGCCTTGCATTAGAGGAATAGATTTTCTTTCTGTGTGTTTGTGTATGTGAGAGTGGCCCGTTCCGCATGGGCCTTTGCGGCGCCCCCGTCACGTGCTAGAGGTTGGCCGAGGACCTAGCGTCCATACCGGCCTCACCCCTATCACGTGACAGGGGCATAAAAATGGCCACGCCCTATACACAAGGGCGCAGCCATTTTTACGCACCGGACGCTTTGCATCCGCATGTAGCATTGGGAAAATGACGCGTCGAGTGCGCCATTGGCACCTCGTCACGTCATTTACGCGACGCAAGAAGAAGCACCATTTTGGCGCTTCTTTTTAGCTGTGCCAGGAAGCCTCGCGGTTTGGCCACTGGGGCTTCTCAGCACAGCTAATGACAGCGCAGGCAGAGTGTTGCTTTTCGGCGCTCTGTAACGCGTCAGAGATTGACTTTAAGTTGCCTGTTGATTTATGGAAACATGCATTTCATGGGGTTTCCTTATGCAAGAAATATTCAGAGTTGGTTTTGCCAGTTTCTTCCTCTCAAAATTGGCAGTCCCTCATCCAAATACTAACTAAGGCTGACCATGCTTAGCTTCCAAGATCAGTGGTTTTAGGATATTTAGTTCCACGGATGCTTTTAGTTCCTTTAAAAACTTCAAAATGGATGCTTCTAGATGGGGGAAAATGTCTCTGTTATTCCTGGTTCATGTACAAAACCATTTCCTTCTGGAGATCCATACGATTTTGTTTTCATTCTAAAATATTCTGAGATATCTTTCAGGACCTGTCATCATTACCTAAAACTTTTCATTCCCACTCAGTTTAAATTAACCCATTACTTTCCGACATGGCATCCATCTGCATTTGCTAAATGTTTCTCCTCTCTTGGAAACGTTAAGGATGGCCGCCATTCAAGGAAACACAGCCATTGTTTCCAGGACACAAAATTCAACAGTGATTAAATAGAGAAAGAGGAGTGTTAGCACTAAAACAACATGATCCTAGTGCTTAACCGGTGTAATATCGCTAAAGCGCTTGAGCACTTTGACTGTGACTCCAGAATAACAATAAAAAAGGCCCAGCGGGAATTGGTGCGAATCAACTGCAGAAATGTTGCAAGAGACTGGATGTGACAAGTGATCGGTGGGAGGAGAAGTGAAAGGAAGGGAGGAAAAGAAACCTGGAATATTTCAAGAAAAGGATGGATAGAAACCCATGCATTTGCAGGTTAAAAAGAATTAGAAAGTCTCAATACTTCCTGAGGTTCTTTACCCATATGGAGGTGCCTGATTCTGTAAATTGCTGACGTCCGATGTAAAAACACACTCTCTTCCCATCCACCTCATTGGATTCTCAACACCCACAACATAGCATCATAAGGCAAATAGCAACCCAGAACCTGAATATGTGATACTCTTCCTCAACATACCATTCGCTGAATCTACGTCCCTAGAATGATAAATGTGAGGAATTGCAATTCCTTTGTTCCTTCTTGATCTCCTTAGATCTGTCATGTGCCACAAGAGTCAGGTGATGAACATCTTTCCAAGGGTGCATCTACACTGTTGAAATAATATAGTTCGGCATCACTTTTAAGTGCTATG
Source organism: Sceloporus undulatus (assembly GCF_019175285.1). Taxonomy (NCBI): domain Eukaryota; kingdom Metazoa; phylum Chordata; class Lepidosauria; order Squamata; family Phrynosomatidae; genus Sceloporus; species Sceloporus undulatus. Next base: position 11,328,488 of record NC_056530.1, read on the forward strand.
GGATCCTGAGATTTGTAGTTTTACAAAGGGACAAAGGTAGGAGGGGAAATGTTGCCTAAGGCCAGGGTGGGTGAATGACTCTATGAATGGTGGAGGGAGTTGGGAAACGTGGTGCATCTCTTTGCATAGCGATATTTCAGACTGACACGGGGATGTCTCTGAATTCTGTTCTCATCCTTATGGTCAGTGTAAGTCAAAGCCAATTTGACAGCATATAAGAGCACAACAACAATCTTAACGATAACCAATGAAAGATGAGAGAGGCAGTGTTGTGTAGCAGTTTGCGTGTTGGATTTGGACTGGGTATACTGGGGTTCAAATTGTGGCTCGGGCATGAACCAAACAGGGTTATCTTGAGGTGATAACTATTTCTGACCCTAACTTACTTTGCAGGATTTCTCTCTGGAAGAGATGAGATTTCCGTCTCTGGAAGAAATTGATCTATTAATGCAACAGATAAAATGTTACCACAAAGAAGTTTCTATGGTATAATAGTTTGCTCTTCCCTCTTCCTTTTCCATGCCCAAAGCCTTTGATATGACCAACCTGTATCTATCTGCATTGTGATCTCCATAGTTCTGGAGAGTTACTTTTTTGAACTACACATTTCAGAATCCCCAGAGTGTTGGCTTCTAGAATCAGGAATCATTTTTGCTCTTAGCTTTTTGGGGATGAAGAGAACTGCTACTGTCCTGATGAATAATCCATGTGTCTCAGTTGGGTGGTCCAGTTCTTGGGCCAGAAAGTACCTTGAGCAGGAGCCAGAAAGCCAGATGGTAAACACGCGAGCCAAAGGCTATGAGCCAAAGTCAGACAGACTCAAGTCCAACGATACTTTGGTGCAAAAGGAGGATATGTTGGCTTTCTTCGGTGACAAGCTGAAAGGGAAGCAGCAGTTGTTGATGTCCCCTTGTTTCAGAAAAGTGTACCACCAGATTGGCCTTCCTGTTGTCACCTGCTTTTCTAAGGCCAGAAGGATGATGGGTTGTGGGACTTTTCCAGCTGCAATTGCCCATCCTGGCTTCTCGCAAGCAGGCAGATAGAGAACAATTGACTAAACCATAGGGATCGCAATTCAAGACCATTGGTGCCTGGTCCAATCCCTCTTTCTTCTATAGAGCATACTGTCACTTTGCAAGAGCCAAGCCATAACAGATTTGCATGGGCTGGAATTTGAATTTGGTGCGACAATAGAAAACGTTCCTTTGTAATTAAGAGGAGATGTGAGAGAGACAGTAATTAGGGAAGGAAATTAACTGGGCTGATCAGATGGCAGTCAAAAGAGAGAGGGAGAAAGAGAGAGAGACTGTGAAAATGAACAAGTGCTCAGTGGATTCTGGAGCCAAGAAACAAGGGTGCAATGGAGAGAGATAAAACAGGCCATTCTAAGGAGCAGAAGTAATGCAGATGGAAGGCAAGTTCCAGTCTGCCAATGGGAGCTCCCATGTCAGTGGGCTGGTCAATCCACTCCAGGATTTAGCTCCATTTTTAATCTATCCAGAGTGCTCAACTGATTTTGGGTACAAGGTTCACCTCTGGTGGCTCTTATAGAATTCACAGTAAAACCTGGAATGGAATCACCACTCCAGTGACAGAGAAGTCACCAGCCTTCACTGCATTCTACATAGGTTTGCATGAAGATAAAATCAGCTGCCCTTAACAGGATGAAAAGAAGACTCAAGGAGTACTCTAGCCCTGTCTGTCCCCATTCTCTAACCCCACAGAAACATGCAAGAAGTCTCCACATGTCCCTAAGGGATCACAGTCCCTCCTCCCAAAAGGTATAATGGTGAGAAAGATCTGGGTCTCATTCCCACTTACAGATAAATCGGTGTGTGATCCAAATCGATGGATCGATTCAACAGCGGAGCATGGTTCCCACTACATTTGCCCCGGTTGCATTTTCCCTCCTGTAAAATAACCTACTTGTGGTTCACATTCATGCATGAATCGATTCAAAATGGACCCGCTCCAGCCAGCCGAAAGGCAAATTTAAATCGATTCCGATCCGCATCCGGCTCACACTTGCGCAGAATCAATTTATCGAAAAAGACATGGAAAAAATCAGCATCAAAAAGACATGGGTTAAATGGGTCTGGTGCATGGCCCCCCTCACCGAATCACTTCAGCAATTCGATTTAAGTGGGAAGCAGGGTCATTTGAACCAGTTCAAACCAAATTGTGATGTGGTTTAAAAGGTAGTGGGAATGAGGTCCTGGTAGAGCAGAGTCCAGGAAATATAAATCAAAATTCTGCAACATAGGATACAAAAGCCATGTTGGACTATAAGTGCCATTATTATTGGCCTTGCTGACTGATGAGGATGGAAGTTGTAGTTTAATGGTGGAAGAACAGACCAGTTTGGTTAAGGCTGAACTTCATTTTCACACACATCCAAAATGTATGCAAACCATCGACTGTCAAGTAGACAAATGGTTTTGAGAGCGAGTGAAGCCCGAATTCTTGCTAGAATCCAAAAGGACTGCAGTGGCCATTGTAGTTTGGACATACAGCGCGCCCGCGTTATAAGCAGGCGCGCTATATGCGGCTTTAAGCACACTCGCTCAAGCCATGGGGAGCGCACAGGGTGCAAGGGGCTGCGCATCCCATTCAAATGAATGGGGCGTGTGCCCATGGTGTGCACATGCTGCCGCACTGCTGCACACACGAATCCCATTCAAATTAATCGGGCTCGGGCATAGGCGGAATTCACCTTACGCGAGGGGGTCCAGAACGGATATCCCCCATAAGGCAAGGGTCCACTGTATCCTGAAATATCTTGACCCATTGGAAGATATGATAATTCTTGTAGATACATAGCTATGTTATTCTGGAATATCATATGCAAAGGGATCTTGAACCACTTTTGACAATGTGTGAAAAAAGTTGTAGCATAACCTTCCATAGACTTTCTAGAATGCACATAACTGGCAGGTCCATTTCCTTTTCCTTTCTTTTATTCTATTTTATGCACAGCACTGTTTAAACCTACAACGCTTTATAAATAAAGTTTAATAATAAGAAGAATAAGAATAGACTGGGTCTGCTCCTTCAGATGTATGTATCTGAGGAAGTAGACCAAGTCTAGGAAAGCATTACGCTACAACTTCTTTCACACAGTTAGTCCCAAAGGTGCTACAAGATCCTTTTGCAATTCTTGGTATAGCTGAAGGCAGTAGAATCATAGAATCATAGAGTTGGAAGAGACCACAAGGGCCATCCAGTCCAACCCCCTGCCATGCAAGAACTCACAATCAAAGCATCCCCATTGACAGATAGCCATCCAGCCTCAGCTTAAAGACCTCCAAGGAAGGAGACTCCACTACACTCCAAGGCTGTGTCTTCCACAGTCAAACAGTCCTTACTGTCAGGAAGATCCTCCTAATGTTGAGGTGGAATCTCTTTTCCTGCAGCTTGCATCCGTTGTTCCACGTTCTAGTCTCTGGAGCAGCAGAAAACAAGCTTGCTCCCTCATCAATATGACATCCCTTCAAATATTTAAACAGGGCTATCATATCACCTCTTAACCTTCTCCAGGCTAAACATACCCAGCTCCCTAAGTTGTTCCTCATAGGGCATGGTTTCCAGACCCTTCATCATTTTGGTCGCCCTCCTTTGGACACGCTCCAATTTCTCAGCATCCTTTTTAAATTGTGGTACCCAGAACTGGACACAATATTCCAGGTGGGGCCTGACCAGAGCAGAATATAGTGGCACTATGACTTCCCTTGATCTAGACGCTATACTTCTATTGATGCAGCCTAAAACTCCATTGGCCTTTTTAGCTGCGAAAAGAAGAAGACCACAGTAAAGATAGATTTATCAAGGAATCCACGGGCCGGAGTTTGCAAGACCAGATTTTGATGATTTCAGTTCTTGGAGGACTTTCAGTCACAGGATCAAGAGTGAAGCAAAGTGAAGGCAAATGTTAGCAACCATACAGAATCATTTGTCGAGGTGTAGAAAGGCTCTGTCCCTTTTTTTTCTCCCACTTCTCTTTTTCACATCATTTAAATGGTGGGGAAACACTTTATCGCACTTCATTTGAAATCTAACAGGGCCACCAATCACTTGATCTGGCTCATTGGGTGGCAGTTGACCATTCCATAAATCAGTTCACTTTTTATGAAACCGCACCTATCCAACTGAACTGCAAGGCCAGTAATGCAACAGGATAAAGTCAACTGCTTTGGGAGACAACATTGGATATGGAGATGAAGGCAGGCACAGTGTACATAAAATATGTAGCTATAGATATGAGCATATTTTATTTATACACCCCATAATATAGAATCCAAATACAGAATGAAAGAATATGGGATCTTAAATACAGAATTCTTCCAACCCATGAGACTTCAATTAAAGAAAACAGGTACTCTGGGGTGAACATTATTAAAATATTGATCATCCTAGAACATTGCAAAGACACGCCGTGGCTTGATAAATCTGTTCTCAGCCAGGAGGTGATCCGTTGCTCATAGATAATACTTTGTCTTCCTGTCAACATCTCAGATTCTTTAATAAAAATCAGACAAAGGAAAGATTTTATATTTTTAAAATGAAGCAATGCGGAGAGATCTTAACAGCAATTAGGACATTATGTAGTCGAAGGCTTTCATGGCTAGCATCCATCGTTTCTTGTGGGGGGTTTTCAGACTATGTGGCCATGTTCTAGAAGAGTTTATTCCTGACGTTTCACCAGCATCTTCAGAGAAGATGAAACATCAGGAATAAACTCTTCCAGAACATGGCCACATAGCCCGAAAAACCCACAAAAAACAACTGGGACATTAACAACTGAATTTAATTGCCCTCAACTATACAAACATTTGTATGGCAAACCTACAAAGACACTGGTATTTCTTACCCTGCAGTCTGTCTGGAACAAAATATGGCCAAATCCCAATATGATCTTTTTATGGTTCCAAAATTCATGGACATAACTTGTACCTTCAGAACCACACTGCCAACACTTGACTTGTGGTGGTTTCTTGATTACCTTGATCGTTGTTGTTGTTGTTGTTAACTGCCCTCAAATCAACCTTAACTCATGGAAACCCCATGGATGAAACCCTCTGTTCTCCACTGCTTTGCTCAAGACCCATGGCCTGCTTTATTGAGTCCAGCCATCTAACATGTAGCATTAAGCACATTGCCAAGCCACAGTGTGGTCCTCATTATCTACAGTCCTTCTTCTTATTCAAACTGCATGAAGATGATGGTGACAATGATGGTTCTTTTAATGTATGTCTTCCCTTTGAGGAGATTCAAGATGGTTCACCATTAAATGGACGATCATTAAATACACAATTATATTATACATTTAAACCATAAATTTAAAACATCTTATAATATGTAAGATAAACATGCAGCACACCCATTAGAACAGCGATTCTCAACCTTTGGCTCTCCTAATGTTTTGGACTTCAACTTCCAGAAGTCCCAGACAGCTTGCCCAAATGATCATTTGGGATTCTGGAAGCTGAAGTCTAAAATATCTGGAGGACCCAAGGTTCAGAACCACTGCATTAGAAGCACCTTCTGCCCAATTAAGGACCAATGCCTTGGCAAAATAGAGAGAGCGGTCACAAATGGGACAATGAAGCTTTCTATGGGATCGAGTTTCAGAGTGTGGGAGCAGCCACCAAGAAAGATGTTGCCTGTTGTCCTTTCATGGTGGTGGGACAGAGACAAAACTATCCCCCAATGATTCAGGCAGGCTCATAGGGAGAAAGGATCTTTCAGATAGCCTGGACCCAAGCTGCATAGCAATATAGTTCATGAAAAGTACTTTAACTATAGTCTGGAAATGGACTGGTAGCTGGTGATGCTGTTTCAGCTAGGGACCTCTAAGTTTCCTATCATCAGTCTGAATGCATCATTTCAAAACCACTGAAGTTTCTAATAGCTTCCAAAGGTATGTTGCAGGCCTATCTAAGCTAGTGCACAGTTAATAAAAGGTTTGCTATCAGATCCATATTGTGGTGATCATGTCTTTGCTTCTAGATGTGGCACATATTCTGGGGTCGAGTCTATATCCATTCACATGGTCAAATCAATCAGTTCTTAAATGTTTGCCATACTTGTAGACAGTGGTTTGATCTCCCCCCTTTTCCATTCTAGTTCCAGGCATGCCTTTTTTTCTGGGTAGATGACTAGCTTGTTAGTATGCATACACCACTGCGCTCTCTCCAAACAATGACCCTGAGCATTAATATGCAAAGTAAACAGCAAAAAAGCTCTACACGGAGCATCTGGGATGCTCAATAACCAAGAACGTCCACAGTCAATATTTGCCATCGGTACAAGCTGCCAGTGATGCTGCCAATTCGTTTTCGGATCAAATTAGCGGACAGGTGATGCAGCTGTTTATGAAATGTGTAATGATAAAAAATGGTTTCGGCTAGATCTGGAGACAGTTCTCAGATTGTTAATGTTTTGAGCTTTGTTTTCATTCAAATCCCCCGCCTCACCCTTCATCCAAGTACCATCCAAGTAGAATTCCTCCACTTATTTCACTCTCATTATATCTCTAGGAAATAGGCTAGACTGGAGGAGAAACAAAATGGTCCATTATCACTCACTGAGCATCATGGCTAAGCAAGGCTATGCACTCAGAGTTTTCAATCAGCATTTCTTTAAACTGTGGGAATCCGCCAGTGTGTTTTAATGATTATATCCTACTGGATAGGCTTCTAATAGGCTACCGAATAGAGTAGATCCATTGATCCAACTGCTGAATCGTAAAGCAACACTTAGATAAATCCCATTGATTCAATGAATCTGTTCTAATTGAGACTGCAAAAGGACTCAGGCCAAAGTTGGCTCTTTTGTGGAACAAAGAACTCTGTTGGATCAGACTAAAAGCCTATCTAAACCAGTACTCTGTTCACTATCATTGAGAAGCCCTCTAAGCAAGACATTGAACAAAACTAGGCGGACAAGCCCTCTAGCAAGACATTGAACAAAGCTATGAAGACATGTTGTCAAGCGCTTGATGTAGAGAAGCATACTGTCAATGGTTCTGGATTGAATAAAAATCCCATTTAAGGATATTATTATTATTATTATTATTATTATTATTATTATTTTTAAAAAGTCAAAAATATTTGAGGAAAATGGTTGAAAATGGGTTTCTTGAGTGTTGGAAAACTAAATATATGAGAATCTTTATGAGGTTCTTTCTCTATATAAGAAAGCTTCCCCCTTTCTTTCTTTCTTTCTTTCTTTCTTCTTTTTGCAAAACTGTGAATAGCACTTGAAAAACTGCACAGTTTCCCACGATGTTTCTCATCATATGGAGAAAAATGCTAACATGAATCATTCTTGCCTATGATAATGAAATTGACAAGGATTTCCCTCCCTAAAATTCCAGTGTAACTGATAACTATCTATAGTTTTATGTTCCCATAATGTTTTGAGTTGGCATCTGAGGTCCAACGGAGGGGAAACGAATGAGGCCCTCTGAAGGGAACAGAAGTCTCAATCCCAGGTGACACCACTCAGTTGGTCCTTCTGTCTCATGCAACCAAATGCAATGTTTCAGGTGACAGCGGAACCGCGAGATCTCTGCTGAAGACTTGAGGACACATAGATCCCATAACAGTCCATAGGACAGCACTGAAGAACATCTTGAACAAGAGCAAGTGGGAAGTATGTGGAGAAGCCCTCTCTCATATCCCTACACATCATATCTCTCCCACTAGTGGGATATGGAGGATAATCTCTCTATCGGATTCCATTTCTGTGACAGGTACATATAGGTATATATTTGCTTCTTATTTCGTGGCATTCAGAGAAAGATATAGATTTTTGTTATATATTTTATTGGGTTTTTGTATTTTATCGGGATCATTTGTTTCGCAGTTGGTATGCAAAAGGATCTTGTAGTACCTTTGAGACTAATTGAAAGAAAGAAGCATGAGCTTTTGTAGCATAGTATAGTTTTATATTTTTTATTATTTGTTCCTTCCCTCTTTGTGCGTATATATTTTAGATTGTACACCTTTGGGACAACCCGCCTTTTTAGTTACTTTACTTGGAAAGCAAGATGTACATCAATAGTGCTGTATAGAATGACAACAACAACAACAACAAGGCAAGATAGACAGGCTTCAGAACGTACACTGTAAGAAAGCAGATTCAGCTCTCTTACCTGATCTAACATTGGCAGCTTCTCTATTTTGCTTTAATCTAAAACCATTTACTTAGCACTTGTAGTAAACTGAGTGAAAAGGTTATCCAAACATATCAGCTAATTTTATAAGTTATCAGTACATTCATATATTCGGAAATGTGTCAGGATAAACGCATTTCGTGATGATTTTCTTAGTCATTTTGCAAAACGCATTTGTAATTTTCTTAGTCATCTTGTGACAGGAGAATATATACTCCTACTCTCTTGCTCTCTTCGGTGGAGGAGCACTTGGTCCATAATCTATCTCAGATGGGGAATGAATAAATCAACCAAAATGATGGAGCATGGTTATGTAAGTGGGGATAAAATTGGGATCCTGCTTCATACTGCTTGACTACGATGTCCAAAATGGAATCTCTCCATGTTGAGGTTGGAGATAGAGCAATGGGGAAGGATGGTGCTTCTGGATGGGGCCTTCTGCAGTCTTGGTCCATAATCTATCTCAGACGGGGATGAATGAATCAACCAAATGTTGGCGCATGGTTATGTAATTGGGGATAAAATTGGGATCCTGCTTCATACTGCTTGACTAAGATGTCCAAAATGGAATCTCTCCATGTTGAGGTTGGAGACAGAGCAATGGGGAAGGATGGTGCTTCTGGATGGGGCCTTCTGCAGTCTTGGTCCATAATCTATCTCAGCGGGGAATGAATGAATCAACCAAAATGATGGCGCATGTTTATGTAAGATGTCCAAATGGAATCTCTCCATGTTGAGGTTGGGACAGAGCAACAGGGAAGGATGTGTGCTTCTGGTGGCCTTCTGCAGTCTTGGTCCATAATCTATCTCAGACGGGGAATGAATGAATCAACCAAAATGATTGGCGCATGGTTATGTAAGATGTCCAAATGGAATCTCTCCATGTTGAGGTTGGAGACAGAGCAACAGGGAAGGATGGTGCTTCTGGATGGGGCCTTCTGCAGTCTTGGTCCATAATCTATCTCAGACGGGGAATGATGAATCAACCAAAATGATGGCGCATGGTTATGTAAGATGTCCAAATGGAATCTCTCCATGTTGAGGTTGGAGACAGAGCAACGGGGAGATGGGAGGATGGTGCTTCTGTGGTGGGGCCTTCTGCAGTCTTTCATGGCTTTTTAATATAATAAATGGAATGCCCTTTCTCCAGTAGAATCATCTAAAGCAGTGGGGTTCTCAATCTTCCTATGTCGCGACTTTAATACCTTCCTCACGTTGTGGTGATCCCCGACCATAAATTTTTTTTCATTGCTAGTTCCTATGGGGTTAGTGCTATGTGTTTTTCAATGGTCTTAGGCAACCTCTGTGAAAGGGTCATTTAATCCCAAAAAGCGGTCACAACCCACAGGTCTGGAAACCAAGCCTTATGAGGAACGACTTGGGAGTTGGGTATGTTTAGCTTGGGAGAGAGGAGTGAGATTTACATGACAGCCATCTTTAAATATATGAGGGTGCCATCTAGATGATTCAGTGAGCTTGTTTTCTGCTGCTGCGATCTGGAACACACTCACCAATGGATTCAAACTACAAGAAAAGATTCTATGGAAACATCTGGAGAACTTTCTTCTTGTTGTTTTGTGCCTTCAAGTCATTTCCAACTTATAACAACCCTAAGGCATGGGTTTTCTGGGGTTGAGAGAGTGCGATTGACCCAAGGTCACCCAGTGGGTTTCCATGGCCAAGTGAAGAATCAAACCCTGATCTCCAGGGTCTAGTCCAATGCTCAAACCACTATACCATGCTCCTTACTGTAAGAAGTATTCAACAGTGCAAAAACTGTATCAGAGGAGATGAATTCTCCTTCTTTGGAGGTCTTTAATAGAGTTGGATGGGCAGCTTTCAGGAGTGCTTTAGTTGTGCATTCCTGCATGGTGAGGTTTAAGAGTCTGTTGTTCTAAGATCTAATATTCAAGTGCTATCAATCAAATGCATTGGGCAGAGTCATGGACATGGATAAGTTCCCTTCCACAGATTGGGCACTTTGGAATTGATACTTCAATTTATGTCGGTGTAAGCTAAGTTCTACAAGCCTAACCTTTTCACATGGTCATCAGCTCTATTAGTCCTGAGGAGTAGAGCCACCAGATTTATTGCACTGACCTCATCTTGACTCACCATTCAGTCAGTGACCAAATGGGACTACTCTCAGTTGACTCTAACTCACAGGATTCCAGCCGTGAAATTGCATATTCTTGGATGGCACATAACTATTTGTCAGTGTGTATTCATTGCAGCACTTTATTCACTGGGATTCGTAAACAACCGCTGTTGTGTGCTAGATTTTGGCAGTCTATTTGTCGCGGAGATGATCTGAAGCAGAACTTTAGGCAGACAATCGTATGATCATTTAATCAATGTAAGATTCACTTTGAGCAAGCGTAGAAGACAATGTCATAGAAGATGTACAAGAACTGATGGGAGAGATCAGGAGAAAGAAAGGGAAGTGTTAAAAAAGCAGAGCAAAGCAATTCTGGAGGGGAGAGAAGTCAAAATCATGATTGATTAAATGTCTATGATATAATGATGTAGAAATCGGATGATTGACAATGTGCACTGCATATTGCCTTTCCGGTGTTTCTTTTTTGATATTGTTACTTCTTCTGATTTCTTTTATAGAAATGATGCTAACAAATAAACAACAACTGTTGTGTTCTCGTTGCAGAGGCAACAGTGAGCAGGGCACAGGGATAGATACACCATCATTTGCACAATGGCTGTAGAGCAACCATGTGTGTAACTTCTGGTGTGTAGATTTATACCATGGAAGTATGATACAGGATCTTTGCCTCTACATTTCTCACTCTTTCTCCATGGCAGTGATTGAGACAGGCAGACAGAGAGAGATACAGGTGGGTAACAACTTTGAAAATAACAATGTCTGAACTTCCTATAAAATTCAGTGAATGAAGCAGGGTGAATGACATTAAAAGCCTCTTCCAAAAGCACCCTGGCAGTGTTGAAATCATCCCCAAATCAAAACAGACAAGGACGAGACAGCCATAGTCACAGCTGAAGAAAATGCACAGTATCCTGTCTTCTGAAACTGACAGCTACTTTGAATATGTAGTTGTTCTTTCTGATCGGATTCAGAATCACACTTCCCAAATTTGGCATGAGATAATACTGAGAGGCTGGGTATTATGAAGGAGCAAAAAAGGGACGCTTAGACCACATGGTGCAAATCTCTGAATTCTGAAGAATAGAGCGGGTGTGTGGGTGGCTTAGTAGTTAAAATGCCAGTTTGGTTATTGTAAGGTTGTAAGATGGCATTTTGTGGCCCAAGTGCCGCTTGATGGGTGAGCTCTTGTCACCAGTTCCAGCTTCTGCCAACCCAGCAGTTCGAAAGCATACAAATGCAAATGCAGTAGCTAAAATGGTACCACTTTGGTGGAAAGGTCCCATGGAATCATGCTGGCCACATGACCACCGAAGTCATCTTGGACAACATTGGCTCTTTGGCTTAGTAATGCAGATGACCACCCACCACCTTAGTCAGTTATGACAGACTTCATGTCAAAAGAAAACCTTTACCTTTTTTTAAGCAAAGTTTGGCTCAAGAGCTCCTGTGTTTGGGGAGATCTCTACAAAACATGACCTCAGTGATTTCTGTGGCTGGCATTCTCTGAAGATGCCAGTGACAGATGCTGGCAAAACATCAGGAATAAACTCCTTTAGAACATAGCCACATGGCCCAAAAAACCACCAAAAAACTATCTAATATTTATATTTTTTGATGAATCATAACAAACTTTACTGGACCAGTGGATCTCAGTCCATAGCAAGGCTCCATCATATATTCTTTCACTCAGCTACAAGTATTCCCAGGCCAAAAAATGTGGTGTTTTTTTTTTCCTTGAAGGAAAGTTGCTTAGAATTTCCTTGGATCTTCAATGAAGGAGATGCATTCTTTGGCCACTGCTCTGGGCCTTCCTCCAGCTTCCTTGTCCATTGGAAGCACTGTTTGGGCCAAGAGAATGATGTCTTCTTTGAATATGTTGACACCTGTGCATATGGAGCTGGGCTTGTTGTACCAACGGATATCATTACAGGCCAAAAGAGAACACCACAGGCCATGGGCACTTACCACCAGATGGCTAACAAATGAAGCTTTGCTGACCTATGTCATGTGACTTTGGGTCTCCCTTGCCAGCTCCTGAAGGTCTATCAGTCAGCCTGTGAGAGCTTTGCTTTTCTACATTTTTTTTGCCATTTGTTAAGATGTTAATTTTTTTTGGACCATTGTTAAGTGTACTACATAAATGCTATACACAGACACACAAAGAGGGAATGAATACGCCTGTCCGTTTCAACTGGTCCCTCCATTACTATGGATTTATTCATTTACATATTATATCCCACCCCCTATATCGAAGGAAGGCTGTCTATCTTTGTTTATTTTGGTTCCTGAAGAAGGAATGGAAATCATTTTAACAACTTTTTCCACATTGCGGTGCCTCTACCCCCACGGTTCTCTGAAGTCTCCCAACAGAATAAAGTCTAAAGGGATCATTTGGTACCTCCTATATCCTTGCATCTTATTTCACATCAAAAGTTATTTTAATGTGGGTGAATGGAATGAAATTCCACTCAACACCGGAGGGAACCTTTCTGACAGTAAGGGCTGTTCGACAGTGGAACAAACACCTCCTCGGAGTTAATGGAGTCTCCCTCCTTAGTGTCAGAACTCCCCTGCATTCATATATTCATGGATCATTTATATATTCCTTTGGGGATCTGTCAGAGGGATTATTAGTTTAGGTTTGTTTAGATGTTATTGATTAAGGACATATAGTTGTATTATTGGTTAGTTGAATGTACTAGAAGGGATAGAAGAGGGGCTATTTCTGTGCTTGCTTATTAGGATTGGATGTTACAATGTTGGGAGTTACCAGCCAGGCCGAGACGGCTCTTGTGTTGGGCAGGGTGAGTTTAAACCTTAAGAGTTAATATGTTCTTGATATTGATATATGTTGTTGTTATGCCTTTATATGCACCCTGTATGTTGGGTTGTGGATAGGGATATATAACCCTTCTTACATATACTACATAGGATGTTAAGGTTTTCATTACTTAGTTTATTTGAGAGGGATGTCTGGGCTTCAAGGCCCACGGTGCAAGGAGAGATAACACTTGGTGAGAACTTATTGTTGGGAACAGGCCGGGGAGGCCGGACAAGAGGGACACTACGTCATTGGGTGGAGATCCTCACTGCGCTGGGAAAGACTGATCCAATAATTAACTTTATTGCTTTATGGGGGTGGGTCTGCTCGTGGGACTATATAACCCATCTGTAAACTATGTATCTTCATTCTGACAAAGAAAGTCACTTCTGTGCCTTACCTTTACCTTTCAACAAAGCTGTTACTTTTAGGAAGCACAGCCTCTTGTTGTTTGGGGGTGGCAATGGGAGCCGACCACTTAGAGATATTCAAATGGCGGCCTGGATGGGCCATCTGTTGGGATGCTTTGACTGTGATTTCCTGCTGGCAGAATGGTTGGGACTGGCTGGCCCTTGGGCCTTCTTCCAACCTCTACGATTCTATGATTCTATGAACCAGGCTAGATGATGCGGGATCTTTGTGTGCATTTTATTATTTTATTCTCTTCCAAAAGCGAAATTTTCTCGGCAAAGTAAGATAATGCAAAGCGATAATCGTTATTTCGTCCAGTTGTCCAGAGTTATTCCCAGCATTGCAGATTAGGTCAGGGATGTCTTAGATTTCAAGGGAAACGATAACACATTAACACTGATTAGAAAATAACTGTTTTGCAATAGCTGGCATTTGCGTGACCCGCTTCCCGCTCTGTACTTAATAATTCAAATAATTGCAACGGTGTCACGAGAGATCACTTTGCTGCTGTATAAACTAGCCAAATACTGCCATTGGAGAGGTGTGGGGGGGGGGTATAAGCAGAGCCAAGTTAAAAGGGGAAAAGGGAGCATAAAAACATAGACTAACTTCCAGTTGTTGTGCTGGGGTGTCAAAGGCCATGAAGCTATGTAGGCACCAAATAAAATCATTCTATCCTGGTTGGCATTTCTGTGGAACCCAGAGGTTTTTGGTCTGCCACAATAATAATAATTAATTAATAATAATAATAATAATAATAATACTAATAAAATCCTATAAACTACCCCACTCTCAGCCAAAAGGCTATCAGAGCGGTTACATTTTTTTATTAAACATTTTAGTCTGATTCGTCAAATCCTTTTGCTGAATTAACTGACACTGCTTTTAATTGCCATGGCCCCTCAGTGCTGTGGAATTTGGGATTTGTAGTTTCTGTGAGCTATTAGTCACATTGTCAACGATGTCACATCGACCGTTCCGCAAAAAGCTACAAATCCAGTCTTAATTTGAGCCATGGCCATTTAATGCGCGATAAACTGCACCATTTTTCAGTGTCAGCTGTAGCCATGGAGCAATGGTTATGTCTACTGCAAGGAAAAAACTTTTCCCACAACTACTTTCGTGTCAGAGGTGTTTGAGAGTGGAAGACACGGCATCAGAATGTGGTAGAGTCTCCTTCTTGGACGGTATTAAGGCCGAGATTGGGATGGATGGCAGAGTGCTTTGATTGTGCATTCCTGCATGGTTCAAGGGTTTGGAATTGATGGCCCCCCTTGGGGTTTTCTCTCCAACTCTATGATTCTGTCATGTAGACATTAGGAAGGCAGAGTAATGGTTTGCGCCAGGGTAGCATAGCCATTCCAGTCTGCCACTAAATCAATGCCGTCTATTTTGTTGCATTTTCCCTTCCCAGCCCATGTTTCGGCGGCGGGAATAAATTGCTCTGGTTGCTGGAGTTCATTACCGACTACAAAAAACCCAAATTAATAATAAGCACCATGAAATGGTACTTTAGCCTAGAAATAAAGCTGACAAAGGCCTCATGGAGGGCAAAAAAGGGAAGGATGGGGATCAGCTTACTTAATTAATTTAGTTTTGCATGCCAGGCGTTCTTGGGACTTTGCGAGGTTCCCTATAAATGCGCAGGATCACATGAGTTGGCATTAACCGAGTGTTTCGTACTTATTTAGGGATCAAACAGCGAGCACCGCCGGTTCTGTGAAAGGGCCTCTCCAAAACGCACGAAGGAGATAAATGGATATAAGCAGCATGCTACGACCTCCAGGGTCATCTAGAAAAACCCGAAAGGGTCAAGTGTTGCACCCAGCTCTGGAAGTCCCAATTGCAGATAATGTGATTCACTCAGTGCAAAAAGACCGAAAGATGGTTTAAAACAAAAAAAAACCACACAAAAATAAGAGAACTTCATTTCCTTCACCACTTATTTTACTGTGAAAGGAGAAACTGCCAAGGCTAGAAATGTTCCTCTAGATGTGTTAGCATCTCCTCTAGTAAGGTCTAAAGTCCAGGTTCCAAACTGAAACATGCTGAAATGATCACCATCCCACTGCCATGGACACCCCTTGGCTTCCCATTCTCAATTTTTCAATATGAAACAAAACTTGGTGAAGGCCTTGCCAAACTCCTTGAGTCGACCATGCCAAGAAAAACCCCTTATGATAGGTTCACCTAGGGTTTCTGTAAGTCAGGCAAAACTTAAAGGTACACAAACACACACAGACTATTAACACGTCCTCCTTTCTAGCTATTGACATTAAATGGAAACAAAAAATTATTTCAATCTAACATTCCAAGTCTGGCCTAGTGTGAGATGACACCAAATGTTTTGCCTAACAGCCAGGAAAAAAACAGTACAGGTCAAGATGGATCTCAAAAGGGATAACAACAAATAATCTATATGAAGCATTGATATGCATGGGTTTTGGCATGCATTCTTTTAGTATTCCTTTTTCAATGGGCAGGTGTAGCTGATGTACCTACTTTGCATCTGGTTACGAATATCGCAGCCACTTCTACAATCGCTGTCCTCCCTCCAACCGAGCTTTGGGACAGGAGTTTTGATAACTGCCACATGAAGAAGAAAATTCAAGCCTTTGCCGTGACCAAAAATAGACATAGCATATGTATTTTTAACGTACGCCTGTGCCATTCTACTAACTGGCTTTGCCAATGTTGACAGTTAACTCCAACGGTTATTAGCGATTTCCTCTATGCATCTCTGATGTAGGCTCTCAGGTCCGTATTTGTTCATGTTTAAATGTGACTGTCTAAAAAAGGCCCTACCATTGAAAATGTACACACATTAATAATAATAATAATAATAATAATAATAATAATAATAATAATAATATATTGCTATCCTGCCTCTCTGGTTGGATCAAGGTGCAATCTATATAAATAAAAATGTAAATGTTAGTTTGTTCAAAATCTTAAATCTCCGAAAGTTCTTCATTGATTGCTTTGAAAATTTGACACAATGTTCCATTTGAATACACGCATGTTTGTATATACATATACCTACTATTATATAGATGTCACACCTGTGACAGGTAAAAAGATGGATTTTGGGGAAAACAGCGCCATCTGTTGGATGTAATAGCAACACACGCTATACTAAATATTCGATTGGCGTTTGCAATCAACAAAGCTTAGAGCCAATCTTTAGCATGTTGCAGCTTAGAGCTAGACACGGATTGCTTCTCACAGGGACAATTATATGCCGCGTGTTCGAGAGTCGGCAAACCAGACAATCTCTGTATCTACACAGACAATGGAACAACAAAAACTATTGTATACCCACAAGCATTGTGAAATTAAATATTTCAGAAACGTGCGCTTTCTCTTTGCTTTCTTTTCCATTGAACCAGACTGAGTCACAGCAACATGTGGCTGGGTACAGCTAGTGCTAAATAAAATCCATTGTCCCTCCCTCCCACACAACACTTAAAATTCTCAATTAACAATAACAACAATAAAATAACATTCAATAATAAAATTGATAAAATGATAGCAACCACAGCAAGACGACAGGAATCATTGGGGATGGCAGGGAGCATCCAAAAATGATTATTAGAAATGTTTATTAATGTCCACACAGGGTGAGCAAAGTTTCAAAACTGGATAGAGCAAAGGACTGGGCAATCACTGAAGGAGGATTTAACACAACAAAAATAAGTTGGAGAGATATTTTATATTGCGGGCCAGCATCCTGTTTGTCTAAAGCAGTTTGAGCTTACGGACATAGGCTCAGAGCATAGACGACTGGGCTGTCATTTCATCCTTATTTGCCTTTCTAGTGTATCAGCCATGGCTCTCTCCCTTGCACTGATATTTCTGATGCACAGTCAAGAGCTGTGGCTGCTGCTTTTTCCATTCAGCGGCATAAAAGGCCTTGTCACCCTCCCACAGTGCAGTGTCCTGTTTATCACAGGACTGGGACTCAGCATGCGGCGACTCCCCTGCTGCTTGCTTTTGAAGGAACCCAGCCCAGTGGATTGCATTCTTCACCAGGGGCTCACGCTCCCTGCTGAGCAATGACACACAGACATGACTGATGCTTGCAATTTTGTATTCTTCCTTTCTTTGTCGCCGCATGGCCATTTGGTGGGGCCTCGGAGGCTTGCTGCTCTTCCCATTCAAAATGAGGGGGCAGCACAAACGTGTGTGTGTGTGTGTGTGTGATGCAAACAAACAGGGACAAGCTTCTTTGCTGAAGGACATTTATGAGGGTGGGATATACTGCCCATGCATGCCCGGATTGGAACAGTCTGTTGTTTTTAAACGTATTGGCTCCTATATTTGACAAGGGCAAAGTTCCCATTTAATACTGGCAGAGTATAAAGTCCCACAGGTATAGAGATTCACCTTCCCCTAGCCAGCAACTCACTGGAGATCGAGGAGGCTGTAGTCCCCTTTCTTCTCCCAGATTCAGAATTGTAACCAGGGTTTCGTGCCACCTGGGCACTTTCCTCCATCTATTAGATGGTCCTGGCAGAAGGCTCTGATGGTTGACAGATGTTGGGGGTATGGGATACATCCTTCCATAACATTGAAAAATAAACATACACTTGCATAACCTCAATGTAGATGGCCCTTCATATCCATGGATTCTATATTCATGGCTCTAACCATCAATGGCTTTAAAATATTATTTAAAAAATAAATTCAGAAAGCAAACCCCGATTTTCCTATTATATATAAAGGGCACCACTTTACCATGTCTTTTCATGTAACACAACTTGAGCATCCACGGATTTTGGTATCCATGAAGCATCCTAGATCCAAACCCTAGAGCAGTGATTCCCAAACTTTTGTTCCTCCAGGTGTTATGGAATTCAGATCCCAGAAGCCCTAGCCAGCTTGGCCAGCAGCCAGGAATTCTGGGAAATGAAGTCCAAAACAACTGGAGGAACAACATTTGGGAATCACTGTCCCAGAGGATACCAAGGGACCACTGTTTGTGTCACCAATGGGATTCCCGCGCATCTAGGAGAGAGGATGAAATGAAGTGTGCGGTTTTCAAAGACTTTCTCATGTCGAGACTTATTTTGCACCGCATTGGCACATGGTATTTTTGAGCATAAAACAGTTCTCGCTGTGCAGAAAATAATAACGAGAGCTAATGATTCAGGAAAAAAACATGATGAGACAAAAGGAAACATGGAGCAGAAAAGGAAGACTTGTGTGAAGATGCAGGGAGTATGGTTGAGCCTGTTAGGAAAGGGGCCAGAAATGGAAATGGAAACAATGCCCTATTAGGGAGATTATGGGGGCATAGCCACCATGCCTTAGCTCTCAGAGCAATGTAGTCACAGGGGAAGCCTTCTTTGGAACAGAAAGTGACTTCCACTCATTTTCTATTGTTGTTTAAACTAAGCTCAGGAGATACTTGTTTAAAGTGAAGGGGGGGGGGGGGGGATATTGGCTAAAAAACATGGAAAATATGCTCCCAGATTCAAGAGGTATTTAGGGGCAAACTTTGAGGTTTTTCAGGAGATGTGATGGATATTGCAGGCCTACAAGATCTCTCAATGGGAACCCATGTCTTTCCACAGTTGCCCATCCCTGATGCATAAGTTTTTTCTCTCCATTTTCTTCTCAGTTCTGCCATTATTTTCAAGCCACTTTTTAATACAACTTTCACCGACACATACATTGCAGACACATCTTTCCTTCAGATATACATTTTTGTGCGTATGTTTCCCTCCGCTGCATACATATCTTTGCAACCTTCTTTAATGCAGATGCCTTTGACTGCAGTCCATGAGCCGAGAATTGCATAGCAAAACTTGGAGGAGGATAGACTACGTTTCTGATCCGTGTATGAGCCCAGTAACTCACCTTAAAATCTGGACTCAACTGCACTCTCCCATCTTTCTCTGTGGGAACATGGGCTTGAATCACATTGAGGACACTTGATTCTTTGCATGGTTTTACAATAAGAACTAATCTCATTTCAGAGTCAGATTTAACAAATGACTGTCATTTTTAAGGAAGATTAATGGGGCAAGAAGGGATCATATTGCCATTGAGTTGTTAAAAGTCATCGCAAATGTTCTGACAGGCTAGAAATATGTAGGAGGCCAGAGCCTTTGAAGGAAGAACAGGAAGAATCATTGACAGTTTAATCCATAAAATACTGAAGGACCTTCTCGACAGGTTAGGTGAGCTCTGGGGGTTTTACTGTTTCTCCGTCTCCATCGAATTTCCAGGGCAGGTTCAGTAGCTGGCACCTAAAGTACGCCAGATCTTTTAAATGAGCCAGGGATTAAAAAGTCTAATTTTCATTCATTCAGAAGAGGCTAAAAGATCGGAGTGAGGTTATGAATTCCGATAGAAGGACCACTCTTTGCCACTCCGTGGAGTGATTTAACAAAAAGGAAAGAAGAGAAGGCAAAACGAAGTCTGCATGCGCTTTGGAACCTCAGTGAGCATTAACTGCCAGGAGCTTGAAAATGAACTTGGTAACCTCCGCAGTCACCCACTGTTAACTGCAGAAAGCTTTCATCCAAATGCTTTTCTTCCGCCGAACTGCATGGATGTTAATTCAGACATCCTTGATAACGGTATGGGCACCACCTCTTCTTATTTGGTTCGCTTTGACATCTAACAGTGGATGCTGCGTCAATTGGTACAACATTAGACAAAATCCAGGTGAGTGCTGGGTCTCCTCATTCTTTTCTGCACATGTCCGTTAGAATCATAGAATCATGGAATCATAGATGTTTATCACACTATGCTCTTAAAGAGCTACTATTCCAGTGTGACTCCTCTAGCAGCCTCCTGTTGCATGCTGGGATTGGCAGTTTTAAGGAGCTGAACTTCTCTGCCTGAGAATTCTAAATACCCCTCCTTAAAACTGCCAATCCCAGCATGCAACAGGAGGCAGCTAGAGGAGTCACACTGGAATAGTACCTCTTTAAGAGCTCGTCTGATAAACACCATAGAATAACAGAGTTGGAAGAGACCGCAAGGGCCATCCAGTCCAACCCCCTGCCATGCAGGAAATCCAAATCAAAGCATCCCTGACAGATGACCATCCAGCCTTTGTTTAAAGACCTCCAAGGAGGGAGATTCCACACCAATCCACTACAGTTAGTACCTATTACTGTTAATAGATAACCTGTATGTGGAAATCATATAGAAATATTATAGAGTATAGAATATTATTTTCTGTGCCAAAGATATTTGCTGGAGTTCTATTGGTTAAACCCAACTGGAGTAGACCAATTCAATGAATTGTTGAATGGCAAGTGTTATATGTAAATTCCATTAATTCAATGGGTCCAGCAACAGAATTCAGGCTTGCGAATACTCTACAGAGAAAAGGCTGTTTTATGTGCAAAACAACCACATGTACATTTTGTGCAGGATAAGTATTTCAATGAAGTTGTTTTCAGGATGGAGATGATCTGAGCACTACAGCTATTTTGCAACCCCCAGAATCTCAATTTTCTATTTGATTTTTTTTAATGACCCCAAATGACTTTTTTTTCCTTATCAGAAAGTGAGATACGACACACCACACTCTTGGACTGTTGTGAATCTTATTCTTCCAGGGTAGATGATGCCTCCCCTGTCTTTTGCAAAGACCCATAGGCCCCCAAATAGAATAGCTTCCTTCCCCCCCCCCCCCCTTTTGTTGTCATCATACATTTCTGCTGTCCTTCCTAGTGTCTTTCATTTCAAGGAGAGGGAGCTGTCCTTTCATTATGAGAGCATCTGCCCAGCAGTTTGAAGTCCAGGGGTTGTGAGGTATATGTCCATATGGCCTTTGGATTTTGGCACGCTTTATCAAGCAGCCGTAGAACACAATCCTTTCGCCAAAGTTCCTGTCCAAGGGCTTTGTTCCCAAACATGACAGTTTAGAATGAAAAGAGCCCTTAATAGTCTCCATGTGCGCTCATTCTGTCCCACCATAAATCATTTGGGAAACATTACTGGGAACAAACACAAGAGAAATTGAGGCGGCAGCCCTTGAAAATCCTCTTTCAGAAGACTCTTATCTGTGTAGTTTTGGAAACAACTTCAGTGAAATACTTATCCTGCACAAAATTTGCACAGGGTTGTTTTGCACATAAAACAGCCTTTTCTCTGTAGAGCATTCACAAGCCTGGATTCTGTTGCTAGATCCATTGAATTAATGGAATTTACATATGTGTTGACTTGCCATTCAACAATTCATTGAATTGGTCTACTCTAGTTGGGTGAAACCAATAGAATCCCAGAGACTAACTTCTGCACATAAAATATTATTCTATATTCTATAATATTTCTATATTATTTCCTGTGCAGAAAATGCTATAATTGGGGACATATTCTGTGCAAAATTCACACACAGCCTTCACTCCTCCGAAGTTGCACCAGGCTGGAAGGTGTAAATCTTTGCTTATTTCATTTCCGCACTTAAGAATGAACACTTATCAAAGATTTATCCCTGTTAGACAAGATTTCATAAATTTTTGCCCATTTCCTAAGGCACATGTGTGTGGATATGTTCTTGTGAAAATGTTTGTCCAAGAATGATGTGGGTTCGCATACAAAACATTAGTTTTTGCATCCCATCAAATTTTCTTGGTGCAAAGAACTATCTGGGGGGAAATCACACCAAAGAGAAGAGAGAAGTGCAGGTCTTTCCATCCTTGCTAAAGGATGCAACGGCATAATGGGATGTAATGCACAACAGGTTGGGTAAGAAAATATGCTATTTTTATCATAATTATTATTGCATGTGTTACAATAAATCTCCAAACTGAAGGTTTTGGCATCTGCTTAGATCGCACCCATTAAACCTGGCCATTGGACCTTCCTGATCAGGAAGGGCAATAAAAAGTTTCTTATTTGGTAGAGCTCATTCCTTGACAGCAAAATTTTCTTGCATTGCCATGCATCTTTTGGTTTTGTTCTTCTGCCCCATCTTTTGGTTTGACCCATGTTTTGTCTCCGCTTCCAGTACATCCCTCTGTTCTGACCCTTGCTTGTTCTTCAGTTCTGATTCTGGCTCCTTCCTCAGCTTTGACATTTGGGAGGACTTTTTTGGATCCAATTCCTTGGCTTTGTTCCTAGTTTCCACTATATCTGAATTGACTCTGAACAACTTCAAAGGGAAAGAAGAAACTCTTAAAGTAACCAAAGTTTGGCTACCAGTCCTGAAAAAACCAAACTCAAGACTCAGCAAATGCAAATGAAAAGCACCCAGGATGAGGGGGGATTCCCATCAAACAATGGATCATTACTTAAATAGACATCTGGAGGCCTTGCCACTCGACAACAGAACACATAGATTAATATGCACATCACATCCTCTCAATCAAGGGTCATACATATATACCCCACTTTCTTCCATGCCAGCATTCTCTGAAGATGCCAGCCACAGATGCTGGCGAAACATCAGGAATAAACTCTTTCAGAACATGACCACATCCAGGAGAATCCTGGATGGACACGAACCCTTCCAGTTTAGGCCTTATTTGGCATGAAAAATGAGTGTTTTTAATCACAGAAAATGGTATATATATATATATATATATATATATATATATATATATTTCTATATAGAAAATGCTACTTTTCACAGGGGAAGAAAACTGTGGATATTTCCCCCCCAAGAATAAACCCAAACTGTGCAAAGTCGTCAAAAACTGCACAGCCTTCCAGAATCTTTCCAAGGCAGGAAGGAAAAAAAATAGTTCAATCATTCATTCTTGGCCACAAAAAAAGAAATGTATGAAGATTTAGCCCCCGGGTAACATCAGGGCTCTGTAAGTTCAGCTGGGGAGGGTGAATTAATGCTTAAAGCCCTGGAGATTTGCTTCTCCTGTCAGTCAGGGCTGATGAAACTTTGCCAGATGGAATAAATGACTCAGTATAACGCAGCTTCCTAAAGCATCGGTGAGAGCTGCGCATCCGTATGTGGAACATGCTGTGAAACTTGGCTTGAGCCGAAAGATGCGTCCCTGTTTTTGCCTTGGCTGTTCTGTTGCACTTCGGTTCAATGCAGTGATTAAATCCAAGCCTGGTTCCATCATCCCAATTCCAGCAATGAATGAAAACGTTGGCTTTGCCTGCCTCCTTGTTTCCTCCGCCATTCACAGGGTTTGCTCTCTGTTGCTTGCCATGAGGATCATGCCTTTCATCACTCCACCTGGGAACGCCTTGCCTTTTTCCTCCCCACAAAAAGCATAGTGCCTTTTTCCTTCCCATAAAAATCTTACCCAATCTGACCCAACCGCATAGATCACTGAAAATTACTCAGGAATACAGTCATGAGGCAGAAGAAGCACCTCCAGTTGTTTTCCAAATGTTCTCAATCTTGTAGAAGCCTAAAAATAATATTCGGAAGATGTTCACCGGAACAGAGCGTTTCTTGTCTTCAGGGACTGCATTGCCATTAGATAAGGAATTGGTTTCCTTTGCTTTCACTCCTTCAAAGAAATGTTCAGAGCCTATGGAAAGTGATATCTTTGTTATATCTTCAGGAAAAAGACCCACAAACACTAAACGAAACAGCTTCACAAAACCAGGAGAAGTAACACAATCTCTTTTGATGGCAGGGAAAAATAGACAGAGGAAGGCTTATGAATATACATCGCTGTGTGGGAAAAAGTGTGAGTGTGACACACACACACACTCGCACACCAAGTGTTTAATTAGAAAGGTTTGGGCTTTTTATTATTATTATTTCAAGATAAGCAACTTTGTGGATTAAAATGCTGCTTCGTTCAGGTTGCAGTGCCATGTTTCTCAGAGAGGAGATCAAAGTTGTAGTTGTAAAACAAAAACATCCACTTTCATTAGAGTGCCTTTTTTGAGAGAATGAGATCCCTTCTGGGTTTCTTTACAAGAAAATATTGTCTCCCTTATTTCTTTAAGCCATTGGTAGGGAACGGGTGGCCTGCGGCACCTAAAATAGGTGAAAACCACACAAAATATGCCCAAACCACCACAACAAAATAGTGGCTTGTATGCCACTGCCTCCCACTACCCTAGAAATGGTTGTTGTTGTGTGCCTTCAGGTCATTTTGAACTCATGGCCACTCTAAGGTAACCCTGTCATGGGGTTTTCTTGGCAAGATTTGTTCAGAGGAGGCTTGCAATTGCCTTCCCCTGAGGTTGAGAGTGTGTGACTTGTCCAAGGCCATCCAGTGGGTTTTGTGGCTCAGCGAAGACTCGAACCCTGGTCTCCAATGTTGTAGTCCAACTCTCAAACCACTAAGTCACCCCCCCCCCCCAAAAAAAAAAACACTCAAGAAAACCCAAAACCCTGAATTGGCTACATTTCAACTTATTTCTGGAACCAGAAGTGATGCAGCGATGCCCACAAGGAGTGGTTCCAGGGGGGATATAAGGGAGGAGAATCCCCCTCCAGAGTTGCCTGTCTCTGCTCTAACCAGTAGTTCTCTTTGTGCCAGACACCAGGGCTCAAATCTGAGGACTTACATACCAAAAGAACTGGTCAGAGAGTAGGTAGATTTGGGGGGTAGTGGCAATACATGAAAAGGATTCCCTAGGAAAGACAATAATGCTTGGTAAGGTAGAAGGAAGCAGGAGAAGAGGAAGATTGCATTCTAGATGGATAGACTCAGTCAAGGAAGCCACAGTGTCTGCCCTAAGTCTGCAGGACTTGGAGGTCTCTCTTTCATGGAGTTGCAATGCGTTGAAGTAACTGTAACCACATATTTTTCATATGGTTCATTTCAATTTTAATGTTGAATCACGTTTCTCTCAGGACTTGTTCTTTGGAGCAGGATCAGGCCAGGAGATGTAACACGGTTAAGCATACTTCACTAAGCAGTTGGCACAAGATTCCAGCTGCTATGCTGAATCACAACTTTTTGTATGTTTTTCTTTGCCATTCTGTCTAGTCTATAGGATTCCTTGAGTCACAGCTCTGCAAAAAATGTGGGGTACCAATTGACAGGTAGATGAATGATGGGTTTTGTAGTCTAAACTATCTCAGAGGCTCCTGGGTTGCCTGGCCCTAGTGTGAGCTATTGTGCCAAGGTTCAAGACTGACTAACCAGCTATCATGTTCTCCTGATAGGCTAGGAAGCTATCTTGTTTTATATCAAACCTGTGCTCCATCTGATTCAGTATCATCTCTCCACTGAGTGGCAGAAGCTTTCTACAGTTTCACAGAGATGACTATTTTTCCTTAGCTCTGCCTAGAGATGCTGAGGATTACAGCTGGGACCTTTTGCATGCAAAACATGTGCTATATCAGTGAATGACTCTCTTTTTACTGTATGGGCAATTTTTGTGGCCCCTCCGATCACCCCAAATTGTTGTTTTTCTTTCCATGAACAGGGCAAATTGCCTTTCCTGGAACCATCAATTTATTTTGTTTTATTTATTAAAACCTTTATATTCACTCTGGACCACGGCTGAGGCACAAGTAAAATCAATATAAAAAGATGAAAGCAATTTAAAACAATAAAAAATATCGGCCAGAGTCTTTTATCGCCATCTATGTTATGCGCACTTAGCTATGTAGCAGAGTGTCTGAGAAACCCTGTTATTGAATTGCAAAGATGTGTAACGGCACACCGGCACGGTTGTACCAATGCATATTGGCCTCTGTCGATACACATTGGCACTTCTTAGCCAGTGTCCTGATGCACAATGGAACTGACCACCAATGGATTGGGACTGATGCGCATTCATCTTGTTGTGCATCAATCCTGTGGTGCATTGGTCCCAGTGCGCATCAGTGTGCATCAATTCAGTTGTACATATCAGTCACTTTGGCAGCTTCCCCATTTAGTAACATAACCGCAACCCTCTACAAGATATGGATGCTATGGAATTTCCCAGTTCTAATTTCTGCATATGTAAGTCCACTTATGAAGACGTAACTCCCATAGAGAAGCTTGGCTGCTTAGACTCAAACATATTATTCAAAAGTTTAAAACAGGGTAAAAAAGCTAAACCAGATTTAAATCATGTGCCTTACCATTTTAGTATTGACTATCCAAGCCATTTAGGAGTGGCAATTCACTTTTCTAAAAAGGATTCAGCTCCCTGCACTGTTTTCCTAACATTTCAAAAGAGAAATAGACTTCTGATCACTTCATTAAAAAAAAAAAAAAGCTGACATTTTTGCAGTCCATTTTCCAGCCCTTGGAGCGTATAAGGAGCAGTATCCCCAGATCTCAAAACATGGGCAAGTACATATGGAAAAAATATGGTCTTTCAAATAACGTGGATGTGAGCTACATAGGACTTCATAGGTAATAGTAAGCACATAGAATCATATCCAGAAATGGACTGGCAGCCATTTGCAATGAGGGAGTCATGTGTTCCTTGTTTACAATCTGGCTGTTGCTCTTTGGATCAGATGGTGTTTCCAAACATCATCTAAAGGCAGTCCCACATACAGCGCATTACAGTAGCTCAAACAAGATGTAAATAAGGCATGTGTCACCATGGCCACATCTCAAGGGTGCTGGCACAAATGTCTTAGCTGTGCAAATGCACTCCTGGCCACCACCAAGATGTGGGCTTCCAGATTCAGGTTTGAATCCAAATGCACATCCAAACTGTATATCTGCATCTTCCTGGAAGTGTAAGCCCATTTAGCACAGGCTGGATCCATATCCCTTGATCTGCTTTTCAACGGACCAGGGGCACCTTTGTCTTGCCTAAACTAATTTTCAGTTTGTTTGCCTCTTCCAGTCTATTACTGATGACAGGCACTGGTTTAGGATGGAAACAGGTCCCTTAGACTGAGGTGGAAAGGAGTAAGAGACATGGACAAATTTGGACAGTACATGCTCTCTGTCAAATTGAAGGTTCTGGATCCCAAAACCCTAACCAACTTCTCCCAGAAGTTTCAAGCATGGGGGTCAGAAATGATCCCTGAATGACTCCAAAGACCAATCTTAAAGGGAGCACAAAGTCCTATCCCAGTAAGGCATCCCAGAAGGATACCACAGTTGATGGTATCAAAAGCTGCCAAGAGGTCCAGCAGAACCAAAAAGGTGAGATATCAATATAACCAATCTACCTATCGATCTAAAGCATTCACCTACATTATTCTGAGTCCAGAATCCATGTTGTAGAAGCCCAAGGAAGTGATGAGGAAGAAACACGTCGGCTTTCTTCTCCTATAGGAACGATGCAAGATGCTCCTTGTACATGAATAATCATGTCTCCCCTTTAACTGATGAAAGTGTAAATGACTTCTAAATATAGCCTTTAGCATCTGGATTAGTTCCTCCCTGCGTGCCACAGTCACGGTTCAGAGTTTTTACTGACAGCATTGGGAGGTAAATGCCAAACACCTGCACGGACCAAGAATTCGGGAGAAATGAATGAATGTGATTGGACCTTGCATTTTCTCTGGGTAAAAAAGGAGCCACAGTGCTTTGACCTTGCCTTTGGCCAATGCAAGGTATGTCCAGACAACACAAAGAGAAAGCAGAGGTTAAACAAAGAAAATTCAACTCAAACCTTGTGTGTGTGTGTGTGTGTGTGTGTGTGTGTGTGCCATCCAGAAATCAGAAGAAGAGGTATGAGATGTAAAGTAGGAGTCTTTATACTTGCAAGATATGTAGAAATTTTGAATAGAACACAGTGCAGACCTTTCAAAAAACAAATAGTAAGGTTCCGATCTGCTCCATGATGTTGCCGAATACGATCTTCTTTAAATAAGATAATTAAGAATCTGTTGAATCTTGCTGAAGGAAAGCAGAACCACTGGAATGACAGGGAAGTTAATGAGGTACTCCATGAAAGTTAAATTGATAGCACAAGAGCAAATGATGCAGACCATGATAAAAAAAAAGGGGGAGAGTAAATGAAGAGCAGAAGCAGCAAAGAAACAGTGGTTGTTCCTCATGTCTGTGGAAGCCTCTTCGGATGCCTCCTTAAAATCCTTCATTGCTTCCTTTCAAAATCCTTGAAGAGAGAGAGGTGGCAATAGTCTGGCCAGTGGCTGACATGCACCTCACCAGGGCCATCACTGTGGTTTGAGGAGTTATCCCCCGCAATCTCCATTACACAAAAAGGCTGCTGCTGCTGCTGCTGCTGCTGCTGCTGATGATGATGATGATGATGATGAAAATGGCACTACAGAAGCCTCCAGTGGGCAAAAATGCCACCCAAAACAAATTGTAGGCCTCTGCAGCTTGGTCTACCTCTGAAGAATTTCAAGCAATACCTTCTTCTGATTTTGCTGGAACTTGTGGGTATTGGGATGGTAAATGAGTAGGATGTGGCCCTGTAGTAGTTGGTGGCTTCTATGTCAGGGATGCCAAGAACTGGTGCTGGGTTGTATCTGAGACTTTAAAGGAGCTTTCCTAGGTGCTGAAACCTAGCTTACTTGTAGGTTTAGCACCTTGGAAAGTTCCTTTGATGTCTAGAATGATGATTCCCAGACTTTGGTCATCCAGTTATGAACTTTAAGTCCCAGAAGCTTCATCCACCTTAGCCAACAATCAGGAATGCTGGGAACTGAAGTTCAAAACACCTGGAGGATTAAAGTTTGGGAATCACTGCTAGGACAAAGCACAAAGTGTTGTCACTGGGCACCTGCCATGGAAGCCATCATCCAGCACTGGAGTAGCTATCATCCAGCACTGGGGAACATGCAGAGTTGAAGGACGTTGAAGCCATAAACCTGCATGACCTGAAAATTGGCCAGAATAAATACATTTGGGGGGCTTCTGAGAGGTCCCAAGTGCACATAGAGGTCCAATGATACCCACAAGCCACAGTTTATCCACCTTTGAGTGAGATGATCTCCAATGTCATTCCTACCTGTACACTTCCATGAAAGCCAGCAAATGAAAATATTCAGCACAGCCATGTGTGTAAATAAATGTTTCTGCTCCGGTTGGGATGCATAAATGAAACAAATCCTCCTATTGTCTATGCAAATACCTTGTGTTTATTTCAGCGACTTGCAGGAGGAAGCTGATTCCCACAACTATCCGCTTTTTAAATGTTATTTATTTATTGGGTGGCTGATTAATAGCGGTTGGTAATTAACAGCCTTGTGACAAGGTCAGTCACAAGAATATTCTCCGGTGAAAGTCACTTTTGCCAAAGTTGTCACTGCCATGAAGTTGGCTTTTGTTTCAATGGTGGTGGGCGGGGGGATATCAATATGATGATGATCTATCTGAATTATGTAAATGCTCAGGTAACCATAGACTTTGACCTTTTCCCACCTCCTTTGCAGCTTTCATTTAGAATTCAAAGCATTGCTCTATCTAAATGGCTGCCGAAGTCAAATTAGATGTTTGCTGCTCCAATGGAAGGCTATATATCCAGGTTGGTACAAGAAAGCAAGAAGGCACCATTGGGTGTATCCACACTGTAAAAATAATGCAGTTCGACACCTATGGAATTCTGGGATTTGTAGTTTTACACGGCCTTCTCTACCAAAGAGCACTAGTGCATCACAAAACTACAAATCCTGGGATTCTGCATGAAGGAGCCAAAGTGGTGTCAAACTGTATTATTTCCACAGTGTAGATGCTCCCTTTGACACTTGTTCAGCAGACATCATAGACCACAATTGAAACCTTTCCTACTTTGAGGTTTTATTGCTGAACATTTTTACGAGAATGCCATTGCCTTAAGGAATATTGACTATAGGATTTTTCAGCAAGATTACCATGAAAGTCAAAGTCATTCTGTGCTCCCTTGATGTATGCTGAAAGTTTGCTTGAGAGATTTATTTCTGCAAGAACAGGAATAAGAAGAAGTCTCCCCATCACAAGATTCTGGTTATACTACTCATATCAGGATCACAAGGCAGCATCTCAAGGACTATCCTTGAGATCTTACCTAGTCTGTAATGATAAAACAGGAGGAATTACTTGGGAGGGTCATAGTAAGGCATAAAAGAGGGATGCAAAGTTTGGTGTAGTTCAGATGAATAATTTTAGCCTTATTTTTCCTCCCAAAGGCTTTGAAAATTGCAAAGGCTATTTGCAATTTAGAACTTATTCTGTGCAAAAATTGCACGTTTAGTGATAGAAAACACAGAAACAACTTGAAAGTGCACAATAAACAAACAAACAAATCTATAGCATTTAGAACTGCAGAATTCCTAACTTTGGCCTTATGCTTGCTTGCAAAGACTAAAGGTGATGTCTGTCATATATTTGTATAAGGACTATAGTCCAGGAGTTGGGAAGATGAAACTTCATTAAGTACTGACTATTGAGGGCTGCTGTTTTGTATTCCTGACCATGTGGAGGAGGGAGAAAAATAAGGCAAGAAATGGTTGGAGAAGGCAAGTGTGTGCAGATTCATATTTGACACTTGCTCCAATCATATCACTGTCATGACTACATGCAGCAAATGGACTTTTAGAATATATATATATATATGTGTGTGTGTGTGTGTGTGTGTGTGTGTGTGTGGAGCACTTGGCTGGCCATTTGCATTGTTACCGATGCTCATGTAATCCTGTTTGCTTTAAAGTCAATAATCTTTGTGACAACAGAATGCTGCTCATTCCCATTTAAATGTGTTTAACATCAGGGAAAGTAAAAGCCAACTGGGGAGGAAGGAGTCAGGAAATAACTATGTAGTCATTGCAGTTTGGAGGTCAAGCAGAGTAGTTAACTGGAATTAGTTATATTTCAGTAGTAAGGGCTGGAGGCTCTCATGTCTGTGGACACAAAGAGTCTGCTCCTGGTTGTAGACTAAGCTTTTTTTGAATGGTAACTCAACATGAAGGTCAACCCAACTGATTCAGTAGAAGCTTAGACTGCATCTGCACTGTGGAAATAATGAAGCTTGATGCCACTTTTAAGGCCCAGATCCCTCAACCTAATTCCCAGGGTTGTTGCGGGGTAATATATAAAAGGTGTGGGAAAACATGCCCATTGCCTTGAAAAATTTGGAGGAAAGTTGGGACCTATCAGAAATAAGAGTTAAATATTTGAAGCACTTCTTTTTAATATAAAGGTATGAACATTTGTGGTATTTTCTTCCTTCCTTCCTGAATGACTTATGGTTTAACACACATCTTTCCTCCGGGATTAAGTGGTGCTTGAAGCCAGAACAAGATGTTATGGGGACCATGTGGCTGGTGCTGAGAATAGCAACTCTCTCTCTCTCTCTCTCTCTCTCTCTCTCTCTCATCTGTTCAGGATTTAACTCAGATGAGTCCATTGTGAGGATCCATAATTTAAAGAACTACTCTGAGAACAGGCTGCCTCTTTTGGAGCTTTTGGTATCGGAGCTTGACAGATGTGATATCACTCTGAGGAGGCCCTCGATGGACCTTGTGATCTCAAGTGGTGAAAAGACTTTGTAGGTTCTATGTTTTCTTTGCTCCATGTAAACAAATCCTTGATGGCCCTATTCCCATGTGTGAGAACAAGAAGCTATAAAGTTTTTCTCCTTCTTTGATAGATGGCAAAGATATTTTCTGGTGGTCCTGAGCACGGGAGGGCAAAGTGGCCTCAGGCCCCACTAAGGGTCTTTTTGTGGCCTTCCATAGCTCCAGACTTCCCAAATGGACCCATTTCTGGCTCCAAATGAGGGTGAACCGATGCTCCTAGAGGCCTCTAAGTCAGTGGTTCTCAACCTTCCTAATGCCGTGACCCTTTAATATAGTTCTTCATGTTGTAGTGACCCCAACATAAAATTATGGTCCAATCTCCCCACCAAAAGGACAGGGGGAAGCCAGTTCCTAAGACCATCAGAAATATGTGTTTTCCAAATACATATATTCCAAATATGAGTTTTCCAAACCTTGGGTCACACAGTATACAGAAAACCTACACATATAGACAGATACCTGCACAGGAACTCCAACCATCATCCAGGACAAAAAAAGAAGCACTGGTAGAAGTTATCAAAACACTGGTAGACTGGGCAAAACACATCTGTGAACCCCACTTCTTGGAAGATTAACTGAAGCACCTGGACTGGGCTCTACAGGCTAATGGTTATTCCAGCTCAGACATCAGAAGGGCTGCCAGGCCCAGGAAAACTCAGAGGAGTGAAGACAAGCAGCCACCCAAAGGGAAGGTATTTTTACCATACATCAAAGGAGTCACAGACAGAATAGGCAAAGTGGTAAGGAAGTATAACCTGCAAATGGTTTACAAACTGACGAAGAACATCCAGCAAATGCTTCGCTCAGCCAAGGACCAGAGAGACCCTCTTACAGCCTCAGGAGTTTACCGCATACCATGCAGCTGCGGACAAGTCTACATAGGGACCACCAAATGCAGTGTGCAAACAGGAATCAAGGAACATGAGAGACACTGCAGACTGGGCCAGCCTGAAAAATCAGCATTAGCAGAACATGTTACAAACCATCCTGGACATAAAATACTGCTTGAAAACATTGAAATTCTGGACCATGCCAACAACTACCATATCAGGATGCACAGGGAAGCCATTGAAACCTACAAACACCTGGACAATTTCAACAGGAAATAGGAAACCCTTAAGGTAAACAAGGTTTGGCTACCAGTCCGGAAAAATAGCAAGATAAAGACTCAACAAATGCAAATGAGAAATCTCCCAGCAGACAATGAGCACTATCAAGCAGACACGAATCCTCTTTTGCAGACCCTCCCACCCTGAGGCCTGCCATTGGCAACATGCAATCACTCCTGCCTTTCCAGGTCACACATATATATATACAACTCCTTTCCAAGCAAGCATTCTCTGAAGATGCCAGCCACAGATGCTGGAGAAACATCAGGAAGAAACTCTTCTAGAACATGGCCACATAGCCCGAAAAACCCACAAAAAACTATGGATGCCGGCCATGAAAGCCTTTGACTTCACTTCCCCCCATTACCTGGCTCTCTGTTCCAGCACCAGGCAGCTGTTGAAAACATATCCTGCTGAGTCACTTGGTGCATCTGCCACCACTATGGGTTGCTTCACTCCAATGTCAGAATGACATGTCTAGTGATGATGTCATGACTGGGCATCTTGTTCTGACCTCATAGTGAGCCAATGGTAGTAGCAGCAGATGCCAAACAGCCAGCATGGGTCAGAATGTAGGGCTCTAGATCTTCTGGGAAGATCTAAAGGAAAAGGTGATGCATTTTAGCCCATATTAAGAGCAGTAAACCCCAGTAATGGTGCTGAAAGAGTTGCACATCGTCTGGAATGTTTATAATAATAATAATGCACTAGAAGCTGGTTTTGGACTGTGCGTCATCCAGTCTCTGCATTGTTTCTGGGTTTTCTACCAACAAATGTGCAATTTTTGCACAGAATAAGTTCTAAATTGCAAATAGCCTTTGCAGTTTCAATGCCTTTTTAGCCTTTGGACTGTGCGTCATCCAATCTCCCCACCTTGCATGGAGCTTTCATGGATGAGGGGAAGCCATTTTATTTGGACCATGCAGACAGGGCCTGTATTTTGCAAACTTTGTACTGAATGGCAATATGGCACAAGAAATGTTCAATCGTTTATGTAAGAGAGCTCACACATGCATGAGACATGACCCACAGGTCAACCTCCATTGACTTGGTGCAAGAACTTTTAGACATCAGAAACATCTGATGGGCTGTCTGTGTCTTTTTCATCCATCAGCCAGTCCTTTTTGTGCTTGTTCTCATTTTGTGGCCAATGCTAGGTTCTAGCAAATGCTGAGAACCTCAATGGATAGAAAAGTGTGTGATGCTTGTGCTGCTGGTGAGAAATCTTATGGTAAATAATGAACTCTTGCCAGGTTGTTTCAATGTGTAGAGACAACTCCCCCTTGATAAGAATGAGTAATTTAATGAGGGGAAAAAAGATTGCAGAGGAGAGAATCAAGCAGCACCTTTAAGGCTAATTGATTTACTTTATCACGAGCTTTCACGAATTTCAATCCACATCTTCAGATGCCCTGGCAGAGTTAATATCCAGCCATAGATATATTACCTGTGAGAGTGGAATCAGAGCATAATAGGATATAAAAAGATACAATTTGTGACACTGGCCACAAACCTTTAAACAGTCTGTAAAAGGATACAGATCTGTCAGGCTGGTCTGCAGTTCTAAGATGTAAAAGCAATAAATCTGCTTATGGAGAGAGTCAGTTCCCTTGAAATCAGAAGCTTTGTTGGAGAGAATTCATTCATTACATGCCTGGTTGTCAAGACATATGTATCAATATCTGTAGCCGAGAGACATTGTGTCTGTTCGTGCCTCTACTAATGGATTGCAATTTGAGAATATATTCCAATTCAGCCGTTTCTCTTTCCAATTTCCCTGTGCTTTTTGTTGTTGTTGTTCAAGAACCACTACTCATACATCAGAGGTTGTATGTTCAGGAAGCTTGAAATGCTCTGCAACAAGTTTTTGCACATCGCTGTTTCTAACAGTGGATTTGCATCCATTTTTCTAACCACTTGCATAGATTTAATGAGATTTCTTCACATCTATACACTATGGCAGGGTTTGGAAACTTTTTCTGTTAGGCTGCAACCTCAGCTTTTGCTACACTAGCTTAAGCTGACTGTCATTGCAGGACAACATCATCTGGACCATGAAGTCCCCATCCTTCCTCCAAGCTGTTTAGAGCTTGTCACTCATAACTAATAACTTGAACATCCTCCCAGAGGGGAGGGTTGGAAGATACATGGGTTTTGAAATGATGGATGAGGATAATTTTGTTTGTTTGTTTGACAATATGAGCTTTCCAAAATCCATGCATTCTTCATAAAAAAGGTAGAAAGATGAACAACAACATCAAAAAAGAAGTCATCTTGATGCATTCGTGCATCAGGCTTAGATTATGTGAAGGACTATATTTGCCCATATGGATCTGCCCAGGGTTTGAGATCTTCTGGGGCCACCTTGCTCTCTATCCCACCAACCTCACAGCCACATTTGGTGGAAATGTGAGACAGAGTCTTCTCAGTGGCTACCCCCAGGCTCTGGAACTCCCTTCCCAGAGAGGCAAGACATGACCTTTCGACTAGCTGATAAAACCCTTTTTACTCTGGCAGGCTTTTGAGAATGGCGAATATGGGGCAGTACAGATGGGCAGCTGGAAGCTGCTCCTTCCTGCCCCGGGTTGGTGCCACAATCCGCTCCCTAAAAGAAGCTGCTCTGAGCCACCTCCTGGAAGGAACATCATAGGTGCGCTCACTCGTCATGATGATGCCCCTTTCGGCTAGCACCGTTTGGGTGCTGTGCACCACGGGCGTCATGATGGCGCACACCATGTGGACAGGCATGCACCATGATGGTGGTGGGGTGGCGGAACTAGGGTTCAGAGCATGTGAATGCTCTGCCCTAGTTCAGCCCTAGTACTGCCTCTATCTCACAAAACTACAAATCTTAGAATTCTATAGCATGGAGCCACAGCAGTTAAAGTGGTGCAAGGTTGCATTAATTCTGCAGTATAGATGCAGCCTGAGAAGATCTTCTTCTATCCCAGAATACACCAGAAATCCCCTCCCCAGTGCATCCACCATCACCACTGCCCTATAAGTTGTAAAGCAGGGGTGGGCAACAGGGTTGGGCAACTGTAAGGCAATGGTGGACAAATGCAGAGTCCAATATTGTCCTCCAGCCTCACAATGCCATGGTCCACTGTCTCCCCACCCAGGACATGCCTCCACCCAAATGCCTCCATTTCCTTCTGCAATCCCTCTCAAAATGGTGGCAAGAAGGAACAGGGAATGCAGAGAAAAACAGAGACGTTGTGGGTAGTCCTGGGTTGAGATGGCATTTTAGTGTGTGGGATGGGTGTATTTAGTCACAAACTATGTTTTCTATGGCAAGAATTGCATGAAAATTATGCCATTTTAAAATGGGGCTTGGGGATTTTGGGTCCTGGTGGACAGGGATTCAGGGGCCAGATATGTGGGACCCAATGGCCTCATGTGGCTATATTTTGGCCACCCATTTTCTAAGAGTCCAATTGACATTAGAGAGGACCTGTTTACTTTCTCTCCAATTCTGCAGATTTATCCTTTAACTGTGTTGATGTTCTATTGATTTTTTTCCTTCTCATTTGTTTATTTTTTGCTGTTTGGATTTCAAATTGCATTGTAAAGTACCCTGGGATAAATATTTATGAACAGTGGTATATAAATGCCTTAAAAACATTTTAATAACATATAAATCAAACCAATCCAGTAAAACGCATTGAAGTTTTTAAAAAGCATGGCTGTTATTTCCTTAGAGCTGCCTATAGCTCTGCACTCATATATCCCATATATTTTCTGTCCATTTGCAGACTGATCCCTATGTCCAGGATGACCAGGTATCTTCCTTACCTACATTTCAACCTTCTGTCCACGAGGGATTTCAAAATGTTGTCCTTTTTTAATATGACCATGAAGTATGAATTTACATTTATATTGGTGTTTTTGGCTTTTATTTTGCAACCTTCTCCATTTTGCACCGAATCGGGGACATCCATGCATTAAAGTGATATCAAATCTTCACCATTTCCTCTGTATCTTCCAAGAAAATCTGGAGCACTCTGGAGCAATGTCCCACTGTTCTGCATGGCACCACTGCCATGAGTTGTTCCTCTGAGGTCACAAAGAGGTACCCAGCCATGCAGTGTACACTGGGCACCTCATTTTTGGCCTCAAAGAGAGTGACTTGTGCCAGCGCAGCAGCGCCAGGTGGCACAGATGCCCAGCATCACTGTGGAATGCACGGGTTGTTGTTGTTGTTGTATGCCTTCAAGTCATTCCTGACTTATGGTGACCCTTAAGCAACCATTTGGTAGGGGTTTCTTGGCAAGACTTGTTCAGAGGAGGTTTGCCATTTGTTTTCCCTGAAGCTGAGAGTGTGTGACTTGCCCAAAGTCACTCAGTGGGTTTCATGGCTGCGCTGGGAATCGAACCCTGGTCTCCAGGGTCATAGTCCAACACTCAAAACCACTAAGCCACAAGGAACAGCAGGGAATTCAGAGGAGCTTTGGGGCCAGAATACTCCACAATGGTCCCAGAGTATTCTGGCCAGTGTAGACCCATCTTGAGATAGCATAAAGCCAATCAAATTTCATAATCTGTTGCTCTTAAGACGTCAATTCAGAGCGAGGACAGGAAGCATTGCCTTCACTTGGAATGAGCATAGTAAAAGGAATCCAGCGGGAAAGATTTGAACCTGTGTTCACCATTGGCACGTAAGATGTTAAAATGGGATTGGCCTTTTTGGGGAAATAATGTGTTGATTGTTTCTACCTTTTAGTTCTTTCCAACGCCTTGGAATTTAATATTTGAATAGCCTCAACACCATCAATACTGAATAATTAAAGCAGGGAGAGGTAAGGAAGGCCTTTCACTTTGCCATAGATAAAACATTGCAGACTTTCTAAGGGCTTAATGTGCAAACCTTCCCCCCCCCCACCTTATACATACTTTCCCTTCCATCCATTCATTTAAAAAGGTACTTGCACAAGTCTTGATTTCTCCCCCACTGTCCCTGGAGACCCATTCAATGTGCACAAAAGAAGGAGAAAAATGTCACCTAGATATGGGATGATAAATTCAGTCATCCTGAATAATGAATATTGCATTATTTAAATGGAACGTAAGACACAGTCAACACAAAATTGAGTTTTCCATAGTAAAATGTTGCCATGTTGACTGAGGGATCAATTGTGCCGGCACTTGTAAATATTGGTTTATTGGTTTAACTCAGTGTGAGCTGTGTGATATGAATATAGACATGGTTTCCAGGGAAAGTAGATTGTCAAGTCACAGTATAAGATAGGGGGACGGTTATCATTTTGGACTATAACACCCATCTCAGGGACAGTAAACTGGCATGGTCCTTACCATCGTTCTAAAAGCCTTTTCATTCTGGCAGCCCTCTGAGAATTTATTTTGCAGTGGAAATAGTTCTTGTATAATGTGCTGCACCTTTTTGTTGCTGTTTTACTTTCTTTTATGTGTTTTCAGTTTTTATGCTGGTTTAATTGCTTTTAAATTTTGTATGTTGTTAATTTTAATTATGGCCCTATACAGACAGGCCAAAATAAAGCTGCTTCAGGTCACTTTGGAGGTATGCTGTTTACATGATGCATGCGTCCTAAGAGTCCGGAGGCTGCACCAAAGCTGTGCACCAGTCCTTAGGACTGGATCGTGGTTTTGGTGCGGCTTCCGGGCTCTTAGTATGCATGCATTATTTAAACAGCATACCTCCAAAGTGACCCAAAGTAACTTTATTTTGGCCTGTCTGTATGGGGCCTATGTTTCTTTTAACTGTTGTAAACTGCCTTGAGACTTTCACTTTAAAAATGATGGATGATGATGATGATGATGATGATGATGATGATGATGATGATTATTATTATTATTCACCCAAATTAGCATGGCCAAGAGACCCAGCAAGGTGTTGTGGTGTGAACACTGAACTACAATTCTGGGGATCGGGATCTGAACCCCTCTTCAGCCAAGAAAATCCACTGGGTTAACCAAGAATAAATATTGCCAAGAGCCCCCCCCCCCCATTACAAGGTCATCTTAGGGTTGCCATAAGTCAGAAATGACTTGAAGGCACACAACAACAACAGCAGCAGCAACAACAAAAACAACAAGATGGCCAGTTGCCAAGGATGATGGGAACTGCAGCCCAAAAGATCAGGAGAGAGCATCACGCTCTCCCAGCAACATAAGAACCTCCCTGAGTACAGTTTCTCTCTTGCAAATGTTTCACCCGTTTCTGCCATTACTTGCCTCTGAAATGTTATCTGAAATTATATGCACATAACCTATTCACTGTATTCAAATACATTTTAAATGTCAACAAAAAATATTATCATATCCATTCCTCCTCGGATGGTATTTATGTTTTATTGCTCTTCTACTTTATACTACAGCTCCAAGGTTTGAACAGAGAATGCTGAGACTGGGAACCTAGGCCTGATAGCTGTTAGTGGCATAGGCAAATGTCTGCTGCACTCTGTATCATAGAATCCTACAGTTGGAAGAGACCCCAAGGGGCATCCAGTCCAACCTCTTTCTGCCATGCAGGGACACACAACCAAAGCACTGTTGATAGATGGCCATCCAGCCTCTGTTTAATAGCCTCTGTTCAATGCTGCCATCATGGGTTGCTTCACTCTGAGGTCTGAACAAGGTGCCCACCCTATGTCTGTGCATCAGGACAGATGGCTAAGGTAATGGAGAAGCTTGGAGCAGCTCCTGGTGCAGAATACTTGGCTACCCCTGAGTAACCTGGACAGTGCAGGCAGGACCATAGATGCACCCTGAATCTCAGCAGGATCAAAATCAGGACTGGGGAAGCTTTGCCTCTCCAGATATTTTAGACTGGACTACGTCACAATCCTTTACACTTTCTGTGCTGGCAAGGCTTTTGGGAACTGAAATCTGAAGCACCTGTAAGCAAAAGGTTTCACCACCTTAGGATTTTCAAGTGGCACTCTTGTAACTGCCAGGTAATACAAAGCCTGGACAGCCTGGTGTAAATATCAGCAACTTGTCTTATGCTCTTTACCTTCTTTCTACACTGTTGTTGTTGTTGTTGTTGTGTGCTTTCATGTCATTTCAAGTTTATGATGACCCTAAGGTGAACTTATCATGGGGTTTTCTTGGCAAGATGTGTTCAGAAGAGGTTTCCCCTGATCTTCCCCTAACAGTGAGAGAATGTGGAGTTTATCACACTAGCGAGACCCCATGGGAAAATGGTATTGAAATGAGAGTTAAATTAGAGAAAACCCAGAAATGCCCGAAGTTTATCACATGACGTCACTGTTAACGTAAAATAATGCCAAGTTAAACCGGAGAAAAACGTCAGCTTTTTACTTCGAAAGTGTTGCTCCCATTTCTGAGATAAGGCTCCCCAACTTTGTTTCTCTCTCTCCAAACAAACTCAAACAAAAGCTACCAACCACCTAGGCATGAATTTCTGTGTTATCAGACTGTGGATGTTTCTCTACACAAGACAACAATATTGTGTTGTTGTTTTTTAAGTTGTCATTTGTGATGCATGCACAAACCCTCACTCATTTTTCCCCTGCAAGGGATTTGTACAATGCCAAGATAAACAAACCGCGCTTATGCTGTGACTGGGCTTAGTGAATAAATAGCATATCATTTTGTTTGTCCCTCTCCTCGGTTTCCTGATTTCCATGCAATGCATGTTTTCTCATGCTACATCAGCCTCCATCCCATTCCTTGGATGAGTAGCTCCTGATTCACTGGCTGAAATATCATAAGGGATTTGCTAGAGCAAACTTAACAGTAATCATAAGCAGCCAACCATCGCCTGGGCATGATGCTGGCTAGCCCTGCATGCATTTGTGATGGTTTCATGCAGATATCCAGCAGCTCTGTGGTTTAAACGGGGAAACTTCAGACTGGGCCCAAATAGACATGCCAAAATAAAGCTGCTTTGGGTCACTTTGAAGGTATGCTGTTTAAATGACACATGCATCTTAAGAGGCCAGAAGCTGCACTCCGGTCCTCACCATCTATGTTTCTGGATCCATTAGGCTTTAGTGAGCCATACCTATGGAAAGAATTCCTATTGTACATTTAACCTTGATTTGGGCTGCACCTGCACTGCAGAAATAATGCAGTTTGCACCACTTTAACTGCCGTGGCTCGAGGCGATGGACTTCTGGGATTTGCAGTTTTGTGAGATATTTAGCCTGCTTTGTCAGAGGGCACTGGTGCCACAACAAACTACAAATCCCAGGATTCCATAGCTGATTGCTTATTCCACTTCAAAGATGGAAGGAGAGAAGGGGGAAGCCACAGAAAACAAGACTATAGTGTTGTGGTTATGAGCCATGGCAGTTAAAGTGGTGTCAAACTGGATTATTTCTGCAGTGTAGCTTTTGTTTCTGGGGTTGTTTTCTTTTTCGGGGGGGGGGGTTAAAGAAAAATGTTCTAATGTAATAAGTTTGTAACTTGACACAATACCTTGGAAGGGAGAAGGCTGTCCCTTTTTCATACCAGAAAATGCCAAACACATCACGTAGCGGCTCCTTTCCTTTCGGACTCTTCCGACCACAGTCTCCTAGACTGCGAAACAGAACTCAGTATTCTCCTATTAATAATTTAGGCCTTTTGTTTAAACATTTATCAAGGGGGGGGGAATGAGCAGCCCCTATCTCAGGAAAAGAAAAGAAAAAAAAGAAACCCAACAAGATTGCCTAAGTTAATATTGGGGTCTGTCTGGAGGATGGAGACAAAGTGATAGAAATGTAATTGAAAATATGTACGGCTGATTGCTTCTTTCACTTCAAGGATGGAAAAGAGAGAAGGGGGAAGCCACAGAAAAAAAGGCAACGGTTACTGGGTTCAAATTCTGGGTGGTTTAAGCTGTTTTATCCTCTGTTTCACCTGTGTATTTTTTACACTATTATGCAGGAAGCTATTCTCCATTGTAAAGGGGGAAAGATGTGCCCAAAGGTCCATTGGGGCCCCAGGACCATTTCTGTGGCCCCAGACCTCAAATTTGGAGGATGCGATTTTTAGATTTGAAAAAAATAAGCAAAAATGCTTTCCTAGGACAACAGAACAAAAACATTACAGCAGACATGAGTTATGTTTTCATGATCTTGAGATGCAGAGTGAATCGCTTTGAAATGATTTGTTCTGTTGGAGAAATCCCTTCCAACACTGATGCTGCTTAAAAACTCTTTCCAGCTAGACAGAGGTTGAGGATGAAAAGTCGGGACTCGGTGAGCCTAAAAAAGGCCCTTTGTGGAAAAAGTGTGCCGTGCTCAGAGGCTTTGTTAACTGCGGGATTATTCACACTGTTAAAATAATACAGGATGAATCCAGATTGAATCTCTGTTGTTCACAGATATCCCGAAGGAACCTGATTCAGTTTTGTGGGGGAGAGTGCTGCCAAAAAAACCCCACACACTTAGGGGTGACACAGACTGCCCCTTTTAGCGCTGGATGGAGCTGCGGCAACTACATGCCATGGCCCCAATCTCTTCTTTCCATGGTGCAAGAAGTGGCTCTTTTTTGCCCCCTGGAAAGGGTGCCATAACCAATGGTGCATAGCTTTTCTGAGCTCCTTTGGTGCTGTGTTATGTAGACACAGAGCGAGAGGAGCACCATGACACAATGCACCGTGTGGAGCAGCACATGGTGTCACACTGACCTGGAGGCAGAGTCATGCATCATGTCATGCATCATGTGGACACCATGCATCATGTGGACACCATGCCCTGACTCCGCCCCCAGGCTGGCCTTAATGGCCAGTCTGTTGAGCCCCTTAATCCAGGACAATTAATATTGCATTTCCCCCCGAGTTTTTAAAAAAGAATTGCATCATTAGGTAGCAAGAATAACTAATGACAATAGACCTGAATAGACCCAGGTTAAAATGCTGCATGAATAAACATGTTCCGAATGCATTTGCATTGTCGACTCCATCTTTATTTGAATGCTTGCAGGTGTGAGCAACCAAACTCACAGAGATGTGCATTGATGCAGTTCCATAGTGTGAATAATAAACCCGGAATATGGGCCCATACAGACAGACCAAAATAAAACTGCTTCAGGTCACTTTGGAGGTATGCTGTTTAAATGATGCATGCATCCTAAGAGGCTGGATGCCATGCCATAGCCATGCTCCAGTGCTAAGGACTGGAGCACAGCTTTGGCACGGTTTCTGGCCTCTTAAGGTGCAAGTGCCATTTAAACAGCATACCTCCAAAATAAGCCGAAGCAGCTTTATTTTGGCCTCTCTGTATGGGTCCCTGTTTCTGAATGACCCCTGAGACATGCTGTAATAATAATAATAATAATAATAATAATAATAATAATAATAATAATAATAATATTAAAATGGCATGGAAGCAACCCATGGCAGTGTTGATTTCTGGACAGTTGGTAAAACCCTTCCAGTTTGCAAAGCCTGAAAAGAGAAAATTGGAAGAAGGATTGTGCAAAAGAGAGGATGACTCAAAACGAATGAGCAAAGTGAAGGTAAACAGGTTTATGCCTCTTCTCAATCAGATATACACTGCTTGAACTGATAGCCTCTCCAGAGGAAGGCAAGGCGTAGTAAAAGCTGAGCACTGCAGCAGCTCATGTACGAGGGAGTGCTATTTATAGTCCCTGGCTCCTGGTGTTAATAGAACCATTCATAAAACGAGACGGCGAACCTGATTTTATTTGTGTCGGTGTCAGGATGACACTGAAGCACGCGTGTCAAAATATACTTTGGAACATTAGGGACATCACTTCTATTTATACATAATTGAGGAGGAGACCCAAACAAGACGCAACAGATCCAAATTCATATCCAGACATATTCACACGCACAGCAGGTCTCTGCTTTGACTGTTTGCATTTATGGTAATTTTTCTTCAATTAGGATGTGGATATGTGGGTCGACAGGGGCTTAAAGGTACCAGATCCCATCTGATCATGGATGCTAAGCAGGCCTAGCCCTGGTTAATTCTTGGATGGGAGACTGCCAATGACTAGGAACTGGCCACCTCTGACAATTCCTTGCCTAAGAAAACCCTATGAAATTCATGGGGTCCCCATAAATCGGTCAACGTAAATGGACAAATACATACACACTTACACATACCTGAGGGCAGGGAACTGTCAACTTAATTATTTGTAAGCTGTCTTGGGAACCTTTTTTTAGCTAAAAGGCAGGGTATAAATACTTAAACAAACAAAGAAACATTCCCTATCTTTGGTCTAAGAGAAGAAATGAAAGGAAAACAACAAAAAAGGGGCAGATGGAGCCAGCATGGTGTACTGGTTTGAGTGTTGTACTACAACCCTGGGCACCTGGGTTTGAATCCTCACTCATCCATAGAAACCCAGTGGGCACCTTGGGCACGTCCCATTCTTTCAGTCTCAGAGGAAAGCAAAGGCAACCTCCCTCTGAACGAATCTTGCCAAGGGTCACCATCAGTCAGAAATGACTTGAAGGCACATGACAACAGCAAGAGTATGTAAGTGGATATGCCTATCTCTAGGCCTCTCTGAAGGTACATAGACTAGCAAAATCCCCACCAAATGAGGGGCAAAATCCAAAATGAGGTAAGAAACCCATGCCTAGTTTTGCAGTTCAGGAACCCAAAAACCTATACTGCATAACAACTAGAACAGCATCGCTGAATCAGCTGAAACAGCATCATGGAGACCTGGGCTTTGTAGTTTGGTGAAATGCTTAGATTTCTCTTCTAAAAATCTGCAATACTATAGTTCTTGGCAATGGACTAGAGCATTCTAGCGGATAATTTTACGTACCTCAAATGACAAAGCACATAGCAAAGAGTATGGCAATTAAGTTGGTATCCAACTGCTGTCATTCTGCAATGTGGATATACTCCCCTGGTCTCAACATGCTTTGTAATACCTCCTCTTGCTGGGGTATTATAAGTCCACATTCCCCCATCTTCCTGAACACATGGTTCCTTTGAAGAGAAAACACGATTTTCTGCACAGGAATGAATATTTCTGCTTTGGAATACAATTTTCCATGCAGAAAATGCAATTTCCTACACAGAAAGTGCTGT
Source organism: Sceloporus undulatus (assembly GCF_019175285.1). Lineage (NCBI taxonomy): Eukaryota > Metazoa > Chordata > Lepidosauria > Squamata > Phrynosomatidae > Sceloporus > Sceloporus undulatus. Next base: position 11,373,454 of record NC_056530.1, read on the forward strand.
GGTTTGCACAATATCACCATGTGCAAATTTTGCACAGGATTCCTACAGAATTGCAAAAAGCATTTGAAAACTGCACGGTTCTTCAAGGACCTTCTTGCCATAGGAAGAAATCTGCAGGAATTATCCATTGCTACCTTTCAGAAGAAACATAGACCCCTAACAGTAATACAGTTGGATGCGTCTCTGCTATCCTTCCCCTCTCAAATGTGGGATTTGTGAGAGGTAGGTGTTCTAGTTGTGTCCATGCAGAACTTTAGGATCTGCGGATCTCAGTCTAGGCCTGACCTTTGGCTCCAGGGCTCAGTCCTGCCAGGGTGCCCTTGACATTCACACCTCCATCTCCTTCTCTACAGGTCAACTATGTCATGCCATCTGCCGCTTTAATGAGAGCGCCTGCGTCTTTCAATAAGTCACTGACAGACGCCCACTCATCACGGCGGTGCCTCGCCATTCAGCCGCCACCAAATTAATCTTATTAGAAAGTATAATATGCCAGCGCCAGGTTATCCTTCACTCTTTTCATTTGTGGAAGTGTGCTCCTCAGCAGTGTTCTTTAATCACCTAACATATGTTACAAGCGAGAGGAATAAGCACATTAGAATTAAAATGAAGTGTGTTATAGATTTCGGAGGAGTGGAGGGGAAACAGATGTCAACCAAGCCATGGGCCACCAACATGGAATGAGAAAGCTGGATCGAGGGGCAAAACAAGGGAGCAAAGATTAGAGTCTAGACTCTGAAACAATCTAGGAAATTCCTATGGTGCCATTAAACCAGGTGCGACTGTGACATCTCATGTGTTTCCTGAAGGCTGTTTTTGTCACACTCTACACACACACACACACACACGACTGCCTAGTTTATGGCCGAAAGAGGATGGATTTATTTTCTTGGAGGCATTTCCAGTTTTGAGATGGAAAGTAGCTCCTGGTGGGTCCAGAGGCATAGGTGAAAAATTGGCCCATGGATTTTCTAAAGTTGTTGAAGGCTTTCATGGCTGGCATCCATAGTTTTGTGTGGGTTTTCTGGGCTATGTGGCCATCTTTCTAGAAGAGTTTATTCTCTGTGTTCTCTGAAGATGGCGAAATATCGGTAATAAACTCTTCTAGAACATGGCCACATAGCCCTAAAAACCCACAAAAAACTATTTCCAAAGTCACCTGTCTATGAAACAAGGCCTTGGGAGCTTTTTGTTTTAAGGAGATGGGCATGACTGTGTGTGTGTGTGTGTGTGTGTGTGTGTATACATGGTCACCCATTGACTCCTGTAGGCAATAGAGAAAAGGTAAATAATCAGTGTGGTGTAGTTGTTTCAGTGTTGGACTAAGACTCCAGAAGATCAAGGATCAATTTTCGTGTGAGCAACTCAAACCTACAATCTTATACAGAGATTCTTATACAGAGATTTTTTACACATGGATTCAAGCATCCACGGTTTGAAAATGTTCAAAAATAGTATACATTTCAAATATCAAACCTTGATTTTCCATTTTTATAAGGGACACCATTTTGTTATGGGACTTGAGGATCCACGGATGTTGTTATCCATAGGGGATCTTGGAACCAAACCCCAGCGGATAACAAGGGTCCACTGTACTAGGTGATCCTAGGCAAGCTGCACTCTCTCAGCCTCAGAGGAAGGAAATGTCAAACCCCCTCCGAAGAAATTTTGCCAACCCCCCTCCCCCAAAACAAAACACATAACCTTGATAGGTTTCACCATAGGGCCACCGTAGGCTGGAAACAATCTGAAAGTACACAGGGACAAAAGCCATTACCTCCCCAAAAGGAGTTTATTTATTTATTATGGAAGCCCATCAGTTATGGTTGGAACTATATACCAATGGAAGGAAATTTAGGCCATGGATCACAGAGACAGAGAGACCAGCTTAAAGCATGGACAAATAGATGGACAAATATCATTGTCAAAGGACAAGTTCTCCTCTCTCTAGATCAGTGCTTCTCAAATAGTGGTGCGGGCCCCCCAGGGGGGGTGCAAGGCTCTGTAAAGGGGGGCACAAAGCTCAGGATACAGTGTTATGCAGAGGTGTACTTATAACAATTTTATAGACAAATGATGCTATTTACAGTCGCGCGGGGGGCGCGAAATGTTTTCTTCTTCCTGGGGGGGGGGGGCATGACAGAAAATAATTGAGAAGCACTGCTCTAGATACATAAGGAAACTGAACCGGCAGTTGAATTTTCTGTTGAACGTTTGCAATGAAGCAGTATTTTCCACTGAGGGCAGAAGACCAGTTGGGGATGCAACACATAGGATCATAGAATCATAGAATAGTAGAGTTGGAAGAGACCACAAGGGCCATTGAGTCCAACACCCTGCCATGCAGGAACTCTCAATCAAAGCATCCCTGATAGATGGTCATCAAACATCTGTTTAAATACTTCCAAGGAAGAAGACACCACTACACTCCAAGGGAGTATGTTCCACTGTCGAACAGCCCTTACTGTCCAACTAATGTTTGGGTGGGATCTCTTTTCCTGTACCTTGCATCCATTGTTCCTGCTGTCCTCCATGCTCTCACCAATCCCTCTACTCTTCTCCATGCTCTGACCAGTCCATCGCTTCTTCTCCAAGCTCTCACCAGTCCATCTGCTCTTCTCTAACTTCTGACCAATCCATCCATCTTCTCCATGCTCTGACCAGTCCATCTCCTCTTCTCCATGCTATGGCCAGTCCATCTACTCTTCTCCATGCTCTGATCCAGTCCATCTTCATGCTCTAACCAGTACATCTCTTCTTCTACATACTCTGACCAGTCCATCTCCTCTGGGCACTATTTTCCACACATACACAAATTTCAAATTTTAAGCCCTTGTAGGCTGCATCCACACTGAAAAATAATCTAGTTTGATATCATTTTAACTGTCATGGCTCCATGCTATGTAATGCTGGGAATTGTAATCCATTGTGGCACCAGACCTCTCCGACAGAGATGGCTAAATGTCTTCCAAAATTAAATTTCCCAGAATTCCACAGTACTGAGCCACGGCAGATAAAGTGATGTCAACCTGGGTTATTTCTGCAGCATGGATGCATCGGTTATTGAGTCACTGGTAATAAATTATGGAACTGTGTGTGTCCACTGGTGGAGAAGTCATAGAAGGATAGGGTTTAGGTAGATGCTTTTATACAGAACTGCATCTTTTTTACTTACCCAAACATATTTCATGGCTAAACAGAGGGTTAAGGAGTCATGCTTTCATGGTCCAAAAGTGGATGCTTCATCAAGAACACAACAAAAATGATTCAAGTGTAATGATTCTAGTTTAAGGAGGAGTACCCTTTTCAGTTTCCAAAACAGAGACAGATAACCTCTGTATGCTATTGGACTCCAAGACCTATCAAATGGAGACAGCATATCCAGAGATTAGGGACAGCGACTTTGGTTATTGTCCTGGTTGCATCCTCAAATTGTCTTTAATGGGGTTGCTATTTAAATATGATAACTTACTGGCCTAAATCCATTTGTTTGGCCCAACTAACAGAAACTCACTCAATCAATGCCTGAATGGTAAGTTCCCAGTTGATACCAGTATTTATTGCAGTCGTGGACCAGTCAAATGTCACCAGTTATGTAAATCCCATTGATTTAGCCAATGCAGAAAAGATGAATTGCCAATATATTTTGTTAAAGGCTTTTGCAGCACCCGGCAAACGTACCACTGCTTGAATAGGTCTTTCCACATTCAAATAAATCAAGTCAACAGCCAATTTGAGAATATCAAAACCCTGCCTATATCAAATAAATCCTACCTGACCTACTCAGAGGAGAGATGTAATAACTACTTGAAGTCTATCGGCAAGGATAGAAGTTAGTAGCATCAACATTTATTAAAGAAATAGGCCAAGTCTCGGAAGTATATAATGCACTGTGTGTTATCTTTATGGAGGGGTGGTTTGGTTCAACCATATCTAGCAGAGCACAGATTTCCTATGTCTATCGTAAAACTTTACAACTGTTACCAGGTTTGAGATCTGCTTTCTCACCTTTTTTGCCCATTGGAGAGAGAAGAGAACCTTGGATATCCAGTTTGAGCACCACTTTAACTGTCATGGATCAATGCTATGAGATTCTGGGATTTGTAGTTTGTTGTGGCACCAGAGCTCTCTGACAGAGAAGGCTGAATGTCTCACAATCCTAAAATTCCATAGCATTGAGCCATGTCCGTTCAAACAGGGTCAAACTACATTATTTCTGCAGTGCAGATTAGACATTTGTTTTCTCCTTGCACTGCATATATAGGAATTTGCATGGAGTTTCAACATTTCTTGACAGTGAAAATGAGAAGTTTGTCTTTTACGTCCCTTCTACAACTTTGGCTCTCTGAATGTTTTTAGACAACATTGCACAACACTGGCTAGGCCAGTTTGGAGTTGCAGTTCAATCACACAGAAAGGGCTACAGCAAGATGCTTGTGGCCCAAATCCTGATTTCTTTTCCATGCTCTAAAAGCAAAAGTCCTTCACTCTTTTTATGGGTCCTGATCCTGGGACTCCTATAGCACCCAGTTATACAGCAGTTAAAGAACTTTACTCACTCAACCATTGCATGGCATGTCGGGTTTTTGCATCACTGGAGTGGGACCATTATTGTGTGGTTTTTTAGACCAGCTGGCATGCCTTCAAAGAGTCTGGAAGGAATGTGAGCCTATCAAATCCCATTTCAAGATAGATGGTGCTTGATATAAATACTTAAGACAGCTGTTTCCAAATCTGGATGTGATCCCTAAAAAATGAGAACCCTTGAAACCCAAATTCATAGCATTTTGATTCATTCTCCCCTCCCATTGGTTTTGCAGATCTTTCTCCAAACCTCCAGCCTTTTCCTTGTCCCCTTTCTTGTTATAAAAGATTTGTTGAAGTTGCCAAGAAATACATCAACACCCGAAAGTGGCCAGAAGCCTGTCTTTCTGCCTCCCTGAGCTGGATCTTCCTTGCTTATCAGTCCATGCCTCTTCTCTCCAGTCAAAGAGATTGTGAAGACCTTGACAGCAAATCATTGCTGTTCATCTCTTCCAGACTAGGAGAGAGCTGATGGGTCAGAATGATTGCTGTTCAGACTCCTATCGGTCTGTGACAATGATGGATGAGGCGTTGATGGAGAGATGGGGACCAACTTGCAGCCCTTACTAATCAAGCTGAAGGAGGGTTTGGGGAAGGAAACTTTTTATTTCCCTCTTAAGGAGTCTTCCATGCAAATAATTTCCTTGAGTTACATGCAAAGGGATCTTCTAGCACCTTTGGAGACAGAAGGAGCTTTCTTCCTTTCAGTCAGTCTCAAAGTGCTACAAGAACTCTTTGCATACTGATTTCCCAAACTAACATGGCTAGATCTTTTAATTCTACCACCTTGAGTTATATGGTTGAGCTTGAAGGTTCCTACTCCACTTTGTGTCCAAAGAGAGGAAACTAGGGCAGGTTACAGACTGCCATTTAGTACGTAATGAATACGTACTAGGGTTAGGAAGGGGCAGTGCTTCCGCACCCCCTAACCCTAGTACGTATTCTGTACGTTCAATATGGCGGTGGCCGTTCCACACGGCGGCCGCCATATTTACGTATCGGACGCTGTGCGTCCGCACGTGTTGCGGCATCTATGATGTCGCGAGTCCGCCCCTGGCGCCTCTCGACGTCATAGAGGCGCCGCTTAAAGAAGCTCCATTTTGGAGCTTCTTTTTTGCTCCGTAATGGAGCCGCGCGATTTGGCTGCAGCGGCTCCCTTACGGAGCAAACAGCGGCGGTGGCAGCTCGCTGCAAAGCAGCGGTTTATAACCCGCCTTTGGTATCCATGCTGGCTGGGAGCTCCAGCTGATGTTCATTTAGTTGTTGTTTTATCTTCTGTGCCTTCAGGTCATTTTCCAACTTATGGCAACCCCAAGGTGAACCCATGGTGGGGTTTTCGTGGCAAGATTTGTTCAGAGGAGGTTCACCTTTGACTTCCCTTGAGGCCAAAAGAGTATGACTTGTCCAAGGTGACCCAGTCCAAATATTTTGTACTGAAGATATCTTGGCTCCCAAAGAAGACCTTTTTTGCTAGCTGGGATCACAGTCCATTTGCCTGATTCTCCAATCCACTGATTCTAGGCTTCTGGAACACATTTGCCTGATTCTCCAATCCACTGATTCTCAGAATGCCACCTAGAGAGTGTTCCAGCATCGCAGTCACCTATCACTAAATTCAAATTGACAATATAGACAGTTTTCTATCACCACCAACATGCAGAAAGGTAATGCTGAGGGTTTCATTTGATTGCTCAATTTGGGTTGTCATATATATTTTCCCCCCCATTAAAAACAAAACCTTGCAGTTTAGATTATCTGGATTCTCAGTGGCACTTTTAAGATTCATTTACCCAGAAAACACCCATTTTCTTATTTCACGTTTCAGTTTTGCCTTTTGGGAGTCGCATGAAGATATGATCTCCAGAAGCCCAAGCGAGGTGATTTAAGAAGGGAAGGGGTGTGAAACGCGATGGAGATTGAAATCTGTTGCGCCAACCTGAGCCAAACTCCAACAAATGCTGGCGTAACTTCCCGTTCCGAGTACAATCTGTTGAAACATTGCTGGAGCTTTGCCACTTGCTCATCTCTGCTGGGTGTCTTGGGAGGCACAATCCATACTCCGAAGGTGAGGGTTGAGTACCAATTCAAGGAGACACTTAATTTCTGATCAGTCTCTTTGCGTAACTATCCCAGGAAGATTAACTCGCAGGCATGTTCATTAAAAAGAGAGAGAAAAAAACACAGCAAAGAACTATGCAGATAGAATTAGATGTTCATATCGGAGGTTGGATACCATTCCTGAGCATCTTTGCTTACCTTTAACCAATGCGATTCCCCAAAGACTACATTTCTCCTGTGCTTCAGTCACCAAGATGGATTTGTCTGCTCAGTTCCATTGACATCCCCTTCCAGGTTCCCCCTCCCCAAGAAGAGTAATTACACACCGAGATTGATAAATACCTCCTCTGTATGTACAAGGTTTCAGTCCCAAAGGCCCACTAACAGAACAATACGCTTATTACCGGTGTCTATCATGGCCTTATCGAATGTTAAAAGGTTAATCGGCAATGCGCTGCTAAGAGTCAGAAAGGACTGAAGGCATGGGGGAATCAGACTCAGATTTATCAACGCAAACTAAATGTGGGGGATTTACTGCTGAAAACCCATGAGATTGACTAGTAAAATCCCCAAGGAAAGAGGCTAAAGAGGCAAGATCGCAAGATCAACCAAGAAACACAAGAATAGGAAAACGCAGATTTGACCAACAGTGGTTGCGACTGTTCCGATGCATTCAGGGGGTGCGCTTTGGTGAAATGGTTCTCCCGCTTCACATGCTTTTTATATCTATTGGTTTCCCAGCACATTTTCTTAGGCATGCACTTTATTTCTTTATTTGAATTTCCACTTTTCTCCCAGATGGGACCAAAGCTGCCTGCACTGTACATTAAAATAGCTAAAGCAATCTGTAGCACATTTTTTTAAAGAGAGCATTAAGCAACAACCCACTTTAATATGTTACTTTGGAACAGTGAAGTATACGTTAAAACTCTTTTAGGTATTAAGAATCAGCAGATTCATAGCACTACCCCAACTGGTTAAAAGCTGAAGGCCTGTTTGAATAAGTAGTTCATGTTTGTCTTTAGGAATGAGGCCCGTTGAACTCCATGGGATTATTTCTGTTTAGGGAAGCATAAGACGGCAGGGTTAAATCATGACTGATATCATAAGCATCTTTTAAAGTTTGGGTTTGTTTTTTAAAAATAATATTTTTATTAATTTTTCATGTCATTTACACAACGAACACAGAAGACAAAAAAAAAGCTTATCACACACAAATTTGTTGTTGGTATTGTGTGCCTTCAAGTCATTTCCAACTTATGGCATCCCTAAGTTGGAAACCTATCATGGGATTTTCTTGGCAGGTTTCTTCAGAGGTCATCCTCTGAGGCTGAGAGAGTGTGACTTGCCCAGGGTCACCCAGTGCAATTCCATAGCTGAGCAAGGATTCGAAATCTTTGGTTTTGTTTTCTGAGGCACTTGGATCATTTATTTATTTAAAAAACGCCTCAAACTCTTACGTTCCTCCCATCCCTGGTAGGAATAAATTTGCAAAGGCGAGTAAACCAGAATTCACTCCCCAATTGTATTTCTGCCAAATTCAATTGGTAGAACTGTTCTCAGCATGTGTTGCACCTGGCTGCCATCTAGCTGTTAAAGGCAAACCATTCATGGTCCTCTAAACGGATGGACAAATATGTCTCTAGTACTTTCCCCTCACACTCCGGTCTAGATCCTGTATCGAGCATGTTGCCACAATATCATAGCTATGGTTTAATTCCTTGTCCAGTCCTTGAAACCCACCTTGAAAGCCAGGCAACCATCTAGAGTAATGGAGGTCTCTTCTGCACCCAAGTGGGACAATGCAGGATGATGTTCCTAAAGTGAGGTTGCAATGTGGAGCTGTGACAGGTCTCCCAAGGGTCCCTGCTTCTTCTCCTCACAACCTTTCTTGTTGGTGAGAGCAGTGTGGCCATTTTATACAAGGCAAAACCCAAGCAATGGAAACTGAATTGTTCAGGTGTGACCCAAAGGAGCCCTGGTGGCGCAGTGGTTAAATGCTGGTGCTGCAGCCACAAGGTTGTGAGTTCGATCCCAGGGCTCCAGGGTTGACTCAGCCTTCCATCCTTTCAGTACAATGAGTACCCAGCTTGTTCGGGCCAATTGGTTTGCAGATTACAAACCTCTTAGTGAGGTTGTTTTTTGTGTAGGATTTTCAGGTTATGTGGCCATGTTCTAGAAGAGTTTATTCCTGATGTTTAACCAGCATCTGTGGATGGCATCTTCTCTGAAGATGCCAGCCACAGATGCTGATGCAACGTCAGGAATAAACTCTGGATACCAGCCATGAAAGCCTTCGACTTCACTGTTAGAGAATAGTGAGTTCACTGATAAGTGGTATAGAAATGTAAATGCCATTACTATTGCCATCTCCCATCTTAACAGTTATGAAGACAGTATAAGCAAGTTGCTGACTGGAACAGTTACTCCCATGATCACTTCATAGCAACCTTTATATCCCCAAACCTCCAGTCTAAAGAATAAACTCTCGAGTAAGGTCTAATGAAGAGCCAATGTGATGGAGCGGTGCAGGAGGATTAAAGTATGGGAATCATTGCTACAGGCAATAGAGAAAAAGTAAGTAATTGGTGTGATATAGTTGTTTCAGTGTTGGACTACGGCTCTGGAGACCAGGGTTCAGTTTCCAGCTTAGCCATGGAAACTCATTGGGTGACCTTGGTCAAGTCACAAATTCAGAGCCCCAGAAAATCCCATGACAGGTTCACCTTGGGGGTCACCATAATTCTAGAAAGACTTGACGTTGCACAGTAAGTACAACAAGGTCTACTGAACACACATTAGCCTTCCTTATGTCACTGGATAGTTTTGACCATGTTTCTGACAAAGCTTCTAGAATCCATTTGCCTATTGGTGAGACCAACCCACTCCACTGATTCTCAGAATGCCACTTAGAAAGCGCCCCAGCAGCATCCTTTGCTGTATGCCGCGCCTCCAAGATGGAAGCTCATCTCCACGCAAGCAACTGAGTAGATGTTGAAAAGCTGCCTAGGCAATGGAAAGCTTTAAAACTGCCGCTTTAGGCAAACAAGGCCCCCTCTTGCTTCCCCTTGAGATAAGAGCTCCTGGATTGCCATTGTTTAAAATAAGTCTTCTGCAGCGGTAAATGAGATTCAAACGTAATAAGGAGTTTAGTCGCTGAAAGATGGGCTCAGAGTGTTAGAGGCATTGTCTCTAAAGTGCTTCCCGTTTTCTTCTTTCTCTGAAATATATATATATATATATATATGGAATCCGAAACATTTTTCTGGGAGGGAAAGAAATCTATCCTCACTGCTTTATGCAAAGACATATAACAGATAGGCAGAAATGGCTTATTAAAGCTATCTATTTTACTTGGAGTCCCGGTAATTTAATGAACAGCTCAAGTTTCAGCAGTGGCATCTCAGGATGGTCGCAAGAGTAATAAGCTCAGTGGTTGATTAATAGCAGTTCAATCATTCCCCAACTCCTTTCTCCTTCTTTCTCAACTCTGTATTAGCCTGAAAGGAATGGATCTCATATTGGAACATAGCTAGATAATTGCTAGCATGGTTGCTCCCCCACCCAGAGCATTGAAATATTGCATTTGCAAAAGAAAGAAAGAAAGAAAGAAAGAATCTTTTAACCAGAAACATGAAGTCTTGCATTTTGGGGCAGGGAATACAACTGTAGCTAAATATAAACGAACAAACTAGAACAACAGTGCCCTTTCCACTTAACGTTTTCCAAGGCTGTTACATGCCTTAGTCTTCAAACCATCAACAAAGAGCCTCTTCTGCTTTGACTTCGTAACAGTGTTTCTGAATGGACTGAATGTGTGAACTGGCTTTTCTTTTCTGGTGAAAGAAGAAAAGGATTTGAGTTTCCAACTCTCAAAATAAAGAGAGAATCTCAGTATCATGAAAAGCCAAGGAGACGTTGCTAAAGTTGGTGTCAGTCAAAGTCGGAATCTCCATGAAGCTGGCATAATCTGTTGGATAAACATCTTCAGCTTCCATGCCATAGTTATAGTGGAATCATAGGTTTAGTAGTGTGACAGGGACCCTGGAAACCTTCTGCTGGGTAGATCAGAGGATCATGAAAAATTCACTCTTTATGAATTCCTAATTGCAATGAATAGATCTGCACTGTTTGGACAGCAAGCCTTAGCTGGAAATATAGTGGGGAGGTAGAGTGAAGAACAGATCAGAATAAAGAGACATGGTGATGGAAAGACACTGGGCCCAGCTCATGGGCAACAGCTGGAACACAAGGCATGGGTCCCTGGTATTGGACAAATCAGTGAGCTAACCAGCCATGCACATCAACTGGGGAAAAACATGGGGTGACAAGCCATGGGAACCCAAGACACTGCATGGATCTCCTAGGGTCCTTCCACCTTAGTGGGACACCTTCTGAAGGCTTACACACCCAATCTCTTAAAGCAGTGCCAAGCTATGCTTTTCCCCTTTTCCTGCTAAATGGCTTTCAGTCCGTCCTGCAGGTTGACAGATGAGAGTTTTTATTGGATCCTCTAACTTAATGAACTCCTTTGTGGCAAAAGTAATTCAATAACGAATTGGGTTCCTAGTTTGTCATCAGCCTTTTGCTGGAACAAAAGGAGGAGGAGGAGGAGGAGAGAGAAATGTAATATGACTCGATGATTGCTTTATCTCATTATTTTAATTGCATTAAGAATCCTGGAGAAACATGGTTAGCAGCAGTGCCAAGTTTTGCGAGTAAAGGGAAAACCCTGTTTTTTCTTCCTTTCTCACAACCTCTCTGTTGTCGAAACATTGCTGTTATGGGCTGGAATCCTGTTGGTATCAGAGAAATGTGTATGTTCCCTTACACATACAGTTGCACTTTGTTGGCTATTGTACAATGGACATATTTAGTTCATGGCTCTGTAAGTGGAGTTCCACAAGTGTCACCATTTCAGAGGGCCCTATATGCTTTTCTTATTCCTAGGCCAAAAGGCCAGTTTCTTCATTCCCATACCCATCCTGGCATTGTCCTGTTCAGACAATGCTTAGTCCAAATCTGGCTTCTGATGTGAGCAGTCTGGACCATATCTGGCATGCACCGCACCAGAAAACCTTATCTGGTTTTCCAAAATCCAAAGTATTCCAAAATCCAAAATTATCCACATGGATAGCTGAGACAGTGACACCTTTTCCTATCTAATGATTCCATGTGCGCAAACTTTGTTTCACGAACAAAATCATTTTAAAAATAATGTGTATAACATGGCTTTCAGCCTATGCATGTTTAGACTTGGGCTCCGTCTTCAAGATATTTCATTTTGTATTAGGCAAATATTCAAAAATCTGAAAAACTCTGAAATCCAAAACAGTTCTGATGCTGAGCATTTTGGATAAGGGCGACTCAAAGTGAATAACTGTTTGCCTAACAGATATTTCCATATACATGTGTCTGTAATATACATTTTGTGTACTTTCCCCAATATATTGTGCTCATGTGAAGTTGAAGGCTTTCATGGTCGGCATCCATAGTTTTTTGTGGGGTTTTCGGGCTATGTGGCCATGTTCTAGAAGAGTTTATTCCTGACGTTTCGCCAGTATCTGTGGCTGGCATCGTCAGAGAAGGCATCTTCTCTGGAGATGCCAGCCACAGATGCTGGGGAAGCATAAGGAATAAGCTATTCTGGAACATGACCACATAGCCTGAAAACCCCACAAAAAACTATACTGTGCTCATTTTTTTCCAATATGCACACATTCCCTGAGGGCCTTCAAGAGCTACACTTGGGTCTCCAAAGAGGCACTCAGCCTATGGACTGAATTTGTCCTCCTGTGGCCTAATGGTGCCAGGCCTTTCCATGTGACCAGATCAGATCATGTGTGCGCTAAAATTCAGCCTAGGCTGCTAAACAGGAGACATGAAAGATTTGTTGTGAGTTTGACTCTTCCTGACATAAACTTGGCTTACCGGGTCATACAGAAAAATAATGAAAGACAGCAGCATTTCTCTTCCCCCGCTTCCACCCTTCGGTGCATATATTTCTTCTTCCTTCCTGCCAGAGATGAAAGATGGGTGCCAAAGATGGGGGCTATCACTTCCCAAGCTGTGTCACCAGCTCTTGAGTTAATCTTGCTTTTCAAACCTGATAGGAGTTATCACCGCCAAAAAACCCAACAACAACCCCACAACAACATCCAACAGAATTTTTTTTTTTTTTTGTATCACCTATCTTTATTATGACAACATTCAATTTTAAGCAGAACAGGTATTCAGCATAAATAAAAAATATTTTTATCTATCTCACACACACATTTTAAAAAATAATAATGTTTTTTTAAAAGTATTCTACTGCCCCATCAATTCCCAATACATAAAATTTTGGATAAACTGCTAACTCGCTCTTCTTTTAAACTCAAAATTACATCTTGGAATGCAAACCAGGTTTCCCTAACTTCGGAGCAAAAGATTCGCAACAGTATTCCATACTCTTCTCGGTAATGTTCACATCTCCAAGCAAACTCCAAAAGACGCCAGGAAATCTTAAAAACTGTTGCCACCTCCGTTGGAAGAGAAATACGGGTTGGTCCTAACAGGTCCTGCAGTGCTTGATGTGAAGCTGAAAAGAAAACCAATAGATTGAGTAAGCAGGAAAAAAATTGGGCACATATCTGCACTATGAGGTTACATACAGTGTATCGGTTTCATAGAATCATAGAATCATAGAGTTGGAAGAGACCACAAGGGCCATCCAGTCCAACCCCCTGCCATGCAGGAACTCTCAATCAAAGCATCCCCGACAGATGGCCATCCAGCCTCTGCTTAAAGACCTCCAAGGAAGGAGACGCCACTACACTCCAAGAAAGGAGTTTGTTCCACTGTCAGACAGCCCTTACTGTCAGGAAGTTCCTCCTAATGTTGAGGTGGAATCTCTTTTCCTGCAGCTTGCATCCATTGTTCTGTGGTCATACCACTATAGTTGCCATTTGTGCATCGCTAGGCTAGGTCACCTTGAGCCAATTTCTCAGCCTTGCCTACCCCACAGGGTTGTTGTGAGAAAAAAGTAAGGAGAACAGCCATGTATACTGCCTTGAATTCATTGCAGTTGAGGTGGGATATACATCTAACAAATAATAAATAAATCCATGGCAACTAAAACAGCCCCCCATGCCCTGTTTTTTATTATATTTTATTTTCATGATAGCACTAGACAGAATCTCCTTTCTTCTTAAATGCACTGCCAGTTGGATCACTTTGCACTTGATCTTAGCCAAAGGGCCAAGAAGCGATCAATTGGATCACTTTGAATAGCCGATAGCTTTTCTTGAAATGGAAATTTCTTCATCATAAAAAACTGCGGCGATGAGATTTTATACTTGCAAAACCAAAGTAAGAGTCCAAATGTTATTGAGGCCAACATTCATATTTTTTTCTGTATTGCTTAATTATATATCAGCATTGTTTTACTTACATTATATACACTTCTTAATGCACTTTAATCTATCTTAATCTATGTCTGTGGATTTCATGAATTTTCATCTGCTCTTTGTGGAGCATAATAAACTTAATGTGACTTGATTAATACATATAAACAAATAGATCATTTCTCCATTTTGAATCACTTTGCTTTTCTCCTCCAAACATTTTTTTAGAAGGAAAGATGTCCCCCATTCACCACTGTGTGTCTATGTACCTTCAAGTCACCTGTTGACTTGTGGTGACCCATACTTTTCCTATGGTTTTCTTAGGGAAGGAATACTCAGAGATGGTTTTGCCAATTCCTTCCTCTGAAATAGAGCCTACAGCACATGTCATTCCTTTGTGGTTCCCCATCTAAGTACTAACTAGACCTGACCCTCCTTAGTTTCCAAGATCAGAGGGGATCTGGTGCCTTTGGGGTTGTCAGCCTTCTACCCGTTTCAAAAACTTTGTTTCTGTTCTTGTTTCATTCTGGGTAAAATTGTAACCCTGAAATGATGCCATCCTTGTACCCAAATTCATGCCGAGGTTAATCTGAAACTCCTCCTCTGTATGATGAAAAGAGAAACCATACACAAATATTGTTAATTTCTACTAGAGCTGCTGAATTAATGGATTTACCTACATGTTGGCCTCCGATTCAAAAACTGATTCAGTGAGTTACTTAGATTGGCAGTAAGTAATAGAATTCCAGCTCACATGCTTTCATTAGCATTGGTTTCCATATCAAGACTAACTTGTACCTCTACCATGATTAAGTGCACTTACTTACCCATAGGAAGGGGAAAATGGATACTGTGGCCCATCCCCTGCCATTGCTGGATTATCACGCACACTGCTGGATGGCTTGGCTGGGTTCCTCTGCTGATATGAGTAGCCAGGCTGGACCAGTGGGATGTAGCTGAGCACAGGGGTATAAGGGGAGCGGAAGATTTGCTGAGGATTGTATGGAGCCAACTATGGGACAAGGAGGAAAAGACAAGTGGTGGCATGTGAATTTGGACCAGGTGGAATTTTCTGAAGAACTTCAAAATGGCTTGTTCCTTAAGAACTCAAGGAGATTATTTTCAGGATCAGACCACAGGTCTTCTCTGGTGAAGCCTCCTGTTTTCCAACCATGGGTGAGCAGATGTCTTTGGCAAGCTCATAAGGAATCATAGAATTGTAGAGTTGGAAGAGACCACAATGAAAGCATCCCTGACAGATGGCCATCCAGCCTCTGTTTGAAGACCTCTAAGGAAGGAGACTCCACTACACTCCGAGGGAGTTTGTTACACTGTCGGACAGCCCTTACTGTCAGAAGGTCCCTCTTAATGTTGAGCTGGAATCTCTGTTCCTGGAACTTGTATCCAGGAGAGAATGAATTAATTTCAACAGGGAGAAATAGCAGGGAGAGATGTTTTTCTGCACTTAAATGAAATGCATAGATATGGGATGGGGGACAGCTGGCTTAACAAGGCTATATGTGAAAGGGATCTAGTAGGCCACAAGTTGAACATGAGTCAGCATTGTGATGAGCTAAAAAAGCCAATGAGATTCTAGGCTTCATCAATAGAAGTATAGTGTCTACATTGAGGGAAGTAATAGTACCGCTCTATTTTACTTTGGCCAGACCTCACCTGGAATAATACTGTGTCCAGTTCTGGACACCACAATTGAAAAAGGATGTTGAGAAACGAATGTGTCCAGAGGAGGGCCACTAAAATGGTGAAGGGTCTGGAAACCATGCCTTATGAGGAGAGACTTAGGGAATTGCTGGGGATGTTCAGCCTAGAGAAGAGAAGGTTAAGAGGTGATATGATAGCCCTGTTTAAATACTTGAAGGGATGTGATGTTGCTCCAGAGAATTGCACCCAGAGCAATGGGTTCAAGCTCCAGGAAAAGAGATTCCACCTCAACATTAGGGAGAACTTCCAGAGAGTAAGAACTGTTCAGTGGTGGAATATGCTGCCTCTAATGGTGGTGGAGTCTCCTTTTTGGGATGTTTTTAAACAGAGGCTGGATGACCATTTGACACAAGAGGTGCTTTAATCATGTCTTCCTGTATTTATTTTTATATTAAATAAAATCTAAGGTGTGTGTGTGTGCGTGCAAGGAGGTTTTCCCCCTCAAAAAAAATGTCCCTAAATATTCTCTCCCAATTTCTCACGGAGACTGGCCATTTTCTTGACAGTCGAGCAAAATCCTCGTGTCAAGTCAAAACAACTTGTCAAGGCAATCCAAGACACTCTTTTCTCAGATGAGTTGAGAAAAAGCTGTGTGTAGTTGTGTGATATCGAAGGCAGTCTATCCACCACAATGAATAACTATGCACATATACACTTTACAAATTTGTCTAAGGCCATCAACTGGACAAAATTAAATGGTTTACAAAATATAACCCTCAACCCATTTCCACCGCCATTCTTTGGAATGGTCTTTTATAAAAAGCTTCCCCCCCCCCACTATCCTTTTTTCTCTCCCCTTTCAATTCCCTCCTTTCTTCCTTTCCGAAAAACGGCACTCCAAGAAGCATTAAAGCTCTTTAGGCCCCGTTTCTATGAAAGGGCTCAGTTCTTGAGGCGATGAATGGAAAGGACTCAAAAGTGTGTCAAGGAGCCGATCTTCTCCATTCACCTTCCTCCAGTTGAGAAAGGACTTCCAAACCACAGCTTATGATTTCTGGATAGGCTTGAACTTTACAAGCTCTCACCTGTTAAATGCCTGCAAGAAAAGTGGGGCAAGCAAAGAAGATAATATTTCATCAGGTGGAGGGAAAAAAGCAGGTTTTAAGGAATTCCCTTGATCTATTCTATTTTTTTGTGAGGGGGACCACTCTGAGTCTATTGACTTCTTGAGGCTGGGGAGGTTATTGTTATTGAACAGAACAGTTTCCCCAGCAGCTTCCATGCCAGGTACATGTACGCAACTGCCCTGTTGAGACATCCAAGGAGCGATGCAGTGTGCTGAACTTTATCCCCAAATAAGTCCAGCACCTTTCAAGTTTGGAGTAAAGCCCATCATGTGTTTCTAGCACCACTGATGTAGACGTCTCCAACCAATATTGGCAGCAAGAAGACTACTGCATGGTGCCAACAGATAACCACTGGAGCAATGAGTGGCACACCCATGGCATGCCTCAAAGGAAGTATGATGGGCCCCAAAGCCTCAGCACAAGCCTACACTGCACTGTCCTCTTCTGTGGATGCTTGTAAATAGTCAATACAGGATTATCCTATCCTATCCTGAGAATCTTTTGGGCTGAAGAGCGGGGTAGAAATACCGTTAATAAATAAAACATATCCTATCTCATCAGCTCTATATAATATCTGTTCTGAACTGACATAGAATTTGGAAATATGGTGGGCCCTTGGCATCTACTGGAGTTTGGTTCCAGGGCCCTCAATGGATACCAAAATCCAGCACACTCAAGTCCTATTATATATAATGGCAGAGTAAAATGGTGCCCCTAATATGAAATGGCAAAATTAAAGTTTGCTCTTGGTGGGAAGATTGAATATTTTCAGGCCATGGATGACTGAAACCGTGGATGTAGTATCCATGGAGATGTAGGGCTGATGATATAAAATCCCAGGAGAAATGTGGATGACGTAGAGTTTGGGAGACTCACTGCTCATCGGCTGGTGCCACCAGGCCTCTCTCTTTTTCCCCTCCTAGAAAAATCTGGCTGAAGCTCAAGGATGGCAAAATATTTCACAGCGTGCTCCTTTGTCCTATTGTGGCCAATATTCTGCATATCAAGTATAACTCATCCCCCCTTTTTTAGCTTTAAAACAAATCCCATCTCTTCCCCAGCTGGCCATGCATTATCGCCTCATCTCATTAATTTGTTTTATTTCCCTCCGTACTCCCAATATTTCAGAAGCCTCCATTCTCAGGTTTACGGTAGGGCCAAACTTATCTTTGGCATTGACAGGTGCTGGATTCAGGCCACGCTGCCTCTTTCTTGGGGATAACAAACACAACGCCTGCGCTCGTCCTATGCTTTTTACTGTCACAGTTCATCTTATTGTGGCCCATCCACTGTATTCCCCATTCCTCCCAAAGCGGCTTAAAATAGACTCTCCTGTTCAACTGCAAGAGGCAGACTCGGTTGGTTTTCTTCCAAAAGCTCATCTGTCTCTAAAGCAGGAATATGAAGCTCCTAGAACAGGGGTGTCTTAAAGCATCAGGGGTTCAGAGAACAAGGAACATTACCCATTCCCTAAGAATTGGGAGGACTGCCCTACTCTGCAGAATCCCATAAGAAAAACCTGAAATGTTTTCCCCAACCCACCCCTCTGAGATATTTCATAATGATATTTCAACCCAATATGGGACATATGGGTAAGCCTTGGTTCCAAGACGTGACTGAGATGTCAGCCTGAGCTGTCACATCTCTGCTGGAGGAATCCTTCCCAAGGAAAGCAATTATGAATTATAGCAAGCCTTTGACGGCCATTGAGTTTTTGAAACCGTTACATTCCGTTCTGTGCAAAGTTTGCAAATAGTTGTTCCTGACAACTATGAACAAATCTGCGGAGACGTATTATGTTCTGCGTGTTGCCTGTGTCCATCCAGAGCATTTCCTGTGCGGCAACATGCTGGCTCCTGTGCAGAACATGCTGCTTTATGTGCAAAACAACCATGCGCGAATTTTGTGCAGAGTAAGTTCCCAATTGCAACATTTTCTGAGCAGGAAACCACTTGTTTTCTACGAAAAGCAATAACAGGTGAATTTTACACAAAATAAGTCTTGAACTATGAAGATTCCCATCAGTCCGGGATTCTTCTCTTCAAGGTTTCTCAAGACTCAAAAATGGGGGGGGGGGGCTTTTTATGACAATTTTGTGGATATTGTTTTAATATTCTTTCTGTCCTAGCGCTTGTGGGATGGGATTTTGTAACATCACTGTAATTGTATATACCAGTGATGGTGAACCTTTTAGAGGCCGAGTGCCCAAACTGCAACCCAAAACCCACTTATTTATTGCAAAGTGCCATGTCCCTCTGGCTTTCTAGTAACAAACTCTGGCAAACTCTGTGCTGGGGCAATGGCACATGTGCCCACAGAAAGGGCTCTGAGTGCCACCTCTGGCACGCGTGCCATAAGTTCACCATCACCTTTTTGCCCCCTGCTTATTTCAGTTAGGGTCAGCTACTTCAAGAATCACTTGTCTTTATATTTCAAGCTAATTTTATTATATTTTGGAGTTCATTTGTTTCACTTTTTCTTTTTACTTCTCTCCCCCCCCCCTTTTTTTTAATCTTTCATCTTGCCTTTTGTTTGGTACTGATTTGACAGTTTGTGGATTTGCATGAATTTGTTTTGCTAGCTTTATTATCCTCCCTCTTTTGCATTAGTTTAAGCATCTATCTTTTGATTCATTGTTTACAAATGTCATTTACTTTATTGACTTTCCCGGTCCTTTGTTTAATAAAGAGTTTTAGTTGTTGATTCTTTAATTCCCCTTCATTTTTTTTAGTACCTTGCTCTGTGTGTGTTTAGCTTATTAAAAATTTACCCCGAATCCCATCCCTTCTCAATTAGCCCAATTAGTTTGCTAGGATCGTATGTTAGCCCTTTAGGAATTGTTACCAACTTGCATGGATTCACACTAGCCACAAAAATTGCAGTGCAGACAAAGCCATATCCATTCTTAACCTATTAACAGGATTCCAACCATTAGCTAGAATACGTGAATCAGACAGAGCTCAGAAATTGGTCACAAACTGATATATTGGTCACAAATCTGGGGATTTGATCACCTCACCATCTCAGTTTGACCAAGAGTCTCCAAATTCCAAATTCTACCCATATTTTCTTTCCATCCTAATTTTGTAACAGGTTGCATCTTCTCCGTACCATGACTTTCTTTCCTAGAAATGAGCTGTAAACCTTGCAAAGGTATGTATGTCCAAGGTCAGTCTGACTCTTTATAAATAATAATAATAATAATAATAATAATAATAATAATAGGGCAACAAGTCTTAGGACTACTTTGGCTGCGGCTGCATCCATACCACAGAAATAATCCAGTTTGACACCACTTTAACTGCCAAGGCTCAATGCTATGGCATTCTAGGAACTGTAGTTTGTTGTCTGATAGAGAAGCCTAAAGGCCTTGCAAAACTATAGTTCCCAGATTTGAAAAAGAACATGCATTTTTGGGGTGCAGGCAAGCGGAACTGTCCTGTTCATTCGCCCACATTGAAAGTCTGGCTTTGAATCCGTATGTTTTCAGCATTAATGTTGAACCAGGGTTGCCACCTCCTTTTCTTTTTTTCTGAGCAGCTTCTCAGCTTTAACATGGAGATGGCAACTATCATGCAGGTGCAACCCGCCCCCCACCCCCCTTTTGAATGGCTCAGTCTGCAAAAGCTGGATATAGAGCTATGCAAAGATGGAGGAGAATACCATTTCAGATTATTTTGGGGAGAATTTACCACCACCACCACCCCAAAAAAAACCCTCAAATTTCTTCTCGTGCCGAATGAAAGAATTTCAGTGTATGAAAAAGAAAATGAATAGATTGCTTGATTGCTATAGTTTACCAGTATTGTCTGGGAAGGGGAATCTGCTCTGAAGCATTGGGTATATTCATGAGTACGGATAGCACCTTGGATAACAGTTTTAAAGGGCTAAAACCAGGAGTAAAGTCACCGTTCCACTGGCACTGGAGCCCATAACAACCATTGGAGAGAGGGACATGGTCAAAGGAATTGAAAGCAGTTGTCTCCACCCAGACTAACACATCTTCCACCAAATCATGCTGGAGAAAAATTCATGGTGTTTTGTACCTGGCGGGAATAGCATCCCAGCTGAGGATGTAGCGTCTGCTGGTAAGGGATCCGTGCTCTTTGCTGATACAAACTCTGTTTTTTAAAAAAAGAACATAAGTCAGAATTTGATCGATGTAGATCTGGATCTTTTATTATTATTTTAGACCTGTTCACTGAGCCTCAGGCATTTACCTGGAACAGAAGTTACTTGGGAAAGAAGGAATGGGTTGCCACCAAAGTTGCAAGCCCCAGTCTAAGACAGTGATAATGGCAACTTGCTAAAACAAATAACTTCTCGTCCCAAATGAGCCAATGTATTGAAATTTGGAATATATTATTTCTATTTCCCAGCATCATGGTTCATTTTTGTCCCAGTGCACAACACTGGTTCTGATAAAAAGTACTCCAATGTCAAAAAGCAATCAATGTGTTGGGAAATGTTTTTCTCCTGGTCAATTCTTTTTCGGTAAGAAGAACTGTAGATAACAAATGACTGAAATCTGGGGATAGCGTTTAGGGTTCTTCCGGTGACAATGTCTCGGATTGCCTATATTGTCCGTCTAGCTTTGTTTGTATTCTGCAACAAACTGAGACTCTGGAGGTCTACAATGACTTGTCCTCATGCAGGAGAGTTGAAATAGATATGTAATATAATTTCCCAAAGGGAACAACACTGCCAGCATAGATGGAGTAGGAGGAAAAAGAGAATGAGATAATCTGAGATCCTATGTCATGCTTGCCTAATATAAATCTGTATGCACACAATTACACAGTAGTTACACGACACCATTCTTCTGTTGAATGGTGCAACTGAGTGTTATCTGCTAACATGCCTACTTTTGATCAACTGTACAACATAGTGGCAATTTCTGCAGTCCCAGTGAAGGATCTGAGAAATTGTCATATACCGACCAAGAATGCTTAACTGCATGGCTGAAATCCTGTTGGTTAGTCCCAACTTGAGTAGACCCATTGAATCAATTGTTGAATGGTAAGTCGACATGTGAGCAAACCAAATTGATTCAGTGGTTCAGATTGGTTCAGTGTGGTTGAGACTAACAATAGAATACAGGCCCATGTGAAATGTGGCCTCTCCTAGCTTGTGTGTTCTTCCTCATTAATAACTCTTGCTATCTCGACCACATGCCAATGATACTTGGTCGTATGTGTCCTGGTTTTCATCTGTGAAATGCTGGAGGATATGGAAATGGTTACACTTCTGGACTACTTATGAGACTATCAACTGAATACATCAGTTGCACAATGGCCAAAACATGCGTCATCCACCTGTGTTCCACGACTGCTTGTAGAACATATGCATATGACGCCAACAGGATTCTGGCTGTGGATGGTGATAGAAAGAGATAAGATGGTTAGTCAGACTTTATAAGCTACTCGGAGATGGTGCAATTTTGGAGTTTATCACACTGCTGCAAAGGGGGGGAATGGATGTTATTGCACATGAAATTGCTGGGTCACTGCTGGCCGACAACCATCCATCCCCAAGCCATGCTTATCATGCCAATTTTGGTAGTACGGAAGCATTCCATTCTTCAAAATCAGTGTGCGCAGCCCCAATCAGGCAAAAATAGGTGTGCGATAAACTCCTTTGTCTGCTTTCTCTCATTCCTGTGGCATGGCCCTGGGAAATGTGCAACCCCTAGCTTGGCACATCAACAGGATTCTGACCATGATCCTTCCCTGACCATACCATCACCACCACCACCCTCCTCTGCTATGCACTCATTTTTGGAGATCTTTCATATCTCCCTGATGTAGACTCAGAACAACATTACCTGATACTGTGGGAAGTTCGAATGGTTTGGAAAAACAGGAGGCGGAGGGTAGTTCAGGCTAAGCCACATTGGCTGCTTTAGCGAGGTGGTTGTTGAGGTTGTAGGAAACCGTGGGGTGAACACATTTCCACTGTACTTCAGGTTGTTCTTATCAAATGCTCCTGATGTTGCTGTGAAAAATACAAGCCATGATTAGACACAAGATGCTAGGGCATGAGAAGGGCTGTTTATTTCATTCCTTAATCTTGGCTTTTCTCTCAAGAACTTTCTTCCTGCCATTGGCACAGATAATTTTGGTTGGCACAACAAACGTATCTGGAAGGTTTTAACAGTGAATAAGGAATTGAACACCAAATCTTTCTAGTCTAACTCTAGCTCTCCAATCCGGACATAGTACTGTTTCTCTCTCACATCAGTAGTCATGATTATTGGGTTATTTTTGCTCCCGAACTACACCAATACACCTGAAAATGCCCACCTATTGCCCACATGTCTCACCCTCTTGAAAAATCTTCCTTTTAGAGACATATATCAGCCCCATTTGGTGACTGCATGTGGTGATGAATCACTAACAGCCCCCACTTTGGCCAATATACAACCAGAGAAAAAGGCTAGTTTGGGCATAGGCAAGAGAGGATGATATAAGAAGGCACCTATTCCTCTATCTGTTTCCCTCCAATCTATTGGACTCTTGTCTTTCAAAACCTCAAATCACTATCACCAATTAGCCCGCAACCCTTACCATGGTTTTGACAGAGCGCATCAGCAACCAGCTCAGGCTCACTTTTTGAGCAGATCTTGGCAAACACTGGGAGCTGCTTCTTATGCCCAGATTCATGACTTTCCATCACTGCCATGATTGGAGGTGGCCTCGCGATGCTTTCTTTGTGGGATGCAGATCCAAAGATATTATTCTGAAGGATGTCCTTGATTGACTTGGCTTCTTCAGTCACCCCTTTGTTATCCAGGCTTTTGACAGCCTCCATGCGTTTCAGCGGCAACTGGGCCAATAACTTGGCAATCTGAGTGTTGGAACCCACTGGGTTATTGCTTCCACTTTCTGTACTTTTGGTCGTCTTGTAGATGAAATTTGCAGGGAGCAGGATGCCTGTGACAGTGGACTTGGTAGAAAGCTGGGCATCACAGATCGATCTCAGCTTCACCTCTCTTTTGTTCCCAGTCAGTGCTCTGTAGACATTTTCCATTACCTCCCTCTCTTCTGATGTCTGATCTTCCTCAGATGCCATAGTGAGGTTGCTAGTTGAAGCCTTGCACGGACCAGCCGAGGGCACTTTCTCATCATCCGATCTTTGAGCCTCCAGGTCAGCTGCATTCTCCTGGGTGAGGCTTAAATATTCCTGCTCAACCAGCAGAGATATGTCATCTTTGCAAATGTTGGTTTCCAAAGATCTACATGAAAGAGAGGGAGGGAGAGAGGGACCATTTATATAGACAAAAAGGAAGTGCGGCAAAAAGGCACAAAGGCATATAGGCAAAGAGAATGTGTAAATGCCTTTACACATGTGGCTGTACTCTTTTGGCCATTGTGCAATGGATATGAATATTGATACGGAGTTCCCTGTTTTATAAGTGAAGTTCCACAAACATCACCATTTCACATAGGCCCATAGTCTATTGTTATTCAACTTGAGCAATGCCACTGAATCAGTTGGATTGACCCATGTGTTGACTCAATATTCACCAATGGGTCTACACTAGCTGGGTTTAACCAACAGGATTTCAGCCTTGCAGTTGTGCATTCTAAGATGTTGCATAACTATTCCATCAATGCCTTCAATGTATTACTCCCTGGGGTTTCAGAAGCAGCCACTGTGTGCTCCCCATTGCACAACAGGAAAAGAAATGGATCAATATTGAACAGAAGAATAGTGTAGTGAAACCACCTTGAAACTATAAGGGTTTAGATTTTCACTACTGAAGCATAATGTGAGAGCTTTCCATGTTTTTGTGAAGCTACCATTTTTCTTGGGCATATGCAAAACAATAAGCAACATTGCAGAACACAGCCAAAACAATTCCTCTAGCAAGCGAGTCAAGCTATCAGCTACAAAAGCGTGACAGCCAAGTGTCCTCGACAAGACCGATCCTTTGCTTGTAAACTCTTTGAGAAAACCCAAGGAGCCCCGGTTAGAGTTTGTCGAACTACACCATCTGGCAACACAAACACAAACTTTTCTGGAAAGCCAATTTTGCTTTATCGCTCACTACCAATTACCATTAGCTGCATAAATACGGTTTGCTTTTTTCCTTTACTTACTTTGTTACAAGCTCTGAGGACGGAACAGATGGTGTTAGAAATATGCACCACATACATACTTATCTAATATCTATACATATCAATAATGTGCCAGATTTCTGAGTAAGCTGCATATTACTTAATTATCTCTAATTATGGCATCACTGTGTCATTAGAACAGCCTCTATTATTTGGTAAATTGAATAGATCTTCCATTTCCTTTCATTCAAAAGCTCTCTCAAACTTTGCTGCTTTGCGAGACAAAGCAATGGTTTAGTCATCTCTACGAATCACAGATCTTGGAACGGATGCACAGTTTTGAAAGGTACGCACAGTTATCAATCAAAAGAGAGCATCCTCTCCACCTATGATTAGGCTGAAATGGTTGCCAAAGTTATGCATCCACCATACTCCTCTTCCACTACCCAAACTTGAGTCTTCCAGGTGTTTTGGACTTCAGCTCCCAGAATTCCTCATTGTTGGTCAAGCTGGCTGGGGCTTCTGGGAGTGGAAATCCAAACACCTGGAAGACCAACATTTGGGGACCACTGTTTTAGGGCAATTCTTCCCAACCCAAAGCCTCCAGCTCTAACTGGTGATAAAATCCATCATCATTTGCATAGGGCACCTGTATGTTCACTGATGTGATAGAAATTGTAGTCTAACCCCTCTGGAAGATTTAAAGATATAGCCGTGTTAGTCTGTAGAATCAATATGTAGAGAGATCTTGTAGCACCTTTGATGCTAACTGAAAGAAAGAAGTTGGCAGCATGAGTTTTTGCAGACTTCAGTCTGCATCCTACTAAGGAAGTAGACTGAAGTTTACGAAAGCTCATGCTGCCAACTTCTTTCTTTCAGTTAGTCTCAAAGTTGCTGCAAGAACCATCTGGAGGATGCCAGCTTGGCTGTGTTTGAAAGCTCTGGGAGGTTACCATTTTGCCTGTCTGCCTCTAATTCATGACCCCCATCCCCTGCCTTGCTCACTGGGTGTCAAAGTTACTTATTTCATTCTTACATATGAGAAGGATTTAACAGAATAATCTCCATTGGGTGAGCTTGTGCTCTTGCACAATGTAGGGAAGAGTCTTAGCATTTCGAGACCTTTTTGTGTGTGTGTAAAAATGCCATGAAGGTTTTGCCCTCAAAACCTGCTTTGCACAAAACGTGACATGTTGCTTAAAAATGAATTTTATGCTGTGGGATCACACTTCAGTTGTGCCATGCCCCCTCATTGCAGAAGTGTGACATCGCACAACCAATGTGCATTGCACCTTGCTGAGCAACACGCAACCATGTATGGTGATGCAATCATGTACAGTGCCGACATGTGATGCTCAATGTGAAATGACACGCAGCGGCATCACAAGTGTAACTCTGCTTTCATGAACTTCAACGAATATGATTTTTTTATGCACTGGCCAAAAATGTCTACCCACTTCCATAAGGGGAATTATACATGCATAAGACACCAACAAGATGCCAGTGCCAGACCATGTTTCCCAGAATTCCCCAGCCAGCGGGGCCACTGAGAAATTCTAGGTCTCTATAGTCTAAAAATTAACTTTCTAAAGCACTGCTCTTTCTATTCCTCCATAATCCGGCACAATGCTGATTCCACAAATCCTGAGCCTTTGCTAGGGATTCAGAAGTTCCCACAGAGTTTATCTTCACTGGCTTAGGTCCAGACATTTAAAATAAAGCTGTTTGCCTCGTCTCACACAACTAGCATCACAGTTTAAAAAAACAAAACGCTGTTCTGTTAGGACATCTTCATTCTGGAATCATAAAATGGAATACATAACTGTAATTTCCCTCTGTGCAGGGAATCTGGGAGTTGTAGAAGTGTTTCCACCTCTCCCTCAACCATGAAGTCAGGCTAAGAAAGCTTCCAGAAATGAAATGCAAATGGAATTTGGAAGTTCTTGCTTGGGCGAGGTGGAAGAGAAAAAATTACAAGCCGAACCGAGGCTGTGAGTATAAAATATAGTGTGGTAGTCCCATGCTGAGAGCCTGCTTGGGGGTTGGACTAGGACACTGGAAGACCAGGGTTCAAATCCCTCCTCAGCCATGGAAACCCACTTTGGGCGAGTCACACCTTCTCAGCTTCAGAGGAAGGCAATGGCAAATTCAGCAAAGAACAAATTCTGCAAAGAAAACCCCACGAAAAATTCTCCTTAGGGTCTCCATAAATCAGAAATGGCACAAAGGCACACAACAAGTCACACTTGGCAAAGAAACCTATTAAAAGCCACCACCAAAAACTGATGGATGATAACACACATTTTGGATTACTAGACATTCATACAGAAAAGAAAGAGATGTGGGTTTGTCGGTTTTGGTGACAGTCACATCTTTGCCATAATATTTAGGCACTAGCCAGAATGCTGCTGATGACATATGCATGCACTGTATGTCTCCTTTACACGGGGGGCTGTCCGGTTTTGGCAATTGTGCAACGGAAATATTAATTTTATGGCTCTATAAGTGAAATACTGCATTTCCCATGGGCCTAATCCTATTGATCTTCTTAGTCCTGCCCAGAACAAAGTCATTGTGTTAATTGGATTTACCTACATGTTAGTCCATCATTCAAACATTGATTGATTTGATCTACCATAGCTGAGACTGACCAACAGCATCCCAACCATGAAGTTGTGCACTGTTGAAAGGTACAATACTATTCATCAGTGCCTTTAGCGTACCACTTTGTTGACTGTGGAAACCTCCGCTGTGCATTCTCTATTGCACAGTGAAAGAAAACAAGAAGGCACATTGGTAGATCCAAAGTCGGTTGGACACCACTGGTATTCAGAAGACAGATAATGTAGAACAACCATGGCTGCATCTACACTGGGAAAATAACACATTTTGACACTGCTTTAATTACAATGGTTCAATGCTATAGAATCTGGTGGGATTATAGTTTGGTGTGGCACCAGAGCTCTCTGACAAAGAAGGCTAGCTATCTCACAAAACTACAAATCCAAGGATTCCATAGCATTGAGCCAAGACTTGCACAACAATAGAACTTTATATCAAGGTGTCATTGTGCAACTGTCACGTAACTTGATGGGCATAAAGTTACATTCTGCCTTCTTGATGTAGGATTGTGGCTATGAGCCTAGTTTAATCCGCTCTCCTTATGTGACTTCTGCAAGACAGGTAAGTTTTTGTTGGAACAGGGGAAGAGAGGGTTGAGAAATTCAGATATTAAGTCAATAACCTTAATCGATGAGGGGGAGAAAATGGTATGTGACATAATCCCCAAATCTGAGGGTGAAGCAAGGACTAAGAGAGACTATTCCAGCCAGATTCAACTGAGGCATAAGATTAAATCTCAAAGAGGAAGATGACGAGGATGTTGATCTTGTCGTTTCACATTTTTCTGACCTTGGAAGCCAAAGCATCCCTTGCAGACACCTTTAATTCATTACACAAAGGGCATGGATTGTTTCTCTGCTGTCTGCATGCACAAACTTCAGATCTCAGGCCACACTCGCCTGCCAAAGGATGGAAGGTGTCTGTTCAATTTGTCATCTCCGGTAACATTTGGGACCAAGATTATACCTCGTGCCCTTTCGGCTTGATCTGGCGGCCTTTAATTATTTTAACATATTGACTTATGCAAATGAGTTGCTCCAAGCCCAATTTGAAAGGGCTCTGGAATCTTTTGAATAAACAACCAAGATTTGCTTTTCCCAGTTTGGGGTGTTTTTGCATGGCTCTCTCCCCCACCACAAAGGAATAAGAATTAGGAGCATTTCTATTCCTTGTTTCTGTATCAATGTGATTTTTCATTATATTAATGCTGGAAGATGCTATACTTTAACAGTCAAACTCTCTCTCACCTTTCTCTGCTATGTTGGCCCTTTTCTGCTGAGTTTAAAGAATGGTTTATTTGGATTGGGAATCCTGTAAATGTCCAGATGTTGTCAAACTGCAACTCCCAGTAGCCCTAGCCAGCATAGTCAATGGTGAGGTACGCTGGGCATTGCAGTCCAATACCATTTGGAGGGCTACAAGATTTCCATTTTTGGACTAAACTTATTGGCCCCATGTGTGTTCTAAAGTCACCGTATGTTCTTTTAAGTTCTTTAACAAGTATATGTTTTTAAGTTGATTGCGAAAAGAAGTATTCAATACCTCCTTGCCCAGTGAAACTTCCCCAGATGCAACCAGCATCTTCAATGCCAGAGCATACATCCATGGCTTATTCATGACTGGGGAGGACAGGACCATCCAGAGAGATTTTGGCACAGATGGGGCATTTTACTACGAGTGCACAGCCTACTGAGGATTCTCCAAACACCAAGAAAGTCCTTGTCTGTAGCATGAGAGTGAGACTTTTTAGCAACTTGTGCAGAAACTATCTGCCCAGAAGTCGCATCTTTTCCCCCTTTCTGCAGCTAAGTGCACAAATAGTAAGCACAAAAAGACAGACGGATCAATCAAAACAGATGCAAACAATACAGCCAAGGCTCCTACCTTTTCATCGTCTGTGCAGCAAGGGATCGTTTATCATTAAACAGTAAACAATATCATTAGCATTAAACATTCATAGCCATCTTAAGTTAGAAGTGCACAAAAATCCATCTTGAAAATACTCAAAATCTCCCTAATGCCGATTAAAAACAACAACAACAACAACCCTCAGTTCCATATTGGCAAGAAATATTGTTGTGTTGTCCTGTGTATTGTGTAAGGATGAACTCCATCTGGGGTTTCACCCTTATTTCAAGGATAAGGGAGCATTTTGTTTCCATACCTTTTGATAAGAATGTACCAAGATTCACACAGATACATTCAGCTGACATCCTACTTTGAGTGTACATAGTGTAAATCTACATTCAAGAAGTTACACAGGGGTTGCACCTCAATGCCTTCCTGATACTAGCATTGTGGATCCAATGTTATATTAGTTTTCCTAAGCAATATGAGTCCAGATATTGATTCTCATTACATTTATTCCTTACTCTTCTTCCAATGAACCCAGAAAATCACATGTGTTTCCTGACCTCCAGGATGATCTTAAGATATAAGGCTAATGACATTATTTCTATTATATATCTTGCTAATATATCGAAACAGAGGTGTGGTTTTGAGCGGAAACCTTGCCTTATGGGACAACCTTCTCCTCTCAGGTCTGTACCCAAGAACCTGAAGATGTGCATGGTTTTGAAGCACCAACAAATGCATTACTTATATTACAAGTTATATCGCAAGGAAGGAGAAACATTAAGAAGAACCTCCTAATAGTAAGAGCTATTCAACGGTGGAACAGAGGGCCTCAAAAGGTGGTGGGCTCTCCATCTTTGGAAGTCTTGAAACCGAGGTTGGGTGGCCATCTTTCAGGAATGCTTTGATGGTATATTCCTTCAAGGCAGATTGGGTTGAACTAGATGGATCATGGAATAATAGAGTTGGAAGAGAATGCAACATGCAATCCTACTTGCTTGCTTTCCCGTTCTTCTTCTGTTATAGTTTATGTCGATGGGTCTTTAGTTTGAAATGTCTGGGTATTTTATGAGATGAAGGTCTGGTCAGCATGATCTCAGCTTTGTATTAATGCCACCAATTATTATTGTGTTATTATTGGGATTGGTTTTTAATATGCAAGGTGTCTTGAAAGCCAAAACAAATATGGCTGGCCTTGAAAGACTACAAATACATCCAGTTAGAATAATAATTAGTAATAATGGGACATACTCAGCAGGTGCTCAGAGATACTCCCCCTTTTATCATTCCACGTCTGGTATTGAGATGAGGTTGTATGTTCAAGTGCGCACAGATCAAGGATTAAAATTAAATTTGGAGAACAATTTGGTAAGGTGGTTTCACCACCAACAACAATTGTGATGAAGCCAGAAGAATAAGGTTTTAGGGTATAAACTATTGGTTGATTTCCCACCCTTCTCCCAAGGAGTCGAGGCCACTTACAGTTAAACTGAAAGAACTAAATCCACCCACAGATACATCTCTATTTTCAGCTTTCTAGATAGACTTCCCATAGGTGAAGGTATTCAAAACAGAACCGGATCAAAATGTACTCACTCCTTTTGGGAACTGCTGCTGGTGCTACTATTGTCTTCTCTGAGGGCCTCTGAAGATGTGATGGGATGACAGCTAAGTTGGAGAAGTGGAGATGAGGACCTCGGCTGGAGCTCCTCCGGGAGACCTTGCACCCTCTTCCAGATCTCATGACAAGCTTTATCTAAACCATCCTGGGGAGTATTGTGATGGATCCAGATGTGTCTTGGGAAAGGGCCCAGGGGGAAAGAGCCTTTGGGATTGACCGTCGAACACGGGAGCCCACCTCTGCTTGCCAGCATTGTGCCTTCCTTTCTTAAGGAATGGGATGCGAATTAAAAATAAATAAACATAGAAACAGGAGCGATGTCCACACACCGTCCTGCAGTACCTGTGTCGTTTGCTTTATTTTCTTTCTTTTTTCAAAAAATATGGTGCAGAATGGAACAGATGCAAACAAACTGTGGTAGCCAAGTAACCATGGAATCTTTGTGGCATGTTAACTGACAGGAAGGAGAGCCACTGGATAAAGTTGCAGTAGATTCCTAGTCTTCAACAGCAGCAGAATGTATAGGAGACATGGCCTGCACTCAAGAAGGCTGAAGGACATATTATCATAGAATCATAGAATCACAGAGTTGGAAGAGACCACAAGGGCCATCCAGTTCAACCCCTGCCATGCAGGAAATCACAATCAAAGCATCCCTGACAGATGGCCATTCAGCCTCTGCTTAAAGACCTCCAAGGAAAGAGACTCCACTACACTCCAAGGGAGTTTGTTCCACTGTCGAACAGCCCTTACTGTCAGGAAGTTATTGTTAAGGAAAAAGCCACATGGGTTATACAGTAAGAGAAATAAAACTTGTATGTGAGAGTCAGAGTGACTCAGCAGAAGCCAATTGAGAACCACACAGGTGTGAATGGTAATACAATTAACAAGTCCTGAATGCCAAGGACAAGAAGTGCATAGTGAAGAATTGGACACACCTGACAATTGTAAAGTGGTCAAGGCTGAGATGATGAAATCATTAATTGTGGGATGAACAAGGAGAACCAATGGGAATGTTGTACACGCCTACTGGGTGGAAACAGACCACAGTAGGTGGTGCCATGATTTGGCTATAATAATGACTATAGATCCCAGTGCATTTTGTGGGTTGTAGTTGGATTGGAGAGTGAGGAGTTGAGTATTGTTTGGAGCTGTGTATATAGTAGAATAAAGTAGATCTTTTATATAAGACTACTGAGTTGTCTGGTGTCTTGGGTGAAGCTACAAGAACCAGCAGGACCCTGGTGAAGAAGGGTGAAGACTTCTGTGGAGGCAAGAGTGAGAAGGCTTGGAGAGTTTGTCGGGGTCTTCAGCCTGTTCTCTGCAACTCTTGCAAAGATATAACAACTGGCCAAAACTGGTCAGCGTGGTGCACAACCAGGTGGTGAGTTCCAGGCCAGGTGAAGAGCCACAACTCCCATCATCCCTGACAGTTCCTCCTAATGTTGAGGTGGAATCTCTTTTCCTGCAGCTTGCATCCGTTGTTCCACGTTCTAGTCTCTGGAGCAGCAGAAAACAAGCTTTCTCCCTACTCAATATGACATCCCTTCAAATATTTAAACAGGGCTATCATATCACCTCTTAACCTTCTTTTCTCCAGGCTAAACATCCCCAGCTCCCTAAGTCGTTCCTCATAGGGCATGGTATTATGACAATGATCTCACTCTCCTTCCTCTAACTTGTACATCTGGAACATGCCATCTGGGAAGATGCTGCCATCGGGGATATGTGTGTGTGTGTGTGTGTTTAATACAGGGTTGTCAGGCCAGGAGCACCCCATAACCTAAGATCTCAAGGCTAAGATACAGGGCAAGATTCCCCATCAAATCTGCCTCCAAAAGTGGTAGGACTTCCTCTAAAGATGCTTAAACTCAAGCAGGTTCATAAGGGGGGAACATCTAGTCTTTCATGCAGTCTGGTTACAGATATCATGCTAGGAGATCCACCAAAACTGTGTGATGTGGAAATTCAGTAGTGTCACGGTGTATTAATTCTGCAGTACCAGTGCAGCCTGAGAGGTGATATGATAGCCATGTTTTAATATCTGAAGGGATGTCCTTTCGGAGATGGAGTGAGCTTGTTTTCTGCTGCTCCAGCAACTAGAACATGAACCAATGCATTCAAATGACAAGACAAGAGATTCCACTGAAGCATTCAGAAGAATTCTTGACTGTAAGAGCTGTTTGATAGTGGAATGGACTCCCTTGGAGGGTGGTGGACTTTTCCTCTTTGGAAGTCTTTAAATGGTATTTGGATGGGCATCTTTTCGGAGTGTTTAGTTGTATATTCCTGCCTGGCAGGAGGTTGGAGTAGATGACCCTTGGAGCCACTTCCATTCTATGGAAGCAGTCTTCTACTTTTTCTAAGTTTTTCCTTCCTTTCTTTTATTTTGCAAATACTGTAGAAGCTATAAGAGACCCTTTTCAGCAGTGTGTGTGTCTGTGCGTTTGTGCGCGTACACATGTGCAAACGTACTGCAGTTTCAAAAAAGCAGGCTATAATTGAAGAACATTCTGCAAAATGGCCCTCTTTGGAGGGAGAAAGGGAGGGAGCAAAAAACCCTCCAAAAACCTCATAG
Organism: Sceloporus undulatus; assembly: GCF_019175285.1. Lineage (NCBI taxonomy): Eukaryota > Metazoa > Chordata > Lepidosauria > Squamata > Phrynosomatidae > Sceloporus > Sceloporus undulatus. The sequence continues at coordinate 11,407,005 of NC_056530.1, forward strand.
AAAAATATTTTCTGAGCAACTGCAGCTTGGCTTTTCCCCACTGCCTTTCCTGGGTTTCTTTTGTTCCACTATTGCCTCAGGTTAAACAGGTTGTGTGTGTGTCTGTATTTAAATAACACAAAACCTCCTGAGGGGAATTGCTGTGTTTAGTTAATCTACTGCAGCAAAACACACACGCACACATAGACACACACACCAAAACAGAATCTAATGACCCTTTAAAGACTTCCCAAATTTCGTAGGGCAGAAGCTTTTGTGGTTGAAACTGCAAGAGTGCCATTTTTTGACCTGTGGGTCGAATTAGCTCCAAGCAAACCCACCAGGGGCCACATGCCAGCATAGACCAAAGGCACGGGTACAACCCAGTTTCTGGCATTAACTCCAACCTTCAGTTGTTTGCTAGGTCTCCAGTCATGCACCATCACTGAATTAATGTGCAGCTCTGTTTCACATCCCGTTCTTCCTCCACAAACACCACACTGTCTTGTGCCTCACCTTACCTACTGAGAAAAGTCTCGGGTGAATCCAAAGGCCACCCAATATATTTTATTGCCTAAGGCAAAGAACCAGATGGTCTATGCCTGTACACACATACATTCAGATCCACACAAACATACTTGGTTCAGTGTGCCAAAGTGAACTATGAATGGCATCTTGTTAGTGGCATGTGGTTGCACTTCCAGATATGGCATTATGTTTGCATTCAGCTGAAGGCTGCAGAAGCTGAGCATGCAGTGCCATTGAGCATATGGTGCCCTTGTGCACTGCTATTGTCATGTGCCTCCAAGTCATTTTTGTTATGTACCTCCATGTCATTTTTGACTTATGGCAACTGTAAGTTGTGAACCTATCATAGGGTTATCTTGGGCAAATTTCTTCAGAGGGTGTTTGCCATTGTTATCCTCTGACTTGTCCAAGATCATCTGGTTGGTTTTTGTGCTCAAGCAGGGAATCGAACTCTGATCTCCAGACTTGTAGTGCAATGCTCAAATCACTGCACCGTCTGGCTCTCAGATGCCAAATGTCATTGACATCGGGGTGGAGAACCCATAGAAACTAACAGTAACCATGCTGCTTTTTGGTTTCATAATGTTTTTAGCTGACATTTTTAACTGTTTTATTGTATTACGTTTTTAGAATTTTGATTTGCGAGCCGCCTTGGGTCCCTTTCAGGGAGAAAGGCTGGATATAAATAAAACATATTAATTGATTGATTGATTGATTGATTAATGGAATCATAGAGTTGGAAGGGACCCCAAGGGCCATCCAGTCCAACCCCCTTGCTATGCAGGAATACAGAATCAAAGCACACCCAACAGATGGCCATCCAGCCTCTGTTTAAAAAGAGAATCCCTGAAATATACTTGGTGGTTTTGATGGTTCTTTGGTGAAAGAGCTCCTTATTCATTTATTCCTTTCTGCAATTTCTTTTGACTGCAGGTGGCAGTGGAGAGCAAGCATTGTCTGTATTCTTCTCTGTGTGTGAGTGTGTTGCACAAATGTGGATTAAAATAGCTAAATACACTGTACACATATATTAATGAAACCACCATTGAATTCCTCCCTACATGCTTTGGGAGAGGGGGGCTTCCTAACATATTTTGGGTTACTTTTCCTTTAGTAAAATTTGCCGATATCCTGAGCTGCTTATTGTGCATTGAGCAAAACATGCAGCATTTGTAAACAACTGTTGCCTTGTTGAATGTATCAGCTAAGCAATATTATATGTAGTTTGTCCCCCAGGGTTCTCCAAAGCAAAATGCCCCGTATTAATGTCTAACAAAGCAGCCTAGGGTTTATCTACACTGTAGAAATAATGCAGTTTGACACCACTTTAAGTGCTGTTGCTCCATCCTATGCAAGATTTAGTAGTTTTACATGGTCTTTAGGCTTCTTCGCCTAAGAGTCCTGGCTGCTCACAAAACTACAAATCCCAGGATTCTTTAGGGTGGAGCCATGGCAGTTAAAATGATGTTGAACTGCATTATTTCTACAATGTAAATGCACCCTTATTCTTACTTTCAGTAATTGGGTGTTTTGCACAAGTTGCAACCATGATTTCCAGAAATTTTGGAAAACCTCATATAATAAAGCCACCAGGTTCCTCAATTAATCGGATGAATGCTTGCTATACTGTCTTTTCATGCCTAAAAGGCCAGAGCATGAAAAATACTTATGAGCATCAAGATTATTTTACAATGCATATCCAAGTGGGAATGGTTGTGATGACCTATGTTAGAGTTACATAGCATACATCCCTGAAGATGGAGGTATGCATTGATCATGCAATGCAGACCCTTGCATTGAATGGCACTGTTGTGCAAATGAATGCATACTCCAAAGTGCAACTGAATTGACATGTGCATCCAAACCACATGTTTATAGGTACATGCATGCACCATGCCACCACATGTGCAAATCCATCTCCGTCACCTTGAAAAGAATACAGGCACTGAACATTGGACAGAAATCCCCAGCTGCATGTGTAAGATGCCAAAGGGATTGTATCTGGGACTTCACAGCAGAAATAACTTTGATTGCCATGGCTCAGTGTTATGGAATTCTGGGATCTGTAGTTTGTTATGGCCCCAGAGCTCTCTGACACAGAAGGCTAAATAGCTCAGAAAACTACAAAACCCAGAATTCCATAGCATTAAGCCATAGCAGTTAAAGCAATGGCAAACTGCATTATTTCTGCAGTGCAGATGCAGCCTATATCTAGCGATCTAAATCAATAGATGATAGATAGACAGATAGACTGATGATAAATAGAAAGATGGGTGATAGATCGATCGATCGATCGATAGATAGATAGATAGATAGATAGATAGATAGAGGATTAAAGCCAGAAAACCTAATAAACGTGAGCTAACAATTTAATTTTCTTGCCAAATAGAATTATTTTGGCTTCAGTCCAGCACTTTCATAGGAAAGCATTGTAAGATTCCACAAAGACATTGAAATGAAGCAACTAAGGGCTCATTTCGGTTTGATCCAAAGACAAAACTTGTTTTTGTAATTGCAACAGCTCAGCCGAAAGAGCAGGTGAAAGAGACAACAATAAAAGGTGCTTGGATTTGAGCCATATGCAGAGTGCCAAGCCCCTCATCGGAAGGCAATAACAACCAGCCACTGCCTGCTCTGGAACTGTCAAATGCGAAAGCACCTTTGCATCTGCCCCGGCTGCCATTACTTGGATGTCCATGAACATTTCATTTTGTCTGGCAAAGCGCTGGAATGGACAGGGTGGCAGGGCTAACATTGCCAATGGAATGCATTAGACAGAACACACTTTGTTTCAATCTCGTGTCTTTAAGACCAGCCTGACAACAAAGGCCGGTAGGTAAAGCTCTTTACAATATGGAGATAAACATGGCCAACCCCTGATGTCTATGAATCAAACTGCTGTTAAATGCACAGGGACAAGAGCCAGTTAAACCACTGCAATGCTCTTTATGACCTGTAAGCCTGAGACCTGGAGACTCTCTTTCTATAGCATTTAGACTGGCGACTGCTGCACGTATTTACTGCAGTCGATGGTCTCGTTCTGGAAGAGCTGGTGAAGGTTTTCAGGCTGGATGCACACACACCATTAAATGTATAATACTAATCTCATTGATTGATTGATTGATTGATTGATTGATATTCTTTTAATTCTTCAATAGCTTTTTGGTCTATGTTTAACAAGTGATGTACCAACCCATTGGCTTGGTTAGCTTCCTTTGCAAAATTCAAGGAGCTGCGCTTGAAGCAGAGGCATCACTTGGGAGACTGTAGGATTGCAAGCCGCACCAGGTTACACACTAAGGGGAAGTGACGCCGTGTGTTGTGTGCCTTCAAGTCATTTCCGATTTATGGAGACCCTAAGCCAAACCTACCAAGGTGTTTTCTTGGCAGGATTTGTTCAGAGAAGGGTGGCTTCTCCAGAGGTTGAGATTATGTGACTCGCCCAAGGTCACTTAGTGGGTTTCATGGTCGAGCAGGATTTGAACCCTGGTCTCCAGAATCATAGCCCCATACTCAAATCACTAGGGCTCACTAAATATCGGCCTTTTGTCAGAAATGGGCTGTGGCATTTCCCTGTTTAAAACCTGGAGTGTCTTGAATTCCACAGTGAAATGGACACCATCATCCATTGACCACAAATTAGATCCAAGGGTGAAGATCGACCTCCCTTGACCTGTTGTTGTGTGCCTTCAACTCATTTCCAACTTATGGAAACCCTAAAGCCAACCTATTTGGGGGGTTTCTTGGCAAGATTTGTCCAATTTACGATTGCTTTCCTCTGAGGCTGAGAGAGTGCGACATCTCCAAGGTCCCCTGGTAGGTTTCCATGATTGAATACTGGTGCTCTGTCTTGATCTACATAATCTTTAACAGAAACGTGTGTAATGTCTGCTCCAGTAACTCGAGTTAAGACAAACCACTGCCTTTTAAGACATGTGTTTGTTGTTTGGACATTGCTCCTAATGTCGGTCTGTTTCCTTCAATGTCCACCTTCGGCTCTGGCCTGGTCTTCTTGAGCGACAGAGAGCATGCCTTGCTCTATCTTCTGCATGACAGCCTTTCAGGGGTTTGAAGACATAAGCATCACATTGTTGTTGTTTTGTCTCCGTAACAGAAACAAACACAGGAAACAACAGTTTCCTGGAAGACACTTGTCCTACTTTTGTCACTTCCCAAGATGTGACAGATGCTGTGAAATGAAGGTTTCAGAGCTGGATTCCTCATCTGGAATGAAAGAGAGGTCTTGTTTCAAGGAAAGGAAAGGCTCCTGTGGAACTATCCAAGGTCCTGAAATGTTGGAATAGGGTCCTACAAAGAGCTAGCATGGTATAGTAACTTATGCATCAGACTTTGACTCTGGAGACCAGGATTCGAATCCCAACTCAGCCATGTAAGCCCACTCTGAACAAATCTTGCCAAGAGACCCACCTTGTTGTTGTTGTTGTTGTTGTTGTTGTTGTGTACCTTCAAGTCATTTCCGACTTATGGCAACCCTAAGGTGACCCTGTCATAGGGTTTTCTTGGTGAGATTTGTTCAGAGGAGCTTTGCCATGGCCTTCTAATGAGGCTGAGACAATGTGACTTTGTCTCAGTGAGTTTCCTTGGCTGAACAGGGATTCAAAATCTGGTTTCCAGGGTTGTAGTCCCACATTCAAATGCTATCTGTGAGAGAGGGACTGAGAGATCTGAGAACACAGGTGGACTCCTATTCACTGAGAGCATTGGGTTAGGACTCTGGGGAGACAACCCATCCAGATCCTTTCCAGTCCCCAGCATTGAATGCTGTGTGTTTCAAAGCCTGAGAAGGGATGATGGTGGTTGTGATCCTTCCCAAACCCTCAATAACCTTCCAGGAGGGAACTTGGTTCTTTCTTCTGTCTCTCCAAAATAGCACCCCTCCCAGGATCTCAGTCCTGGAAAGCATTTTGGGAGATAAATTCCAAAAAGAGGGGGCAGCAGGAACCACTAAATAATAATAATAATAATAATAATAATAATAATAATAATAATAATATAAAATGGGAGGGAGAAGAAATTAAAACAGGGATGAAAAAGAGAAAGGAAAAAAACTAGAGAGCTGGAACTAAAATCTCCCCTAGCTGGGTTTGACTTGGTTTGCTCCAGCTGCAGCAGCTGGGAGGGAGAAACCCAGAGGAAGAAAAGAAGCTCTCTATTCGTTTGGTCCCCCCCCCCGCTCATCCTTTCCTATTTCTATCTATAGGGATTAAATAGATAGCTCGAGGGGTGTCATCGGGTGCCCCCCACCTCAAGCTGGAAAGCTCGTTTCTGCCTTCCTCTTAATAGATGATGCCACTCCTGAAAGAAAGGGGGGATTGTAAAAGGAGGAGGATGAGAAGATGATTAAATGATAGATAGATAGATAGATAGATAGATAGATAGATAGATAGATAGATAGATAGGGATTAGATAGCACATTGCTTGGGGTGTCATCTTGACACCCCCCCCCCAAAAGCTGGACATTTATCTTCTCTTCTCTTCTTCTAATAGACCTTCTCTCTCCCCAATATATGAAGAAAGAAATGGGGATTGAATAGATAGATAGATAGATAGATAGATAGATAGATAGATAGAATACCAGACAGCTTGAGGTGTCATCGTGCTCCCCCAAGTTGGAACCCCCCTTCTCTCTCCCCAATAGATGATTCCACATCTGAAAGAAAGGGGGGTTGAAAAAGGAGAAGTAGAAAATAGATGGATGGATTGAAAAAGGAGGGGAAGAATAGATGATAGATAGATAGATAGATAGATAGATAGATAGACAGATAGAATACAGTTCGAGGTGTGTCATCCTACCCCACCACCAGCTGAAGTCCTCCCTTCTCCCCCTCATAGATGAAAGAAAGGGGGAATGAAAAAAGGAGGAGAGGAGAAGCATAGACAGATAGGTAGAGAGGATAGATAGACTAAATCTGAGACAGCTTGAGATGTCATCATGTCCCCCCAGTTGGAAACCTTCCTTTTCTTCTCCCAGTAGATGATGCCACTCCTGAAAGAAAGGGAGGGTTGAAAAAGGAAGAGAAGAAGAATAAATGGATGGGTAGACAGATAAATCGATGGAATAGGAGTCAGCTGGAAGGGTGTCATGGTGTCCCCCCAGCTGGAAACCTCCCTTCTCTCTCCCCAGATGATGATGCCACTTTGGAAAGAAAGGGGGGGGGTGAAATAGGAAGAGAATAGATAGATGGATGGATGGATGGATGGATAGATAGATAGATAGATAGATAGATAGATAGATAGATAGATAGATGAAACAAAAGGCAGCTTGAAAAGTGTCATCATGTCCCCCCAGCTGGAATCCTTCCTTTTCTTCTCCGAATAGATGATGCCACTCTGGAAAGAAAGGGGGGATTGAAAAAGGAAGAGAAGAAGAATAAATGGATGGATGGATAGATAGATAGATAGATAGATAGATAGATAGATAGATAGATAGATGAAATAGGAGGCAGCTTGAATGGTGTCATGGTGTCCCCCCAGCTGGAAACCTCCCTTCTCCTTCCTCAGTAGATGATGCCACTCTGGAAAGAAAGGGGGGATTGAGAAAGGAGGAGGAGAAGAGGAAGCACCCCCTCCTTCTGCCTGCCTGCCTCCTTCCCTCCTTCCCTCCCTCCCTCCTCCTCTCTTCCTCCTCCTCCTCCTCTTCCAAAGCCAATCCACCTCGGGTCCCTCTTTTGACATGCAACCATCTTTCGGTTGGGACCAGCCGGCATGCCGCTGCAGGTTTAAAGGCCATTGGGGGACAGTGGGGATTTTTGCTCTCATGACGGTGGAGGTGAGCTACTGGAGCCGGATTCTGCTGCTGTCGGTGGGGGTTTTGGCATCCACAGCCGCCGGTGAGTAGGAAGCAAGGCAGGGGGGCAAGTTTTTTTGGGGGGAACCTCCTTTCTTTTCAGCTGGGGGAGATCTATTTATTTCTCTGGATCTGGAGCATCCTTGCCCTTCCAGCCATAGACCTTCTGGGTTTTGTGATTTGTTGCAAAAGATTAGGATGCAAGACTTCAGTTGCAAAATTTTTCATGGCTGGGGGGGGGGGGGTTGCAGTGGTTGAATCTTTGTCCTCCCTTCTTCCTTGTCCTCCCTTCTTCCTTGTCCTCCCTTCTTCCCTTTCTTCATCTTTGCTCAGCCTCCAAGCCCTTTCTTTCTTGGAAGGCTTTGCAGTTGCTGTGGTGTGACTGTGTGTCTGCTGTGTATGTCTGCGTGTCTTCTTTGAACAAAAGCAAGAGGGGAAAGTTTGCAAGGGTCTGAATAAAGGAGGGGGGGTTGGATTTGCTTTAAGGCTGGGATGAGACAGCTTCTTCTCCTCTCCAGCATTGCAAAAAGGAGCAGCTATTGCCTTTCCATAAAAAGGATGTCCCTCAAGGTGGGCAATAAAAGGATTTGGGGCCATCCTTTCCCATTTTTGGAATTTTGGGATGACTTCCCCATCTTTCTCTTCTGGCTTTCCCATCTTAGGATTGGAGAAGGATGCATTCCCATCCCATCCCAGGGAATCTGGAGGTCTAGGATGCCTATGTGAAACAGACACAGCCTGCCTTGTCTCCCAAATTTTGGAGGAGAAAAGGAATGATGGCACCCTATTGCCCGGTTCCCTCCTCCTAGAAAACAGACCCCATCTATAGTCGAAAAGAGACCCCTTTGGTCTGGTTTCCACCTCCATCACCTTGTCTTCTGCCAGTGTCCTTGCTGCAGAACCCAAGCAAAAGCATCAACCCATTGCTGAAGTTTCATTTCTTGACCGACTGTTATTTAGGGATGGAAAGAGTGATGGTCCCTCGCTTCCATGGAATGATGTTTTGGTTCTATGAGTTTGGGGTTTCATTGGGATTTCATCCTAGGTTTTTTATTCCCCCGAGGCAATCCTTCACCAAGTATTAGGAGGGTCTTCCTACCCAATTTGCAAAGTGATTTAGGCCCCCATCCAAAACATGCTATTGACTGCAGGAGACAACTGACTTTGGTGTAAACCCACGCAGGGAGGCATTTCTCTGTTGGTCAACTTTATGGTTCTCATGGAAATGCAACACTGAAGTCATTCATTCTAAAAAGATCCTCTCCAAGAAGGGCTTGGGTTGACAATCGGTTGTTTGTTTAGGGGCATCTTTCTGGAAACCTTCATGGAGATGTAAGGTTGAAAGTGGGCAGAGGGTGGGGAGATGATATGATGATGAGAAATGAAAGATTCCTTTTGAGTTGCTACACACCCGTTCTGACTTGATGAAGCTGTTGTGGTCCTGTGTATGTTGCAAGAGGATCATGTTGCTCTGGACAGTCGTGGTGGGTCGATCTTTCAGGTTGTGGCATTTTATGGACTCTATTTGCCTAACATGTCCTCCTTCTCCTGTATCTCTCCCCATACCTGATCTCAATGGGCTTCCGTTGGGTTGATGTGTGGTCCCCAAATCCATTCTCTGGGAACCCATGTGGTCTTCATATCCATAGCTATTGATTCCAGTGGTTGGTTTCTATGGGTGCTCTTCACTGCAGTTTTTCTTGGGTTTTTAAGAGCAATGGTGGAACCCTCAAATGTTTCTTTTGCCCAAGATCTCTAAGTAATTAATGTCGCCTCCTCCTCCTTCTCCTTCTCCTTCTCCTTCTCCTTCTCTTTCTCCTCCTTCTCCTTCTCAACCTTCTCCATCTCCTCCTTCTCCTCCTCCTTCTCTTTCTCCTCCTTCTCCTTCTCAACCTTCTCCATCTCCT
>NC_056530.1:11416236-11418334 GCF_019175285.1 Sceloporus undulatus
CCTTCTCCATCTCCTCCTTTTTCTTCTCCTTCTTCTTCTTTGTTAGTTATTTCATGCTTGCTGGTCCATTGGTTGTGTGCAAGTTAATGTTTTCACCAACACCGAAATCTCTTGCTTTTTGGAAACGGTTTTAGATGGGTAGTCAAGACTTATTCTGTAAAAGAGCAGAAAATGGACCTTTGGTGGTTCCCCATTGCCCAGATGGTGCCCACTTTTGATCCATTTCTTTTTCTCCTGGAAAAAGAAAATGTGGTTTGTTCTGGAGCAATGACCAGGAATGTCCAAAGTGTGGCACTACAGCTGTGTGAATAAACCAACTGGGAAGCAGTGGTAGCCAGTATTAAATGCACGCATCCAGATGTACACCTGAAGCTGCTCACCTTGCATTAACCTCTTTCCGTCTCGCTGCTGAAATCTGTCAATAATCCCAGTGGCTTGTTGGTTTTCCTTAAACAGGCATTAAAAAAGTAGTTGTAGGGCGGTGAGAGAGAGAGAGAGAGAGAGAGAGAGAGAGAGAGAGAGATCTCAGTTCTCTCTGCAGGCAGGCATAGTTATCTTGGAGATGGATCATGAGCCCAGACAACTCTCTACATACATAAATCATTTTTTCCTCTTAAATGATGCAGCAACCAAGTTAACTCATGTTTAAAATAGCTTTTTTGACAAAGAAGGAAGACGGTGCTTCGGTTTTCTATGAAATAATATCTTGATTATTATTATTTTTTGCATTGAAATACCTTGAAGCAAACTGCATCTCCCCCCAACTATCTGCAGAAAGAGATAGGTTTTTCCCCCTAGAATGAGTGCCTCAGCCCAATTTGTTACCCCAGGAAAGATGATCCTATACACAAACCATTTCCGCAGCCTTCCTTTGCCATTCTGTAAAAGGGAAATTAATCCACGGCAACATTGGGTTGCTGTCATATTTTTAACTGGGTTCAGTCGAGGGGAAATGGATTTCATTAACAACCCCCTGCCTTAAGTTTTTCCTACCATTCTCTCACAACAGCCCTGCAAGAGAGGCTGAGAGAGTGGCCAGCTTCGGGTTCTCCAGTCAACTTCCAAACTGAATTGGCATTTCATTCATTCATTCATTCATTCATTTGCTGGATATTCTAACCACCAGCTAGCGAGAGCTCTCTGGACAGCAAATGGTCTATTGAAAAAATATCAAATGCAGCAATAGAGCAATTGGAAGATAAAACAATGAGTGGTTAAAGAATGGAACACCAAGATAAAACCCTTCGCTCTGTGAAAATTGGCTGCATGGTGAACCTGCTTAAGGACGGATGCACTGGCTGTCTCTTGATACCTGATAAAGCAAAGGTGGGGGAAATGCACCCCACGGTTCACTTTAACAGGCCTCAAAGCCTCCATCAGCCTCCCAAAGCCCCCCAGGTATTTTTATTGGTGAGATTTTAAGGCAATTTTCACTCATATTGTACCCCTTTCCCCAAATCCCTGGCTTTCAAATGCCTACTTCTGAGTCATAGTCCAGCCCAAACATTGACCAGGAGTGATGCAATGTCATTTAGGTCACTATTTGATCTAAGAAAAACCAAAAAGGAAGATATGTTTGGAGATGGACGGAGGGAGAGATGCTCTCTGGGGGAGAAAAAAAAAATGCTCACCAACCTTTCTACAGTTGGCTGCTCTTGTGGTCCAGGGTTCAGGCTACACTTTCGGCCATTTATACATTCATGGAGAGATCTGATGCTTTCTCTTGAAAGTATCAAAGAGAATCAGCTATTAGGATGTCAATTTTGGCTAACTGAAAACTGATTCCTACAGTCCATGACACTGAAGTGCAGATGTGTGGAACCTTGAAATGTTTCAGAACTACAGATCCCATCAGCCCCTAATCATCATAGCCAGTAATGAGGAGTGATGGCAGCTGCAGCCTCCAATGACATCAGGAAGACTACATGTTCCTTACCCTTGCCATACTATGAATGTAACATGCAGGACACAGTATGCTACAATTCAGATCAGGAGGCAGCTATTAGCTCCATTCAGATGTTTGACCAAATGTAGATGTGGAAAGGAGCATAATAATAATAATAATAATAATAATAATAATAATAATAATAATAATAAT
>NC_056530.1:11418344-11577700 GCF_019175285.1 Sceloporus undulatus
TTTTTTTATATCCCACCTCTCTCTATGGATAATGATCCCTCCCCATCAAGGCTGATTTGATCCAAATCTAATGGATTTAAATCCTGATCTACATTACTTCTCCAAAAGCCCTCAGCTTTAATGATACAGATCATAGTTTAAAATCAATTCTGTTTAATCATCATTTTTAAGGAGGCATGCATTATTGATTAATGTAACATTAATACATTTTCAGAGGTTCAGCGTGAATGTTTCTCCGACTCATCTTTCCTTGATCAAAAAATGGGATTCTTTTTCCTTGTGTCTAAACTGCTCCTCCTGATTCAGATCTACTCCGCCTCTCCCCAGTCTTCTTAGGTTCATTGGCCTTATCTGTATTGGCATTGAGAGAGAGAGACAAGGGACGCAGCTACACTGTAGAAATAATGCAGTTTGACACCACTTCAAATGCTATAGCTCCATCCTATGGAATCCCAGGATTTGTAGTTTTACAAGGTCTTGTAAACCCTGCCAAGGAGGGTCAGTGCCTCACCAAACCCTGCCAAGGAGGGTCAGTGCCTCACCAAACTACAAATCCCAGGATTGTGTAGAATGGAGCCATGGCAGTTAAAGTGGTGTCATGCAGCATTATTTCAGCAGTGTAGATGCACCCAAGGTTGGATAGGGGTGAACTCATGCATTTCATGAAAGCCACCTGTAGAACAAAGTGGTCCATATTCTCTCCCTCCTCCATACACTTCATATACATATATAAAGTTCATATACTCATAGAATATAATTAGAAGATATATCATTAGTATGCACAGAGCATCAGGGATGCCAAGATATTGGAGTGGCCTTGCATTTCCACATGTGCAAATCCCCGCTGCACTGAAAGCCCTCCTACAAGTAGGATGGATGCCTCCATTGGGTTACTATGAATGACTAGTCTTTCACCAATAGGGATCTAAAGGTGGGATGTAAAAATCCACTGATCTTCCTCACCATCTTGTTGGTTAATCCCAGCTAGAGTAGACCCACTGAACCAATGGCTGAATGAACCCTGCCACAAAAAGCACACAATAGGTTCACTTTAGGGTTGCCATGAGTCAGAAATGGCTTGAAGGCACACAACAACAACCAACATGTTGACTTATTAGTCAACATGTTGGTCATTGTTGTGTGCCTTCGAGTCATTTCTGACTCATGGCAAACCCAAGGTGAACCTATCATGCGCTTTTTGCAGCAGGGTTCATTCAGAGGGAGCCCTCTGAAGCTGAGAGAGTAGGACTTGCCCAAGGTCATTTCTCACCTGATTTTGGAGGTGAAGCATGGTCAGCCCTGGTTAGTGCTTGGATGGGAGACCACCAACGAATACCAGATGCTGTTGGCTAGGTTTCAGAGGTAGGGACTGCAAAAAACACCTCTTGACTATTCCTTGCCTAAGGAGACCCTATAATATTCATGGGATTACCATAAGGTGACAGGCAACTTGATGGCACAAACACACACACACTTTTTATTTAAAGGCGAACAGTGCAGATGTCTTTAGAAGGTGAATTGCTGCTCCTTATTATCTAGGTTGAATTTATGTAGATCCTCCACTGTCATTATTTTTGTTTTCCAGATGTGCAGAAGCAATCCTGAATTTGCACTTTCTTCATTGACCTTCCTTTGTAATGTTTCCAAGTCTGTGATGTTTTCTATTAGTAGTATGGTGTCATCCGCATATCTTAGGTTATTGAGTGCCCCACGTTTGGGGCAGCAGTGGATGGCTAGCACTAGGATACCACTTGCATCTTTGAGAAGTCTGTGTGTCAATTTTCTGCTACAGTCGTCTTTCCAGAAGGGAGAATTCAATTTTTACTTTTATTTTAAATGTGTTTTTTAAATCGTATGCATTTCTTTATTCATAAAAAAAGGGATGTTAAGGGAGTCTGCAGAAGCCTGGCGAAGTTGAGGGCCAGGAAACAGCTTTGGGGAGGCTGATCCAGCTGGAATGCTATGCAAACATGGACTGATTCGGTTCCCAGAGTAAACAGACTGCCAACCGATGCCCAGTTGAAATAGGTGGCTAAAACCTGCCCCCAGTAATATGGCAAGACATCCATCTGATGTACATGTTCACACCTATTTTTCCCAGCCCCATCAGCATCTAATGTTTCTGCACTCTCCTGTCCTAGAAGTCACTTGTTTTCCCCATGCAGATCCTTGTCACTGCAGTGGCTTTGATGTGCATCTTCTTTCTTTCTTTTTCTTTTTTTGATCCCTCAAATTATGCAAATCAGTTACTGATTTCAGTTTGTGCAAAAAAAAAATGGATGAGAAAAAAGAGAGAGGATTGACTGGGCAAAGATGTCTTTAGCTGTAGTAAATTACTGAAGTCAATTATTGACATGATTTGAGCCTTCTGTATGGGAAGCAACAAGAGACTGCGACTGAAGCAAAGAGCCGCTGAGTGATTGGGGCCTTTCCTCTTTATCTTTGTTGTCAATTGTCTGAATCCTCCATTGGGTTGAGTATGACTGGTGATGGGCAGAAAAACTATATGTCTCCTCATTCCAGCTTCACAGTGGCTTAGCGGTTGAGATTCATTAAACTATAGCACCTGGCCTACAGAGAGAGATCTTGTAGCACCTTTGTGATGAAAGAAGTTGGCATCATGAGTTTGCATAGACTTCAGTCTACTTCTCTGGATGCATTTGATCTGAGGAGGTAGACTTAAGTCTATGCAAGCTCATGCTACCAACTTCTTTCATTCGGTTAGTCTCAAAGGTGCTACAAGATCTCTCTACATACTGATTCTACAGACCAACATGGCTCTATCTTTGAATATTGCCTGCAGAGAGTTTCCGTGGGTGCAAATTAGTGAATCCCCAAATGCAAACAGAAAAAAGCATGGCTTGGTTTAAGGCATCCTTTGTCAATCTGGTGCCATCTATATTGGTGGAATGTCACCCTGAAGAATACTTCAGACAGCACAGATTCTGGGAGTTGCAAGCTAAGATTGTAGAGAGTGCCAGGATGGCAAAGCAATAAACCTTTCATGGTATCATCCGATAGGATCCCAGGAATTGTAGTTGGGTCAGTGAAGGACTTGTTTTTTTTCTCCTCGAGAGCTCTAACAATGCTTTAGTTCAAGGGAGTGGACTACAGCTCACTGGATGTTCCAGAATTACAAATTCCATGGGAAAGAGACAGAATGGTTCAAGCGGAATCAATAGGTCGTTGTAAACTCCTGTAAGGCTGCAGAGAGACAGCATGGTTTGAGTGTTGGACTACAACTCTGGAAACCAACTCTGTTTCAAACCCAGTGGGTAACTTTGATTCTAGGCTGCATCAATAAAAGTATAGTGTCTAGATCAAGGGAAGTCATAGTGCCACTGTATTCTGCTCTGGTCAGGCCCCACCTGGAATATTGTGTCCAGTTCTGGGCACCACAATTCAAAAAGGACATTGAGAAACTGGAGCGTGTCCAAAGGAGGGCGACTAAAATGGTGAAGGTTCTGTAAACCATGCTCTATGAGGAATGACTTAGGGAGCTGGGTTTTTCAGCCTGGAGAAGAGAAGGTTAAGAGGTGATATGATAGCCCTGTTTAAATATTTGAAGGGATGTCATGCTGAGGAGGGAGCGAGCTTGTTTTCTGCTGCTCCAGAGACTAGGACATGGAGCAATGGATGCAAGCTACAGGAAAAGAGATTCCACCTCAACATTAGGAGGAACATCCTGACAGTAAGGGCTGTTTGACAGTGGAACAAACTCCCTTGGAGTGTAGTGGAGTCTCCTTCGTTAGAGGTCTTCAAACAGAGGATGGATGGCCATCTGTCGGGGATGCTTTGATTTAGATTTCCTGCATGGCAGAATGGGGTTGGACTGGATGGCTCTTGCGGTCTCTTCCAACTCTATGATTCTATGAACCTTGGGCAAGTCACACTCTTTCAGCCTCAGGGGAAGGCAGTGGCAAATCTCTGAACAAATCTTGCCAAGAAAACCTCAGGATAGGGTTAGGGTCACATAAGTCAGAACAACAACAACAACAACAACAACAACAAGCATGGAATGCTAGGAAAAATGTTCAGGCCTCACTTCCCATTTCATATGGATGAAGGAGAAGAGGTAACACCCAACACCTCAACCCTATACAAGGCATTAAAGCAAGGAATGATGTGAATTCTACCTTAAGGCTCCTGTGTCTACAGTGAGGCTCACCAATTTCTTGCATAGACTTAGAGATTGCATCTCATAATAGGCATCATCTCAGATGTACTTTTATGGCAACATTTGCAATATTTTCAATTTGAGCAACATGGGTCAAAAAGATGTGTATCTGGAGGGAAAATGAGCCCGAAAATATGTGGATGTGAAACCGGGGCAAATAAAGATGTACATCAGCATTCTCCACTGTGTTGCCTTGCAGAGCAGTGCTTGCAAATGTGTTTCTTAGAACAAATGGGCACACAATGCCTCCACGTTTTTGTGTGGACTTGACAAAGAAAGCACTGTCTGTGCATACAGAAATGGAACAATATAATTAGAAGGAGAAACTGAGCACAACTGAAAGGGCCAAGGTTTCTTCATCTCTAACTTTATTACTTTTGGTGACCTGGTGTGTCCACCTGCAGTGGCTTTGTGACTGCATTTCTTCCCCCTACGGTTTCTAATTTATTGCGCTCAATGCCCTCTTTGACATAAAGAGCAATGCCACTGCTAGTGTGACCTACTCCGTCTTTTTTGTAGATTTTATATCCAAAGATAACTGTATCCTATTGATTGCCACTGTTCTATTAGGCTTCCCATAGAACCGCTTCCAAATAGCATTTTTAGCATGGAATGTCTCATCGGAGATCTTTCCAGACTTTCACTCTGTCCTCCTAACAGCTCTTTCTGCCTGGGACCAGCAATTGGAGGACTCTCTTAATCCATCTTGGGTCATACTGGCTAAAAGGTTCTGGGAGTTGTAGTCTGTCAAGTCAATTTTCTGAATCCTCCTCGGAGCTGATGGAAATGGGAAGTGGAGAGGTGAAGGTGCATCTACACTATAGAAATAATGCAGTTGGACACCACTTTAGGCAGCATGGCTCCATCCTACAGAATCTTAGGATGTGTAATATTGTGAGGCACTAGCACTCTTTGGCAGAGAAGGCTAAAGACTTTGTAGAACCACAAATCCCAGGTTCCCATAGGATGGAACCACAGCACTCATAGTGGTGTCAAGCTGCATTACTTTTACAGTGTAGATGCACCCCCAACGTCATTTTTCCTCCCCTCACATTCCACTACTCTCTAACCCAAGTCATTTCCATAGGATTTGAGACAATACTGGTGGATGTTGCAAAACATTGATTTGAGCATTGGACTACAACTCTGGAGAGCAAGGTTCAATTCCCAGCTCGGCCATGAAACCCACCTTGGGCAAGTCACATGCTCTCAACCTCAAGAGAAGGCAATGGCAAAACCATATCTGAACATGATAGGTTCACCTTAGGAACACCTTATGTTGGGAGTGACTTGAAGGTGCACAACATCAACAACAACAACAACAAACCAAACAAAATGCTCAGCCATACCTCATTTCATAATATTTGAGTTAGAGACTTGGCCAACTATTTCTTTAGTGAGAGAACTACATGCAACTCCGAACTTGAAGGCTTCAGCACCCATAACCTTTTGAGCATCTCTCTGGCTGCTGGTACTAATACTAGGAATGAAATAACTATAATAAATTGGTTTATGAATTAAGTTGGAAATTTGTCTGAATGGAAGTACACTTAATTTTAGTAACTGAAGTGCTTGACTTAAGTTGGAATGACAGCCTTAACTTTTCTCCTGAATAAAGTTATTAACTAAATGAGCCACAATGTTAATTAGACAATAAATACTAGATTATCTTGTTGTTTTTGTTCTCATAGATTTTGGCAAAACTGCTTCTCACTTTATTTTAGTCCCACAGGGTTGGATTTATTAGGTTTTAGTAAGGGCGGGTAGGTTTTTATACGCCTAGGTGGTCTTTCTGGTTCTGCACTGGAGGCTTCTTCACATCTGAGCCCAAACCAAAGTATGAAGCACTTATCTCCAGAACATTTGCTGAGGTCCATTTGGGAATCAGTAAAGTACAGAAGGTGGAATCTAGAAGGTGGAAAAGCAGAATTGTAGCATTATAATTGCATAGTGTAAGAGAGAAACTCAGGTCAGTTGGAAGGGGTATGTAACTCCTTTGTTGCATAAAAGATCACTGCATAGTTGTCTGTGTCCACAATTCAAAGTGCTGCCTATGACCTATTAATCTCAGCCTTCTCTTATACTGAAAGTAAATAGATTAATGAATTAAATAAAATAAAGGACACAATGATGCTGATAGAGATCAGGGGGAAACTCATCTCTGCAAAACGTGACCCCTGAAATAAGTAACCAATGCAGCTATCAAAGCTTTGGAGTTGGAGAGTTGCTTCTTTCCATGGTCAGCCCGACATATGGCAGTGCTTTCGACCTTCTAGGTACATGCTCAGAGACACGCACGCATACACCTGGAGCCGCCGAGGGAGCCCCTAAATCAGGAGAAAGGCAAGATATAAATAAAATAAGTAAATAAATACCTGGTCCCTCGGTGATGCCATCTGTCTGCTGAGCTCCTGGCGGATGGGAAGTGAGGAAGGAAGACAGGAGGTACCTCCGCATGGCTGCCTTCCAGTTGTCTGGGAGCTTCTGTCAGAAGGAGACACGTCAAAATGGGTGCGCAGAACATGATCCAGGCATTCTGCCATCCGTCCTCATCATTCATATTCACAGCTGAGTGAATATAGGGACAGTTATCACTGAACAATTTGTGGGAATGTCTTTCCCCCCACCTTTGGTGTGTTATGTTTGCAGGAAGTTCTTCCAGACGGTTGTTGGCTTATGGATGGTCTGGAGTCTTCCTAGTCAGGGTACTTGCCAGGTGTAAATGCCTTCCTCCATACTATAAATTCCATGCCCAGTTCCAGGTATTCCTCTCCTACCTCCACCCCTGCCTTCTGTCTTTGCCTGTTGATACTAAGGCACAACTACTGGACATGTTCTTCTCTCATTGGGTTGCTCTTGTTTTGCTTCCTTAGGTCAGCGTACCCTCCAACTA
The DNA here is from genome assembly GCF_019175285.1 of Sceloporus undulatus. Lineage (NCBI taxonomy): Eukaryota > Metazoa > Chordata > Lepidosauria > Squamata > Phrynosomatidae > Sceloporus > Sceloporus undulatus. The sequence continues at coordinate 11,425,415 of NC_056530.1, forward strand.
CCCCAGTTTGGCAGGGACCATCCCAGTTATTCCTCTGTTGTGCCATTTTCACAGCTGCTTCGAAAATGTCCCGGTTTCTCTCTCCTCCTCCCACTTTCCCCCTTTTGTCTTTGGCTTTTTTCAATTGCTGCAAACTGAGTTCAAATTGCAAAAGGAGTTGGCACTCAATTAATTCAACAGAGGCACAAGGAGAAGACAGGATTTTGCCTTTTCTAGTGGACCCAAGCAAAAACAAACTGCATTGTGGAGGAATGTTCATTTTTAATCCTACGTTGAGTGAAAAGACAACACCCTTTCATTCTTATTCATCATCACATGCAACAACAAAATAGTTGGGGATGTATACTCAGCAATATCTTTGCATACTCTTTTTCTTGGATTCCCATGTATTATAAATCTCATGACTCACATTGCAAGGGAGAGTGAATTGCAATTTCTCTGAGACTTTTTCTTTTCTTTCCCTTTAGTGCAAAAAGCACAAACTGAAGGTTAAAATGTTCAACAGGTACTCAAATTTCCTTTTTTATATATCTAAAAAAGGGTCCCCTGGAACTCTGGCAATAAAAGCCGAAATGACCTTATTAATCTTGTATATTAAACAGGATTTCGAATATATATATTCCAACTCAGTGGTTTTAATGAACTCTGGCGTGTTGGAAGGAATAGTTACAAGGCACTTTCAATCTTAATTTTTTTTGGGGGGGGCTTTATCCCTTGCAAGGAAGGAGGAAATCCCTTGCAAAAAGGAAAGAACGAGGGACACATGTCTCAATTTATGGCCAATGGACCACTGTGGGCAGCAGTCTTCTTAAAATAAGACTGTTCTTGGGAGAGACTTTAACTTATAATGTATAGCTGTTTCCTTTGGACATATGCTTCAATTTTTAAACTAGTGTGATTGTGGCGGGACAGCTGGCTGTTATGAAATCCCAGGTTAAGAAATGGGCTGCATTTTGCATATGATAATACCCGATTTTATCCCAAAAGAGACTTCAACACGACAAGGGTAAATCGGGTTCTTTTTTTAGTGATGCAGTAAACTCATAAGTGAAAGAAGGTATGAGTAGGTGAGAAGATATGGGTAAGGATGAGAGGGTTTGAGTAGGTGTTAGGAGGGAATGAAAGATAGGGGTTTAGAAGAGGAGGTAGGAAGTAGAAGGAAGATGTAGGATGGGAGAAGGAAGAGGGGATGAGAGAAAAAGGAAGGAAGATGGATGGGAAAAGAAGTGAGGATGGAAGAAGGGAGAATAAAAAAGAAAGATGTCAATGTAGTAATAGACTCTGGATTTTCTCCCTGTCTAACCTGATAGGCCTTTAGTTAGCTGAATGGCTAGACTTGCACACAGCTATCCAAGAAAGACAAGGGATGAAAGAATCGCCTTTGCCCACCTGGTTCCCAGTGTTAAATGTCCTTGTTTAAACCAAGCATCTTCCTCTGAACTGACCTGATGGGGGCACCCAAAACGACAACAGAAACAAAAATGCCATTTTCCACCCTTTCCTTCTGATCTTTGTTTGTTGTGTGTGAGATGCCCTGTAGCAAACTTTTTCATTTGTATGGTTGCTGCATTTGGGGGTTATGATGGTGAATGATTGCTATCGGTTGCCAAGGTTTCTCCAACGGTCCCAGGGGTTGGTGCTTAGGGAATTGGTGGCAATTATTACCTGGAGCTTTGCATTGTGGTCTCAGTGGGATGCAGGTGGTGTTTGGAAGCAAACCCAAGGTGGTGATGGTTTGGTGGGGGTGTTTTCCTTTTAAAGAGAATCAAATGGGGCTGCCCCAGCTGTAACTTCTGTTTATTCACTCTCCCTGCCTTTTATGTGCATTTATGTACATCAATTAACTCGGTTTACAAAGAAACACATGTGGTAATGTGCAAAATACATACACTCCCAGTATGTGTTGTTCCTGCTGCAGATGTCGGCTCAGGTGTAACTGGGAAAATCCCACTGAGTACCAGAACTTCATTTGTGTTCTTTCCGCTGTCCTTTTGCTGCCACTGTGACTTTGCAGCTGGAGCAAGCAGAGCTTTCCCACTGAAGGAAAAGTGTGCATTTTGTATATGCTCTCTGTCAGTGGAAGGAAGCACACATAAACAGCATCTATCATGAGACAGGTTGAAGCCATAGCATCCCCCTGGTTGCTCCTCACAAATACATTGTTCTTCTTGGAGAGTAGGAAATGACCTGTGTCCCATAAACTAACCTATAACTTCAAGGATTTTTTTTTAATGAGCAGGGGCTTTGGCATCATCTATTCCCATACATTCACTTGATCCCTGTCTGCAATATTCCAAGATCAAAATTCTGGTCCCAGAGCTGCCCTGATGTCCCACATTACCTGGGCACTCCCACTGTTGACACCGGGTTGTTCTCACATGTATCCTGTTACTCAGTCTGAGTTTAGAATGAGGTGCCCAGCATCAATCAATGAGTCAACAATGTGATGTAGCAGCTAAAAAAGCCAACGTGATTCTAGCCCGCATCAATAGAAGTATAGCATCCAGATCGAGGGAAGTAATAGCACCACTCTGTTCTGCTTTGCTCAGGCCTCACCTGGAGTACTGTGTCCAGTTCTGGGGACAACAGTTCTAAAAGGATGTTAACAAGCTGGAACGTGTCCAAAGGAGGGCAACCAAAATGGTGACGGGTCTGGAAACCATGCCTTATGAGGAGCGACTTATGGAACTGGGCATGTTTAGCCTGGAGAAGAGAAGATATGATAGCCCTGTTCAAGTATTTGAAGGTATTGGCATTTGCCATATTGAGGATGGAGCAATCTTGTTTTCTGCTGCTCCAGAGACTAGGATATGGAGCAATGGATGCAAACTACAGGAAAAGAGATTCCACCTCAACATTAGGAAGAACTTACTGGCAGTAAGAGCCGTTTAATAGTGGAATATGCTGCCTTGGAAAGTGGAGGGAGTCTTTTTCTTTGGAGGTATTGAAACAGAGGCTGGGTGGCTATCAGTTAGGGGTACTTTTATTGTGTATCTCTGTATGGCAGGGGTTGGACCTTGTAGCCCTTGAGATCTCTTCCAACTCTATGATTCTATAATCAAAATCAGTCAAACCCTGGTCCCCAGAGTTGTATTCCAACACTCAAAGCACCCCGCCATATGTCTTGACCTTAGGCTTGCCATAAGTTTGAAATGACTTGTAGACATAAAACAAGAACAAAACTCTCCCTTTGGGGGCAGTGTTAGTGAGAGCTGAGTTCTCATTAGAATCACAACATGAAGAGAGCCATTTTGAAAGGTTTGATCTACATACAACCAGGTGGCTTGTGTGTATCTTTTGCTGAAGAGTAATTCTCCCCTAGGTAACCTACATGTCCTACACAGACAAGATGACCTGACACTTCTTGGAAATGTCAGGCACATGAATAAAATCTGCATTGGCAACCCACTGGGAAGATTTTGCTCTAGCGATTGACATTTCAACCAGCATTGCGTGTACTACCAAGTTATAGCATGTTGATGCCACTTCAACCATCATGATTCCATTGTACAGAATCCTGGGATCTGCAGTTTGGTTGAGGTGCCTGGAATACCTTCTTGGAGAGCCCTTAGCACTCCCTAGCTGAGAATTCTCTATAGCTTTCCAAACTAGATATCCCAGGAACCCATAGGATCAAACTATGACAATTAAAGTGGCATCTACCAACTGTGTAATGTGCAAATATGCTTGTTGTTTGTGTATACATTTTGGGGCACCACCAACAGGGCTGGAAAAGATCCTTTGTAATGGATGGAGCAGGAGCTATTCCCCATTGGCTTCATCATTCCATTTTGGCACATTGAAAACAACATAACATTATTTTCTGCTACCATTTTGGCTGACCTGTTCATGATTTTTTTTAGGGGAATAGGGAGGTTGGGGGCTTGGTGACACAAGGGACACCATTTTGCTATGCTATTGTATTTAATGGGACTTGAGTATCCATGGATTTTGTTATCCACGGGGGATCGTGGGACCAAACCCCAGCGGATAACAAGGTCTCACTGTACTACATTTGTTTTGCGGCTGGCCAGGGTTTTGCAAAAACAAACACCCATAACTTGGCATAAAATTGGGGGGGGGGGGAGGTTTGGAATGCTTTGCGGGTACTTTTAGGGGGTTCCAAGTCCATATTTTGGGATCCCCAGGCATGGCTACATGCAACCCATGGACCACACTTTCTCCACCTCTGCTATAAAAATGGAGAAATTGAAAGAAGGAATAGAGAAAGAGAGGGAGAGAGCAAGAGAAAGCAGGCAGGGATTCTTAGATAAATTCTGCACCCTCGGCATGCGTTGAATTGTGCAACCCAGCCTTTACCAGCATCTTACAGAAGGGAATGATGTACAACCTTAATACAGCTTTGCAGAATTTTGTGACATCTCTCCCTTCGGTTGCCTTTCTCTCTTTTTTCTAAGCATTCTGATTTACAAGTCATTATTCCTGAACCTACTGGAGCTAATTCTCTGTAATGAGAGCTTGCTTTCCCCCCCCTTTTTCTTTGATTGCCTTGTTCTGAGAAAATGGAGCTCTTCAAAGCCGGTCCCTGGCTTTATTTATATATTTTAAATAAGTGCAAATGGTTGAAGTGAACCAGTTTTGATCTCTGCTGTCATTATGGGTGGGTAGGAGATTGAGCGTTCAGTGACTTTTATCATCCAGACCTCATCCTATTCCAGAAGGTTGCAGAAAAATCCTTGGGTCGACAGAGGCCTAATTTGTAATTGGCTCGGCAAGAAATGGTGTCTTGACCAAAAACGATCAATGGCCACAAGAGTTTTCTTATTTAGGGACTTTTTGTTTTGAAGCAATACGACTTGGCCATGGTATGAATAAGAAACTCAAAGCACATAGCCAAGCAGCAAACAGAAAGAAGACAAGCTCCATGTGCTCCAAGATGCTCAACTGTTATTCAGTGTTTATTCAGTGTTCAGTGGTCATGGTGACACATGCCTTAGGCGGGACTGTCCACACGAGCAATAAAATGTAGTTTCACCCAGTTTTGAAACCTACCTGTTTAAACGACACGTGTGTCCGACATGGGGAGAGTCTAGGATGAAGCTATGATCTGAGTCTAAACACTCTTTGTTCTGATTCAAACCAGACTGCATGCCAACGCAGAGATGGGAGGAAAAAAATGCCGCTCAGGGTTTGGATTTCTTTGTTGACCATCTGTGAATCCATCACATATGTGGCCCCTGAGGTCTTCATGGTGTCATTTTGGAGTCTGCAGACTTTCTCCCAAATCATTTTTTGTTTGTTTGTTTCATCTTTGTGGCCCCAAAGTGCCAGTAAAAGGAGGCAGTATCTTTGCCTCCCACCATCCTCCACCCCTCTCAAACCAGCCATATTTGTGCCAGAACAAGCCCATGTGCCTTCAGGATGGGGGAATGGCCCCTGCTTCCTTCACAGTTGCCTTCTTGGCACCATCTTGGATTCTTGATCATTGCTGTGTGCCTTCAAGTCATTTCTGACTTGTGACAAGCCTATGCCGAACCTATCACAGGGTTTTCTTGGCATGATTCCTTAGAGGGGGTTGTCACTGCCATCCTCTGAGGCTGAGAGAGTGTGACATGCCTAGGGTGACCCAGTGGGTTTTCATGGTTGAGCCAGGATACAGAGAACATCCTAAAGAGCAAACTGAATATTCCAATGTGCTGTCAAATGCAACAGCTATGACTGGAATTTGGAGGTCCACTTTACTGGGATGAGTTTGGTTTCATCATTAGCCACAGGGAACATCTAGACTGGAAAATTAATGCAGTTTGACACCGCTTTAACCATCATGGCTCCATGCTATGGGATCCTGGGATATGGACTTTTTCATGTCATGAGAGCTCTCTGACAGAGGTGGATAAACAGGTCACAAAACTGCAAATCTCAGGATTCATAGCACTGAGCCATGGCAGTTAAAAAGCAGTGTCAAACTGCATTATTTCTGCAGTGTAGATGCAGCCGGTATCGCCTTTTGAATTCTACTTTTGGTTTAGTATTCAGCCAACTATTTTGCACGAGCCAAACCTTTAAAGCTAGAAGAATGGATTCTGGAACTTAATCCCATTCTTCTGTAATAATTGCAGCCTTTAATCTAATTAATTAATTAACAAGGTTAAGCATGTAGCAATGCTCGAGGAATTCGATCTTTGTGAATTTCCGTACGGAATGACCCCATGCATGCCTTGCAGGCTCAAGTACAGATTGGAACTCGACTATCCACCACTTTCACACTCTTCCAAACAGCGTGACATAATTATCACCCGTTCAGTTATATCAAAACAGCTATGTAAATAGTGTTTTGACAGGAATCTTATTTTTTTTCTAATGTGCTGATGAATAAAGAAAGAGCAGATTTATGCCCTAAAAACACATGAAAATGGGGTGGGTGGAAGCTAGATTTGCTGCTCCCTGTTCTAGGCAGTCAAAAAGCATCCCTGGTTAATCAGGCAACGTTTCAGATCCTTTTAAAAGAGTGAGTTATTGGCATCTCCCAATTCAGTCTGAACCCAACATACACCACTGTATAAAATTGGCCCTCCATATCCACAGATTCCTTATCCATGGAGTCAACCGTCCATGATGCATGCATATATATTTGCATGCACCATGGACGGTTGACTCCATGGATAAGGAATCTGTGGATGGATGGATGGATGGATGGATGGATGGATGGATGGATGGATGGATGGATATATAGATATATATATATATCCAAAAGCAAACCTTGATTTTACTATTTTATATGAGAAACATCATTTTTACTCCATTGTATTTAGCAGGACTTGAGCATCCACAGATTTTGTTATCAATGGAGGGTCCTGCAACCAAACCCCAGTGGATACCAGTCCATTGTATATCAGATATACAGTTAAATAGATACTCTTGGAAGTATCAGCTTCACTTAAGTTACAAGATACCCCTTGCTCCTTGCAACCCAGTGCCCTTTCTCTTTCTCCTCCTTCCGCTCTTTTTTCCCTTTCTACTTTGTGGAACATTTTCCCCTGCCTTGCTGGCCTTGACTTCTTTTCACATCTCTATTTGCTCAGTTTTCCCCATGCTTTCTCTCATATCTAAGCCAGAGGTCCTTTTAAACTTTTAATTGAAGAGATGGGGTGCTGCAGATGTAAGCTATACATGAAGCTACCTAAAGGCTTTATGGAGAAATTAACATGCCAGGTCTTTCTCTGCTATTGTCTTGGATGGTTGGCTAAGAGCAAGGACATCTGCTGCCTAGTGACTAAAGATAGTCACTAGTTACAGGCGGATTTGAATTAACTGAAAATAACTACAGTACTCGGTTTTTAGAATGAAATAAACCTGAGATGAGTATTCCCAGGATCTCCTTGGTATGTATAGAAGGTTCCAGGTGTTGAGGTTTCACATTTTGCACTTATTTTTGTCTCTGTCTTTCATGCTTAGAGGGGGGGTGGTTGCTTTACAGATAATTGATTACTTAATAAAACATATGTGTTCATTTGGGATTTCTTTAAATAGGTGACAGCTGTGGAAATATAATGCTGAATTATGCTATTTTTGTTGTATAATTGAGAGAAGCGGTTCAACTATGAGCATCTTGGCTCATCATAATCAGTTCACTTAGCATTCTTGGCATATCTAGAGAGAGACAGTTTGTGGTATAGTGCATGTTTTCGATTCAGAAGATCCCTGGTTCAGCCACTAGTAGGATGTTTGCAGAAGATCAAGGTGGATTAAATGTCCTGGACTCGAGCGTAGATGGTCCATCCCAGGTTTCCTATTGTGTGTCTGGGAAGGCTGGAACAATTGACCTGGGGCCATGAATAGTGAAGGAACTACAGATCAATAATGCCTGCATCTTGTAGTTATTTAGATCCATTTCAATCTGTTTTCAGTCCTGGATAGGTGGTAGAGAAGACTCTGGTGACCTTGGTAGATGATCTACACTGGAAACCAGGCATCAGGGGAGTGTGTCCCTGTTATTTCTGCTGGACTTCTCAAAGGCTTCCAGTATCCTTCTGGGCCACCTTTCTGGGATGGGACTTGTTTTGCAGTGGCTCCATTCTTTCCTGGAGGGATGAACCCAAAAGGCAGTGCTGGGGAACTCTTCTTTGAGCCCGTGATACTTATGTCCCTCAAATTATTTAGCATATGCATGAAACCACTAGGAGAGGTTATCTGGAGTTTTGGGGTTCAGTGGCATCCGTATGCAGATGACACCAAACTCTCCTATTCCTTTCTATCGGAATCCAAGGAAGCTATTTCAGTCCTTCAACCAGTGCTTGTCATCAGTAATGGACTGGATGAGAGTGAATGAATTTGGAAACTTAATCCAGACAAAATGGAGATGCTCCTGGTCAGTCAAAAGGAAGATCAGGTATTAGGGAGTCGGTCTGTGCTAGATAGGGTTACATTCTCCTTGCTTGAGTGTAGTCCTTGAGTCAACCTTGACCTCAGGGTTTGGTGGTGGCCAGGAATGTATGTACACAGTTAAGACATATGCGCCAGCTGTGATGTCTCCTTGAGACATCAGATCTGGCCATGGAGACACATGCCTTAGTTATGTCCCAGTTGGATTACTGTAGCGTTCACTATGACTGCTGACTTGGCGGTATGTTCAGAAACTTCAGCTGGTCTAAAGAGCTGCAGCCAGATTGCTAACTAAGCTTATTACTTTGGAGCACACAACTCCCTTGTTGCAACAGCTCCACTGGCTGCCAATCTATATTCGGGCACAAGTCAAAGTGCTGGTGTTGACCTATAAAACACCATACCGCTCTGGCTGAGGCTACCTAAAGTATTCTCCTTTATGAATCTGCCCATGCTTTGAGATCTGCTAGCGAAGTCCTTCTCTCTGTCCCATCAGGAGAGGGTCTTCTTAGTGGCTGCCCCTAGAATCTAAAACTCCCTTCCCACATTAGTTAGACTAGATCTCTCCCTACTCTTCTTTGGAAAACAGTTGAAGACTTTCCTGTTTTGACAGGCCTGCAAAGATTCATTGTTTTGGCAGCATGTACAATGTGCTGGATTTTCAATCTGTTATTTTCTTGTGCTGTTGTGGTACTTTTTACTGTTCACGTCTTTAACTGGTTTGAATTTTATTTTGGTGGTTTAATCACTTTTCAACTTTTTTGTGAATTTTTAACTCTCTGTTTTTGTTGTTGTTGTTGTTAAAACCTGTTGTGAGCTGCTGTGAACAAAAGGCCGGATATAATTAAATATCACCACCACCGTCATGATCATCATAATCTGAGGAGCGTACAGTCTTACTTTCAATGACTCCATGCCTGAAAACACAGCGCCTGGTGTCTCAAGGATCTGAAAGTATCTGAAATCCATTGAATCTATTGGCAGGTTGCTTGACTCTGCACTGCATCATTTTAACACAATAATTATTCCATACTTGCAAGTGGAAATCATATATGGGTTTTTGGAAGCATTTTCCAGCCATTTTAGAGGGTGTCTGCAGCAAATATATCATTCTTAAGCGGCTCCAGGAGTAGCAATTGACCTTAAGGTTGGATTGTTGCTTTTTTCGAGCAGGTTGGGGTAAGTTAGGTGCTTGGGAACCACATGTGTACGCTCCAACATTTCACAAATACCAAATTGGAATATGTGTGACTAAGCAACATCAGAATGTGGTCAAGAGGAGAAAATGCAATAATGGATCATAGAATCATAGAGTTGGAAGAGACCTCAAGGGCCATCCAGTCCAACCCCATTCTGCCATGCAGGAACCCTCAATCAAAGCATCCCCGACAGATGGCCATCCAGCCTCGGCTTAAAGACCTCCAAGGAAGGAGACTCCACTACACTCCGAGGGAGTTTGTTCCACTGTCAAACAGCCCTTACTGTCAGGAAGTTCCTCCTAATGTTGAGGTGGAATCTCTTTTCCTGTAGCTTGCATCCATTGCTCCGGGTCCTAGATCAGACAAGCTAGAAGATGCCAGAATCTACAGGGATGGGCAAGATCCTGCCCTCTCCTTTCTTTCCTGTTGAGCTGACTGCATACTCCTTTTCCATTTAAAGCTCAAGTCCAAAACCCACTGCAGAAATAATCCAGTTTCAGACTGTTTTAACTGCTCTCACTCAGTGCTAGGGAATCCTGGGAAGTGCGGTTTGTTGTGGCACCAGAGCTCTCTGACAGAGGAGGCTAAATAATGTCTCAAAAAACTACAGTTCCCAGAATTTCCTAGCATTGGAAATTGCAGTTATAGCGGCCTCACACTGGATTATTTCTGCAGTGTGTTTTGGAGCTCGGTTTGCATCCATTGCTGCGTGCTGAGGACAAAGGGAAAAAGTGGGATGAAGAGAGAGGAAAAACCGGGCCATTTTACAAACAGCCGAAAGGGCAGGATGACAATCAGGACTCTTTTTGCCCAATTGAGACAATATGAGGATATATCCGCATGCATCTGGTGGATCTATTTTTCCTGCTCCTGATATAGACAGTACTGGGATAGATGAGTGGAAGGCCAAATTTAGCAGAAGGAAGATTCGTGTAATCAGAGACAATTGATCAAATTCTTTTTTGTTTTACAAAAAAATAACAACCCTGGCTGATAGCAGGAGCGTTTTAATTTGTCTGGCCCTCCTACTCTCATAGCGAACAAAGAGGAAGTGTACCATATGGAAAAAATGTTTCTATTAGGCAGCTTGCTTTTAATCTGTTTGGTCCACAGAAACAATCAGCCAAAGCTTCATTTGTTGAATCACTGGGGGGCAGTTTTAATCAGTAGAGCTAAGCCTTTTATATATATAAAAAATCCATTTTGCTTCTGGTGTGTTGCCAACATTGTTATTGTTGTTGTTTAACTGGCCGCACGCCTGTGCACTGGAATAGCAGTCTATCAGAAATGTGATGGCAAAACTTTATGCCTGGATGGCAATATGTGATGGAAGGCGTTTCAGTGGGTTCATTTCTTTCTGGGTCCATTTGACGCTGAGGAGGGCAGAGCCAAACAGTGTTAGGGTCAACGTCGGAGGTGGGCAAAATGTTTTGTTTTGGAGTTATTTTTGCAAAGGAGGCACATATGGTGCAAAGGGTGTTTGTGAAAACCTCAAGCCCAAACTTTGGTCCTCCAGATCTTTTGGACTTCAGCACCCAGAATTCCCAACAGTTGGCCATTCTGGTTGAGGCTTCTGGGAGTTGAAGTACAAAACACCTGGAAAACCAAGTTTGGGAATCACTGCACTAGACTCAGAGGATCCCTTTTTCATGCCTGTCCCAGGTGATTTTATTTTATTTTATCCGTTGTTGTGTGCCTTCAAGTCATTTCCAACTTATGGTGGCCCTATCATTGGGTTTTCTTGGCAAGTTTCTTCAGAGGGGGCTTGCTATTGCCATTCTCTGAGGCTGAGAGAGTGTGACTTGCCCAAAACCACCCGGCGGGGTGACAAAGTTTATCTATATCCCACTTTTTCCCACCATATAGGACCCAAAGAGGCTTGTGCCGTACGATAAAACAATACAACTAAAAACAATCAGGGTTACAAACATGTAAAAAGCATTAAATACAATCCTCTTAAATAATAATTAGGTTGAAACACTTAAACGCGCATTTAAAACTACCCATTGCGCTACCCCATCCAAATTAAAAACTGAAGGCCTATTTAAATAGAATTGAATTGCCTCTCCTAGAAAACTCAAGGACTGACAATTTAGCTTTTCAATAGGATGCACTTCCTCTGGCACCTAAAATACTCATATTTTGAAACCAATTGCATCCACTTCAAGGGTTTAAATTCTTTTCTGTTGGAGGATGCCAGTGGCAGAAAACATGAACTGCAGGGCCATTGCAACTGTGCATCCCTGATCCACACTAATACAATGTGTTGATGTCAGATAGGTACTGGGAAACAGCAATAGTAAGCAGTGGATCTCTCAGAGATCCACCAGCAATGGCACGCTACCTAATTCTTGTAAGTATTGTGCAGATGAATCCAATGGTAAACCGTGCCTCTATGCCTTTTACTTCATAAATCTTCCATGATGAGAGAACCTCTAGCTATGGAAGTGTTAGTAGTTGTTTTGGACATTGTGCAAGGAGGTCTTGAATACTTCTTTGTGCAACAAGTGTGTACCAGCTGACAGACTGCTCATGGGTGCCCATAGGTGCCCATGGGTGTACCCCTTGCCATTGGTCATGAGGGGGTTCACTCAAGCATAGAGATGGAAATAATATTTGAAAACCTTTGGAGGATGACTAATTTGGAAAATGGAGTCATATTTGGAGAAAATATTTGGGGAATGATTAAAAATAAACGTTTGGAGAATAGCATGTTGTTGTTTTTTCCAAATGTCTAGAAACCCTGACAAGAATAGCTCTGGACTGATGACAAGTGTATCATCATCATCATCATCATCATCATCATCATCAATGGGGGAATGGAGGCTTTGAGGGCAGATTGCACTAGACCCATCCCAGCACTAAGATAATCATCAGTAACATATTAACCCGGTTTTGCCCTCCGTCCCCAAAGTAACAAATGATAACAACATCAAATGTTCCTCATTATTTAAGTGATTTCATTGTCATTGTTATTATAATTATTAAAAAATGGCTTTTAGAATAGTTGTTAAAAAGTAATGTATTAAGTAGTGTATGATTTCACCCACAAAACTTTAGGACATTCAAATATGCAGAATGTACTGCAGAGTGGTATCAGTTATCTCCCACAGCGGGAAGAAATGTATATCAATTATTTCCCCTTGTATCGTTGTTGCATATCTTCAAGTTGTTTCTGATTTACGATGAACCTGTCACCGGGTTTTCTTGCCAAGATTTGTTCAGAGGGGGTTTGCCGTTGCCTTCCTTTGCGGCTGAGAAAGTGTGACATGTCCATGATCATCCAGCGGATTTCCATGGCTGAGCAAGGATTCAAACCTGGGCTTCCTAGAGTCCCAGTCCAACCTATAAACCACTACATTTGGCATGTGAGGATGAAATAAGGACTGGCATCCTTATGCAATGTCCCAATTCACTAACAAGGTATAATGGTGCAACTGCCATATAACTTCATGAGCACAAAGTGATGCCCCATCTCCCCAATGGTCATTGTCAATGTGGTGTGAAGAAAGAAGTAGATGTATTTTATTACTTTACTTCTTTCCTCCCTTTTTTCCCTTTCAGAAGCTTAGATTACCTTATAAAACTGTGTGGGAGAAATTGCAGAAGAAGAAGGGGAAAAAAATGGCCCGAACAGCTTAAACCTGTTAAGGAATGGGATAGTAAATAGTGCTTGTTTTATAACCGTGGAATGTGAAATGACAGTCATCAGCAATGTTCTTCCAACTGGTCCGTTTGAGAAAATGACTTTGCTTAGCTGTGAAAATGAAGGAGGGCACCAAGGAGAACTAGGAGCAGCTGGAGAGACAAGAGCAGCTGTGAGGAAGATTATAAAGACAAAGATTTAAATAAATGTAGTGGCTGTTCTGAAGCGGTCCAGGTCTGGAAAGACATGATAGAGGTTTATGCAGTTTTGAATGGGCGGTAATGTTGTGCGCTTTGTCAAGTTTCTTTCTGTCTTTTTGATGTATTTACTCTGGCTGCCGTTCCAAGAGGGAACACAGAAACGGATGCAACTTGGAGCAGAAAATTCATATATGCTTGGAACTTGTGATGTATTTCCTTAAAAAACCCCAATTGACAATGTTTTCGGCCCTCAAAAATGGACAAAAACACAACATACATTTTGAAAATGTGCCCAAGCATGCTTCAATTCATTGAGGCATGTATATATTAGGAATCTTTCCTTGGAAAAGGTTTTCATCAAAATATGGACAGATTTTCTTCCAATGTTGGGAATTATGTAGTAGTCACTTCTTGTTCTCAGTGGTGGATCTGTGACAGGTTTCGTTCTGAACTTTAAAGGTGTTGAACCTTATTGCCAAATAGATTCAGCATCTTGGATAGCTTCCCCAAGTAGATACTCAGAGGTTTGCTATCACCTTCTCCTAAAGCAGTGATCCCAAACTTTGGTCTTTTGGGTGTCTTGGACTTCAACTGTCAGAAGCCCCAGCCAACTTGGTCAATAAGCAGGAGTTCTGGAAGCTGAAGTCCAAAACATCTGGAGGTCTAAAGTTTGGGAACCACTGCTCTAAAGCTAAGACGGTGTTCCATGGCTGAGCGAGGATTAAAATGTGGGTGTTCTGGGGTCCTAGTAAAACACTACATTGCAATGGCTCTCATCATGACTGATATTCTGTATCTGCTTTATTGCTAGTTTTATTATTTTGTATTGCTTATGGGCCGATTCAGGTGTGGGAATCATGCTGTAGGTGTTGTTGGATTGCATTTCCCAGCAGCCCAAGCCAACAGTTAATGGGAAGCAATCCTGGGAAGTGCAGTCCAAAAACATCAGGCGTAACACATGATTCCCCGATATGGCCAAAATCCAATTGCTAGGCTGTCCAAGCGTGGCCAAAATCCACATGCCACAAGAGATCTGTTGAACAGGATCAATCAACACTTAAGTAACTTCCATTGGTTCAGTGAGTCTGCTCGAATAGAGATCAACTCCTGGGCTTTATTTTTGTGTTTTGTACATCATTCTGAGTATCTTTTGAAAGACAAAAATTATTTAAGAATCAATAAATTCCAAAGGAATTTGATGATATACACTTGCAATTAAAGGAAACAAGAATAATCAATGAGAAACGGTGAAGAGAAAGAGGGGGGAAGGAGGAGGTGAAGTCCGAGGAGAGTATCTTAGTTTTCAAGAGCGTAGGAAGAACGGGTGTTAATTGGTTAATGCTTCTGAAGTGTTTTGGAAATGAGGAATAGCTATATAAGTGCCTTGGGTTATCATTAAGCTGACGATGACAAGAGGGAGAGACGTAGTGCCAAGGGAGCCATCGAAGTTGATTAAGAAAAGGTTCTGAGAGGGAAAATTTTGGAAAGGTAAAAATGATGTCCCCAGGGAAGAGGCCACTATAGATGGAGAAGGGATGGTTCTGTGACATTTGCTGTCAGCTTGGAAGAAAAAAGGACTCTCTGGCCCAATACATAAAGGCTGGAGACCAGGGGCTATTCCAGATTTTGTTGGACTCCAGTTCCCATGAATCCCAGCCAAGCTGATGGGATGGAGAGTCGTGGGAGTAGTAGTTTAAAAACATCTGAAGAACCACAGATTCCCCAGCCCTTTCCTGCAGCAAGTGATATGGAACAACAGCTTGGTGTAGTTATGTTGCCTTATGGTTGATGTTTGTTGTTGTGTGCCTTCAAGTTGTTTCTGACCTATAGAGACCCTACGGTGATTTTATCATAGGGTTTTCTTGCAAGATTTGTTCGGGGGGGGGGGGTTGCCATTGCCATCCTCTGAAGCTTAGTGTGACTTCCCAAGGTCACCAAGTGGTTTCATGGCTGAGCCGGGATTTAAACGTTGGCCTCCCAGTGCTCTAATCCAATGCTCAGACCACTACACCAATCTGGCCCTCATTTTTATAGGCTTGTTGGTATTAAATTACATTGAAGATTTATATCAGAAGCCTTTTGACACTATATAGCACTATGATTCTACTTGCTCTGGCTCCATCAGCCTATAGTATCTTAGGATTTGCAGTTTAGGGTGGATTATGTAGAATTCGACAGCCAGAATGCTCCTCTAGAGCTCCAACAAACTTACAAAATTTAGGATTCCGTAGCATGCAGCTATGGCAGTTAAAATGGAATCGTAATGCTATAGCTGATCCCAAACTGTGCAGATCCTATCACAGGGTTTTCTTGGCTGGAAGAGGTTTTCCATTGCCTTCCTCTAAGGCTAAGAGAGTATGATAACCTCAAGTCACCCTGTAGTTTTACATGGCTAAATGGGAATGTGAATCCTGGTCATCCAACATTCAAGTCACTAAATCACATTGGTTAACTGTCAGGGATTATGAAAGTCTTATTGCAAAACATCTGAACATATTGCAAAATGTGTCCCTGGTTTTCTGCTATGTCTGAATCACCTCCTCATTTCACCAGAGATCTGTAGTTTCCATATCAGTGGGGCAGTGAATCAGTTCCATGTTTTAGTCCAAAGTTTAAAGCGACTCAAAGTTCTGAACCCGTCCCAAAAAACAATGTCATCATCTTGGACTAAAACGCGAACTAGATTCATTGTCCCATTGATATGGAAGCCACCAGCTAGCCACATCTGGACAGAAATGAGAGGCAGGGCCATTTCAAAGGAGATGTAATTTGGCTCTTAATCCTTTCTCCTGGAACTTGTCCCTCTAGTATCCTACACCCCAGGTCTCCTATGCCAGAACATGGTACATTGAATAAATCCATGTTGTGAGTAGGAGAACTCGATTCCAACTGCAAGGAAAACCCTAGGTACTCAATCAATCAGGACAAAGCCCAGTTGTTTTCTAGCAGCCGACTGAACATGCTCTTAATCAAGGTTCATTGTGTATTTTTGATTTTCTGAGAGGCTGACAATACTCATAATCATATAGTATCAACGCTGGACATGGCACTTCATGAAAACTGGGTTTGTCAGATCCAAAAGGTTGGCAATCTAAAATTAGACCAAAGGAAACAACAGAGAACAGGGTGATTGTTTCAATTGCATCTACTTTAATTAAAATCAGAGATGGGGAAACTGGTCGCGTACACATTCTGATTTTTTGATTATTGAAACTTTGAGTTCTTTCTATCTCAGTTAGGAAGAAAGTAGCAAATGTTGGGGGATTCTTTAAGAAAGAAATCCTGAAACAAATCCTCCTCTGTCTGTACCAAAACAAAGCTCAAGATATCTCCAGAAGGAGAGGACCATATCCCTACTCTTGTTGCTGTGTGCTTTCAAGTCTGCTCAGTTCTCAATATGACATCCCTTCAAATATTTAAACATGGATCTCATGTCACCCCCTTAACCTTCTCTCGCCCAAGTTAAACATGCTCAGCAACCTAAGCCGCTTTTGAGTTGTGGTGCCCAGAACTAGACACATTATTTGAGTTAAGGTCTGACCATGCAGAATTGAGTGCACATCTTCCTCCCTACCCATTTTTTAGTTTTTAGACCTTGGGTTATACATTGTTTGCTCTGTCTTTCCCTTCTACATCCTGCATCCCATTATATACAGTGGCATAGTGAAATGGCATCCCTGATATAAAATAGCAAAACCAAGGTTTGCTTTCTCTTTCAGAACTGGGAAAAGTTGCTTTTTTTGGACCACAACTCCTACAGTTCCCATGCCAGCATGATTGCGCATGGTGCAGATCAAAAAACGTAAATTCCCCAAGCATCACCGACTCTGCATTCAAAGTGCTGTGACTGGAATTGGGAATGTCTGGATCTGGTTGCTGGCCCTGTTTTCCTCCCCCCTTGTGACTGCCTAGCTGTGAGGACCTCTCTCCAAAACAGTCTTGCTTCTTGTTAGCATCCCAGATTGCAGTTTGTGTCGCTGAATATTGATCAGCCGGGTGCCACTGAGCCAAAGAGGCCTAAAACTAGAGCTGTCTTGGAATGGGAAACTCTAGTTCACCTCCCATGTTTAGCAACTGCAGCCTTTTCTCTTCCCCCCTTTCCTCTCTCTCTCTGCTTCCACAAAATCTTTCTTGTTCACCCTGCACAAAGCACCCCATCCCCTTGATTTGATTTATTTCATTTCCACGTCCCGTCTGCCAGGGAAAGGTGGTGCAGTTGGCAATTTCCTGTGTGCCTTGTGCCTAGCAATGGTGCTTAGCAACATCATGGTGTCACAGCGCAGCATCCAGCATCAGAGGCTGAGCCAGGCTGTCTGTCAAGGAGCTGGTTAGAATGGTAATTTGGAATGAAAGATCTTTGCGCCTCCTTCATGAGGCCTTTCTCGTTTCTTGATCTTCCATCTTCTTGGGTCATTCATGGAAGGCTCCATGCTGTCATGTTTTCCCTGGGTTGACAGAAACAGGAGGGGGAGGAATGGTAGCCCAGAGATGCAATCCTCCTGAACAGAAGTTTGCTATTTAATACAGTCAGCCCTCCATATCCACAGATTCCTTATCCACAGATGTAACAATCCATGACTTGAAAAGGTATAAATTCCAGAAAGCAAACCTTGGTTTTGCTATTTTATATCAGGGGCACCATTTCACTATGCCATTGTATATAATGGGACTTGAGCATCTACAGAAAGTTGTGGTACCCCAGCAGATACCAAGGTGTATTCCTAGACACACACATACACACATGTACAACCCTCACTCTGAAGAAACTGGCCAAGAAAACTACATGATAGATTCACCTTAGAGTTGCCATAAGTCAGAAATGACTGGAAGGCATGCAAGAGCAGCAACAAAAAATGATATCTAATCCATTAATTTAATGGCATTATAGCACCATGCCTCCTGTGACATTACCAGGGGTTATCCCTCAGTCTCAGACTTTGGTCCTGAAATCCCAGAGCCAGATAGTTCTGACCTGGCCTCCCTAATACAAGGCCATCAACTGGTGTAAACATGACACAGTTGAAATGTCCTGCTATTAGAAATGAATCTGAATTTCCCCCACAGATGAAAGATGGAGATGCAAGCAAATGGTCTCAGAAGCATAGGCCTCCTACCTTCAACTGTACTGAATGTCCCCCCCACCCTCTGCCCTATCCTGCTAGAAGCAGCACTGCTGGAAACCTCTCTCTCTTTCTCTTTTTCTTTCGCTCTCCCTCTCCTTTTCCCTCCCCGCTGAAGCAAGCGGCATGTTGTTGTTGCTGGCATTTAAAAGATACTGTAATCTAGTTGGTTGCCACTGAGAAGATCAAGGGAGTCGGCCGTTCTTGCAGTGTTTTCATCTGGGCTTGCTTGTAAGATTGCTTTGGGCCAAGGTTGTTTCTCCGTTCTCTCCCTGTACATTTGGAAAGCCCCAGCTCGCATGTACCCAAATGAGCAGGGGCTTTGAAGCATCTTAGTGCTTAGCTGGAACGATGCTTCTGATAGGAGGAGGTGGGAATGAAGAGAAAGCCAGGTATTCAGTAGGAGTGCAAATACCAACCCTTAGATAGGCAGTGCTTTCACCTTGGGACATGGGAGAACCATAGGTTGTTCTCAAACTGCCCTCTGCTTCTGATAGCCTTCTGTGTGCCCACATGGGACAAATACCACGTATTCCCTCTATCCTCATGGTTGGTACTCCTACTGACGCAAAGCTCCAGACTACGAACGGCCAGTTCAGCGCTGAATGAACCATATACTACTCTTGTTGTTTGGTGCCTTCAATTTGTTTCCGACTTATGGCAACCCAACGGTGAACCTATCGTTGGGTTTTCTTGGCAAGATTTGTTCACAGGAAATTGCCATTGCCTTCCCCTGAGAGCATGTGAATTATACTATTCATGTGACTTGCCCAAGGTTGCCTAGTGAGTGGCATGGCTGAGTGGGAATTTAACCTTGGTCTCCAGAGTCATAGTACAACACTCAAACCTTTACGCCATGCTGGCTCTCATCTTTACCAGTGTACCATCCTAACATTCACTTTCAAAAAAAAGAGAAAAGAAAACCCTCACCTTTCACTCCAGTTGTTCTGGAGTCCTACAAAGTGACTGTGGGAGGCAGCACAGTGGGACATGTTGTCACAGTGGGTGGCTGTTTACAACATGTCCCACTGTGCTACCTGCCATAGCCACTGCTGCCCTCTGAGATCAGAATATGGTGCCCAGCCATGTATTGACACTGGGCATCCAATCTTTAGCTTCAGAGGAAGCCATGGTGGTGGTGGGTGGCACAGCGGGACACATGTGCAAACAACTGCCTGCCCTCACTCAAAGTGCCCAGGTATTGGGGGGCACCAGGGCATCTTTGGTGCCAGAATATTATGGGCTACTCCCAGAGTATTCTAGTCCATGCAGACAATACCTGGATAGCCTTGTCAACAAACCTCTTCTGGTGACAGTCTTGCTACTTCATGCCACATCAATAAATGGACTTGATCCAGGACTTGGATGGCCAATCTGATCCATCTCTGCTCTATTTTTTCTCATTAATTTTGAAGGACCTCATCAGCTTCAATGGTACTGGCTTGGCCACTAATCATAGTTTGAAAAGACAACCCCAACCCTTTCCAGATGTGTTGTCTTACAACTTCCATCACCTCCACCTGCACGTTGGTTAATGATGAGTTTTATAATCCATCTCATCTTGGAGGGTACCAGGTTTGGGAAGACTGTCTTCAAACTAACCCAAGTCCTTTGAGCTCAGACATATGGAAGGCACTGCTTAATTTTGGAAGCTTTGGTGCAGACTGCTATGGTCCTTTTAGGATTCTCTGGATCAGTGACAGGAGAGAGAAGGGCAGTTCCCAGAAAGCATTTCATCCCAAGGCCCATAACACCCCAAGGCTCCTCTTCTCTACAAAACTGGGTCATTACTACTCATCACTTCTTTAATTTGCCTTCTTCTTTCCTTTATTTACTCTATTTATATCATGTACTCCTAATGCTGCAGTGCTGAGGAAAGTGACAGTGGAGGATTTTTAAAAGTCTGAAGGAAGATCATAACATGCATGATTAACAAGATATAAACAGTGCTAAATAGATAGACAACAACCTGGTATGCTGTACGTCATATTTTCCAATTTTGCTGTAATGTGGAATTTGAACAGGGGAGGAAGACAGGAGGGATTATTAGGCTGGTTTAGTTGGGTCATGATGTAATATACAGCACAGGCAGAGAAAATGTGGGATGCTTGCAACCACCCTAGGACCTGAGCATGTTCCAAGCCTGTTTCACCTGGGTGCATAGCATTGCCCGCAATGAATTTTTCCTTAACCCAGCAAATTTCTAGCATTGCAGAGAGTGAGACATTGTGGGGGTTATATGATTGCACTTTTTAAATACCTCAAGGGCTGTCACAGAGAGGAGGAGGCAGATCTGTTTTCTGATGCCGCAAAGGGTAGGACCAGGTCTTGTGGTCTAAAGTTACAGGAGAGTAGATTTTGATTGAACATTCATAGAAAGGGCAGGTCAGCAGTGGAACCAATTGCTTACAGCATTTGTGGCATCTCCTTCTATGGACCTCTTCAAAAAAGAGGCTGGACAGATACTTGCTGAGGATGTTTTAGCTGGAGGTCCTCCATTGAGCAGGGGTTGGAAGTGATGATGATCCATGAGGCTCTTTCCAGCACTATGATTCTGTGATTTTATGATTCTATTTATAAAATAAGAGTGCCACATAAAAAAACTGGAGAGGGCCTCTATGCCTTAATGGTTGTTTTGAAGATGGGATTTCATCAGGTATTGCTTATTACCTTGTTGCATAATGAGCAACGGCTACCAAATTCCTGCTTCTATACAACCTTTTAGGATACAGAAACCCTCTCCAGTTTTCAGTCATGCAACCCTATGTTCAACTGTAGTTTTAAGTTCCATCAATGCCAGAAATTTGGGGACAGAAAGAAAATGTAATTGGGGGGCATAATTCTTATTGCTGTACCCCTACTTCCATCACTTGGCCAGTCACTTCTTCTTTCTAAACACCTTTTAAACATGGCATAAATACCCTAAAGGCACCAGATCCCATGTGATCTTGGAAACTAAGCAGGGTCAGTCTTGGTTAGTACTTGGACCGAAGACCACCAATGAACACCAGATGCTGTAGGGTATATATCTTAGAGGCAGGAACTGACAAAGCCACCTCTGAATATGACTCGCCTAAGAAAACCCTATGAAACTAATGGGACCGCCATAAATCAACAAGCAACTTGAGGGTACATACAAAAACACGTCATAGATGCTTTGTCCCGTAGACAAGGAAACATTTTGCAGACCCTATACTATATATGTGGAATGTACTTCCATGAGCATATGTCAGGGCTGGACATGCACAGCATGTCAGAGGGACATTGTTAGATCCTTCTGACCCTGTGTGAGTCACACATTCAAACAGCAAGTGATGTTCTGGTCACTTCTGGTCTCTCTTTTTTAATAGTTTAGGGGTATTCCCAAGCAGTGTTGGAGAAGACTGGTTTATAAAGCCTGCTAATCCACCCGATGTGTATTTGGCTGACAATTGCAATTTCATTTCAGCTTCCCATTTGGGGAGACTGGGAGCTTTTGGAGTGGTCTGGGGAGGCACATGAGAGCCTTTCATGCCAAATGATTCCCAACTCTGCCATAAGGGCTAGAAAGTATTTTAAAGCTAAGGTTCATGCTTATTCAGATTCTACAGGGAAGTGCATTCAGAATTCAGTATTCAAAGATGCGAGGACTGCTGAAACGCCAAATGCAAACCCGTCCTTTCACCCTGACAACTGCCAGAAATTGCACCCTGATGGATGTGTGTGTTTTCTTCCCTTTTGTTCTAGAAAGCTGGCTAAGTGATGCTTTCGCCTAGAATTTGCCTGTCTCCTGTCGGACAGATGGGTCCAAGGTTTGACATGTCTCCGTATAAGGAGGGCCAGGTTCAGGGCCTCTTGGGATGCTATTCGGTGCTGACATCCAGTCAGCGCATCCTTCTTTTCCCCTTGCCTTGTGAGGCCTTGAACGGAGAAGGGTGTGTGTTGCGTTGTCATGGCAATCGCACTCGGAGGCTCACACAACGTCACAGTGAGCATCTTTTATCCAAAGGCCGGTTTGAAATTCTGCACTCGATGCAGCAGCTCTCCTCCTTCCCTCTCATTCCCCCCCAAACTTGACAGCAGTGACTGTTGCTATGTTGTGGATGGATGCGTGTCTCTCTTTGTGCCTCTTCAACCTCTTTTTGTAATACTTCAAGATTCCTTCTCATCCAGGCATCGAAGGAGAATCTGAAATTTCATTATGGCTTTGTGTGTAGCTACCTTGGCTTTCCCTCTCTTCTTTTCTCCTTTCGTCTTTTCTTTGCATGTGTGTGTGTAAAATGCAGATGCCTCAAAGCAAAGAGCATGGGTGCCTTGGCATACTTTCATTTATGCTGTCATAGAAAGAGGGTTTTCAGAGGTTTTAGCTGCAGGGGTGGGGTAGGGCAAAATGAAATGAGTGTAGTGGAGTCTCCCTCCTTGGAGGTCTTCAAACGGAGGCTGGATGGCCATCTGTCGGGGATGCTTTGATCTGGATTTCCTGCATGGCAGGGGGTTGGACTGGATGGCCCTTGCGGTCTCTTCCAGCTCTATGATTCTATGATTCTATGAAAGCAAGGCCCACCCCAAATAAAAATTGCACCTCTCCAACAAAATTTCTGTGGATGCATAAGAACCATTATATATGTCATAGTAAAATGGCATCCCTTATATACAATGGCAAAATCAAGGTTTGGTTTTTGGTTTTTAAAAAATGTATACAGTTGCCCCTCCTAACTCTCAGATCTGGGATCCACACCTTCGATTACCCACAGAAGGGCAATCTCTGTTGTCACTAATGGTGTGCATGAAAAATGGAGGCCCAACTGTATTTTAAACTTATGGATGGTTGAATCTATGGATGAAGAATCTGCTAATATGGAGGGTCAACTGTAGAATGTTTACTGAAACCTGTCAAACAACTCTTCCATTTTGTGCAATAAGAGCTTCTCCCTATTCATTCCATGTTATTTCTATCCCTAGCACCAAATCTCCTGTTCAAGAAGTAATGCCTAGGAACACATCTGCTTTGATAACTGAGGGATACTGGTACTTGTTTGGTTGACAGCCCATGGCAGCTCATAGGTCCAATATCAATAGAGCAGTGAATCCACTTCCAGACTTGCTTTGAACTTGAGGTCTCCAAGGTTCTGAAATTTATCTCGGTGATTGGGATCAGCCCCATAGATAGTTCCTTTAAGGTTGACATGAATCCCCAGAATGGATTTGCTGCCCCCATTAACCTTGGAACCACACACTATGATGGACTACATTTGTTAGAATCCCCCAACCATCATGCCTACATCCTAACTTACCCATCCTCTGGTTGTTGGCATGTCAAAAGTGGAACTGAGTTGTGATCAGAGGCAAGGCAAAGGATACACCTGCAATGGGGCAATGCCCATAGGTGGACCAACAAGGAGATGTTAAGATGGACAGTTCTACCATGGCAAAGGCCAATTTGAAATGCGATGAACTCATTATGTCTTTCAGAAGAAGTCTCTTTAAAGGAGTTGGATGAACTCCTGAGCAAAGCCAGGATGGATCTTGCATTACCATATAAAACGGTTTACTCTTAGAATATTCGGCACAGTTAATTTTCCCTTTCTGCTCCCCTGCCCCTCCTCTTTCTTTCTTCTCTCTCTTTCTCTTTTTCTACCATTAGACCTCTTCTTTGCAGAGCAAATCCTTGTCTTTGAAAGACACGTCCCCATGCTTAGTTTCCCCCTTGGATCTTCGCCCACCACAGGCATTGCTGCCGAAGTACTGCTGCTTTTTGAAACTTGGTGATAACGGGAGTGAATCTGTATCATTTTTTCCCCAAAGCTTTGCAGACCTCTTTTGATGTTCTGCTTGGTTTTGAAGGAAGGTAAGCTAGTATGGAGATATATGAAGGCAGTTAATTTGTCATGACTGGCATGGTGTTCCCAACACGCACTGCAGCATAATTTGGTTTTGAGACCATTAGGAACTCATCAAAAACATACGTCCATTTCTACCTTAGGTTTACATGAGATCCAGGATCCATGCACACTGCTTTATGGACAGCTCTCTATTTGTACATGTTTTCTATTTGAATCGTAGTGACAGACAGTGCTGTATAGTGGTTTGGCTTTAGACTACAACTCTGAATACCAAGGTTCGAATCCTTGCTTGGCCATGTAAACCTCCTGGGTGACTTTGGACAAGTCACACTCTCTCAGCCTCAAAAGATGGCAATGGCAAACCTCCTCTGAAGAAACTTTCCAAGAAAGCCCTATGATAGGGTTGCCATAAGTTGGAAATGACTTGTAGGCACACAACAACGACAACCAGTCCTTCACAAAGAACCACTGGAAAGGAAGGGAAGATCTTTGGAGTTGGCCATGAACTCTAGGGCTGGAAATAATATTCCAACATAGTTTTTCAATGATTGAAAAATGTGTTTCCTGAATAAGAATTTTTGACTTTGAGAAACTTTGCCATTCCATGACTTATTCCATGCAAAATTTGTATGTGACTTTATTGTTTAGAAAATGGTATTCTCTATCCAGGAAAACTCAGAGGACACATTTACTGCACAGAAAACATCATTTTCCTTTCCTGTTCTCCCTGCTCACTTGAGTACAGACGGATTAAGGGGCAAAGCGGGAAGAGGGGAGAGAAACCAGGTCACTTTAAGAAAACAGCTGAAAGACTGAGAAGGCAGAGGATTCATTTGAACTGCACTGCATCTCCCAGCATTCTTCTTCATTAATTGTGTTAGCAAGGACTGCTGGGAGTTGCATTCCAACAACTCCTAAAGGGCTGCAGTATTCCCAGCTCTGCTGTCAGAATGAAATGCCCTTCTGATGTTAAGTTAGAGAAGATGTAGGTACAGTAGTTCTAGTTAGACTCTTTCCATAGAGCTCATTAAAATCCATGCACCAACAATGAAGACACCCACCCAAGTTGTCTGTTTTAATGCCCTCTTTCTCTTCTAAATAAACCTAGAAGGGTGGCGGTGGTGTCCCTGTGCCAGCAGTTGGCACCGCTTTGTGTGGCATTGTAACGCCTACCTCCTTTTGTGTTTGCCTTGACACTTTGAGACCTTGTGTTTCCATTTCTAAAGAAAATGGGAGTCGGAGTTCTTTCAATTGTTGCAACAGCAACAATAAAAAATATATTTTTTCCGTTTTCTGAAGAAGAATCGCATTATTCAAAGCATCTCTCCGAGTGGCTTCTTTTCGGGAAAGGCTTCTGCTTTTGTCTGGTGGAGCTGGGTCAATTTATTCACTTGTTTGTGTGCCCAAGAACAGACTGACTTAATACAAGTGTTTGGTGTGTATGTGTGTGTATGGAAATTCAATAGGATAATGAAATTACAGATGTGTTTATTGGCTGCTTTCGAGTAGCTTGGTTAATTCTCAGAGCAAGATTATTGTTGCTAGGGAATTTACCTTTTGACAAAATAAATGGTCTCCTTACTCACTGCTATGATTGAGAACGCTGGAAGGGCTGAGCCTTTCGTAAAATGATTGACTGCAGACACATTAGGAATGCCATCAATAATCTGTTGTAATAAAATAAGAATTGGTGTCCATGGCTTCAGGGATGCCTAATTGAAAACTTCATATTGCAATGGTAGGGCTGTAGTTTATCTGTGGACGACACCATGGAAATCAGATGGGAATCTTCCCAGGTCTACTGTTCTTGTGTGCTTTTCCTTTACTGAGTAGCTACGATCAGTGTGGCACAGTGGTTTGAGCACTAGGCTATGACTTTGGAGAGCAGGGTTCGAATCCCCGCTTAGCCATGGAAACCTACTGGGTTCCCTTGGGCAGGTCACACACTTTGGTCACCAGAAAACCCCATGATAGGTTTACCTTAGGGTCCCCATAAGTCAGAAATGACTTGAAGGCATTGAATGAAAAATCTATTTTTAAAAAATAACACACCTAACAGGTTTCTGAAGTCCATAAGAACACTTTATTACAGAGGGTGAATAAGCGGTCCTTTCGGAAGATGAGGCTTCGTTTGACCATGGAAAATATTTGCCATTTGAACAATAAAGATTAATTAAAATTAGTATTGCAGAGTCAAAAGGATGACTGAGCCTGGAAGAAAACCTGGAAGACCCAAACTAATGGACTGAAAGTACAAGAAAAGAAATTTGAAGTTCCTGAAATTCCTGATATTAAGAGCTCTTTAGAAGTGGAATGGACTCACTTGGAGAGTTGTGGACTCTCCGTCATGAGAAGTTTTTAAACAGAGGTTGGATGGCCATCCATCAGAGATTCTTTAGCTAGGAATTCATTCTCTTTTGAGGGCTTGACTTAGTGATCTTTGGGTTATATTCCCACTCTCCCATTCTATAACACTAGCCTTAATGTACAGTCAGCCCTCTGTATCCGCTGATTCTTTAGCCACAGGAGCAAGCATCCATAGCTTGAAAATATTCATACACACACAAACATACACAAACACACATTACACAAAGCAAACCTTAATCTTGGCATTTTATGTAAGAGGCAGAGCTTCACTATGCCATTGTATTTAATGGGACCTGAGCATCCACAGATTTTGGTATCCATGGGGATTCCCTGGAACCAAACCCTAGCAGATACCAAAGGCCTACTCTACAGCTTTCCAGGCACAAACTGTATCTAAATCCATCCTGTCCACAGCACTACAAGGTGTGGATTGCATAGGATGAGGCCTCCCATTCCTTGGAGTGAGGCAGCTGCTTCAGGCCGCCGATTTGGAGTGTCACGAAAGAGGAGGAAATGTTTATTTGCTGTTATGATCTGTTTATTGCCCAGGAGGGAGTGAAATGTTTGTGAGACTTTCTGCTTCATTTGCAAAATGACTTTTAGCACTATTCATCTCAGTTTTGGAGTGCATTTGGGAAGGTGCTGCTAGACCTGAGACAGCGAAACCTCTCGAAACAGTTTTAGAGTCCTAATTTCTCATATGCTTATAGTGCAGAATTGTCTCATGTTGTCCATTCGTAGACAGGTGACCGACTTACACATGCCCTGGAGAGGAAACATGAAAAAACAAAGAAATCCTGGCTTGGAACTAAGGCATTGCACTGAGAGTTTTACACGTGTTTTTTTCCTGGAGAGATAAGGAAGCACCGAAGAGGCAAAATGACAACCCCTTTCCCCTCGCTGCAGCTCGGTTCTCTGTAGTGGTGAATTTTGATTAAAAGTTATAGCAAATGGAATCACCTTGCATTATTCATTACCCAGAAGGCTCCCGCTGTGAGACTGGAGGCTAAGTAGAAAGAGTAGCAGAAAGTCAAAAGCTTTAGTCGAAAGAAACTGGCAAGAAACTCCTGCAGGATGAATCCTACTTAGCTACAATCTATGCAAAGAATCCTAGCCAGGCCTAGGCACAGAGAGGGCCTTGAAGGCTGCATGGGCACTGCAGAAATAATCTAGTTTGACACCATTTTAACTGGCATGGTTCAATGCTATGGAATTTGGGGAATTGTCGTTTTGTGATATACTAAGCCTTCTCTGTCAGAGAGTTCTGGTGCCACAACAGACGGCAAACCACCAGCAAGGAATACCTGGCAAAATTCCTTCTATGCAACCATTAAAGAACCCTATTCAGTTTTTACTCTTACAAACCCAAATCAGGGGCTATACAAACTGCCCCTAAGGGGAGGTCTGCAGCTGCCCCTTTACTGGCTGGATCGGGGCTGTGGCAACCTCTGGCATCCAGAGAGCGGCTGCGTGGCTCCATGATGTCCCTTCAGTGCTGCATCATGTGGAAGCAGCACCGGAGGGGCGTCATGATGGCGCACGCCCTGTAGACTGGTGTGTGCCAAAATGGCACCATAGGGGCATATTTAGGGCATCCAGTGTGAGGATGTTGTGCCCTAACTCCACCCACAGGCTCACACAAAGTGCCAGTCTGTATAAGGCCTCAGATGTTGCAGGAAAGTGGCAGTTGAAGCATCTGCTCAAGATGTACATTCTTTCCTTCCTTAATCAGAAGGAAACACCATTCAGCTGCCCTTGCCCTGGAGAACACAATAGTCTAAACCTGACAGATAAAGGTCTCTTTCTCAGTAGAAGGTTACTTGTTAGCAGTGAAAGTTTCATTTTTGGAGAATAATTCTCCCAATACCTTGGCTAATACTGGATCTGGGCTAGGACTTTCTAAAAGTTGTATTTTCAACCTCTGTTTGTGAATAGGATATTGTGTTTGAGTAGACCACTTCCACAGGTGATCTTGATGGCTTCCACCTGTGCTTTGGGTGGGGCCTTGAAGGTCCAGGCTAAAAAGCCTTCAGTTCTAAGCACAGGGCATGAGAGTAGCATCTCTGCAGCAGGTCTTATGTTGCTATGATTTCCTTGGTTGTTTGATGCCTCTGCTTGCTGCGTGGATTTACTTCTAGTATTCCTCATCCTGCTGAGCCTGTGTTTGGGTATTCAGGGTGCTTTCTTGTGGTGAGTCCTGACCCTTGCTAACTTGTAGTAGCGCTATGGTTTCAACTC
Source organism: Sceloporus undulatus (assembly GCF_019175285.1). NCBI lineage: Eukaryota > Metazoa > Chordata > Lepidosauria > Squamata > Phrynosomatidae > Sceloporus > Sceloporus undulatus. Next base: position 11,454,350 of record NC_056530.1, read on the forward strand.
TTGAAGCAGAACCATATGCCTCTTCACTTTGTTAGAGTAGCCCAGCGTTTCTCAAATAGTGGGGTGGGCCCCCCAGGGGGGGTGTGAGGCTCTGTTATGTAGAGGTGTACTATAACAATTTTATAGACAAATGATGCTATTTACAGTCACGAGGGGGGCACGAAACGTTTTCTTCTTCCTAGGGGGGGCATGACAGAAAATAATTGAGAAGCACTGGAGTAGCCTCACCTCTGTAAAAGGATTTTTGGTTGGCTAAGACCAGCCAAAAATATGGGAACCTACCACTATGTCCTCCAGGAAGAGTTATTGTTGACTAGAAATAGCGATAGAATGACAATGGTGTTTGCACTGAGCCCAAATGCAGACCAACAGCCAGTAGAGCTGTTGTACAGGGGATGAGGAACAGTCCCCATAACCAGATGGTTGCTGTAACTATGATATAATCTGATGTATCTTAGTTGGATTGGTTTTGCAATATGTTGAGATCCTCAGTGAGTCTCAGTCCTGGGAGAAAATAAAGATAAAAATGAACCCCAAAACACTTACTATTGCTTTCCTCTCTTGCTGAGAAACTGTGGCTTGGGTTTCTATGGCTTCTATGGCTGAGTGGGTTTCTGTGGCTGAGTGTGGATTTGAACCCCAGTCTCCAGACTTGTAGTCCACTGCTCAAGCCACTGCACCATACTAGCTATGATTGGTGTGTGACCTGTGAGTGATAGGGCTTTTAGTCCAAGACAGATGCTGAGCTGCAGGAGTTTCTTCCTCTGCATTGCAAGGGGTATTTCAAACCTTTGCTTGCATTGTGTGGGCTCCTTAGTCTGATGGGCTGCTTTTCCTTTCTTGCTGCTCTGCGCCTGATTCCAAAGCTAGAATAAATGCATGTGCAGATTCTTTAAAAGAGAGAGAGAGAGAGGCCTGCCCCACTAGCAAAAAGTCCCCCCTGCTGCTCTCGGAAATTGCATTTTGCAATCATATTGGTTCTGTCTGCCCTGGTGTTTTGCTGGCATCTGCTGTGACAATGATTTAGGTTGATCAGGCAGCTCTGAGACAGTTTGCTGGGACAGGGCTGGGACACGCTGGGTTTATGGCGCTGTTCACTTTGTCCTGAACTGTAAATGGCACAAATTAAGTTCCTGCTTCCTTTGCGTTTTTTTTTTTTTTTAACCAGGGTACTCCTAGCCAGGTTTAATTCCTTGTGAATATTTTCAGGGTGATGCTTGACCTGGGGTTACTGGAAAGGGTATGAGTCACTTCTGTGTTGTACGCAGGCGGTTTCCAGGAATCTGTTTGCATGCCGTCACACAAAGGATCATGCTCGGTGTCATAATAATGTCAAGGTTCCCTGGTTCCTAGAGAGGAAATTGTCATTATCAGAGTACAGTGGTACCCCGGGATACAAATTACCCAGCTTACGAATTTTTCGGGATACGAAAAAATCCCATAGGGATTTATTGTTTCGGCTTACGAAGGTTTTTTCGGGTTACGAAAAAACCTCGGCGCTATTTCGCCACCGGAGGGCAGCAGAGAGCTATTTTTTTCCATTAGCGCCTATGGCAATTCAGGTTACGAAGGTTTTTCGGGTTACGAAATTAGCCGCGGAACGAATTAATTTCGTAACCCGAGGTACCACTGTACGGCTGTCTTTTTCAAGGTGCCCTGGTCTATTCTGGTAATGTGTGCACACATGAATAGGTCTGAATCTGCACTGCAGGAATAATGCAGTTTTATGATGCTTTAACTGTCCTGGCTCCTTCCTATGGAATCTTGGGATGTGTAGTTTAGTGGCGCACCAGAGCTCTCTGATAGAGAAGGCTAAATATCTCACCAAACTACAGGTCCCAGAGTTCCATAGCATTGAGCCATGGCAGCTAAAACAGTGTCAGGCTGCATTATTTCTGCAGTGCAGATGTAGTCTAGGAGAGCTGAGCAAGGAATCGAACCCTGGTCTCCAGAGTCATGGTCCAATGTTCAAACCACTATGCCGTACTGGCTCCCATCATCCATCCTGAAGTTCTAAAGAGTGGTAAATATTACCCCAAAAAAGGTACAAAATCTCTCTCTCTCTCTCTCTCTCTCTCTCTCTCTCTCTCACACACACACACACACACACACACACCCACACCCACCCCTGGGTGAGAAAACCTTTGAAATGCTTTGTTTGTGCATGCAAACGCTAAATACAAATTTTTACATCCTTGTAATCAATGAAGCTTTTTGCTGATGCCAGGACAGACAGGCTTGTTATCTTGGCACCTGACGGCTCAGTTGGAAGATCTCTCCTGGCATGTGAAACTGTCACTTGGAGACCTGGGATATGGGATGTTTGCAAGGAATCTGTGTCAAGAGTATGCCTGAAACAGAGAGAAAGAGAAAGCATGCAAGCAGGATGTCAGAATCCACCTTCAGTCAGTCATGCAAGGTGCATTCTGCCATGAGGTTTGGAGAGAGAGAGAGAGAGAGAAACCACAGAGGGGGGGTCAGGGAATAGGTTCTCACACACAAATAGGGAAGAGATAGATACGCATATAGAGAGAGGGAGTAGAGATATAGATAGACAGTCATTTTGGGAATAGGGGCTGCCACCATGAGGAATGGGCCGGATGGTCATGTATTGCAGATAGGCAGTTTTATGAGGGGTTGTTGGGTAACTGATACCAAAGATGCATACAGTCTTAGATCTCTCCTTGGTAGAGGATCTAGGAACCAAATGGTCAACACCCCCCTCCTTTCCCCCTTAAGAACAAAGGGAGAACTTCTCCATCAAAGGCTGACCCAAAGGGAAACCAACTCAAAGGGAGGGGGTCTGGGGAATTGTAAAGTGTGGTCTCTATGTGGAGTTCCTCATATTCAGCAAAGACATGACCAGGAATGCTTCTACTTTATCTTTATAATACACTTTCTGGTTTACCTGAAGTTTCTTGTGGATTTTTGGTCAGAGCAATCCCAAATCTCACACAGGAGAGATTAGGACAGACTAGGAAATTAACATACCCATTTCCTGACTGGTACATGTTCTGGATCAGCATATTTTTGAGCCAGCTTAGTGTGGGTCTTGGATGGTTTGCCCCCTTCGATTAGAAAAATGAATGGTGCATGCTGCTGCGCCGCCACACCCAAGCCCCAATATAATGGTAGCACTTAGTCTGGACCCTCCCTTCCTAAAATCCTGGCTACGTCCCTGTTCTTAGCCATGTGCAGCTGAGACAAAGGGTAGTAAAGGGTATTAGGAGCCAGGGTGGTGTAGTAGTTTTAGCATTGGACTGGGACACTGGGAGAGCTGGGTTCAAATCTCCACTCAGCCACGGAACCCCACTGGGAGACCTTGGACAAATCACACTCTCTCAGCCTCAAGGGAAGACAAGGGCAAAGCTCCACTGAACAAATCTAGCCAAGAAAACCCATTGATAGGAGTTAAGTAAGGAAATGATTTGGAAATGATTTGAAGGCACGCAGCGACACCAAAAGGGGTTTATATCCTTCCTCCCCGCCAATAGCATTCTTACTACTCTACAGTGCCTTCACCTTGTTCTCAGTCTGGGAAGAGATCTGAGAATAAGGTTGAGGCTCCACAGTGTGGTCACAGCTGTGATGCTTCTCCATCACTCCTGTGAAATGTGTCCTCTTGTTGCTATGCAACCGTACCACATTTCGCCCTCCCCTTGCTCCCAGCTCTCTTCAGCACAGAGGCTTGCAGGATGGCCAATGAGTAGGCGAACTGTGTCTCTTGTTCTTGTTATCCCATGTCTCTCAGAATGAACTGTTGCATTTCCCCCAAGGTCTGAAGTTGTCCTTGAAATTTCATTTTCTTAAAGAAATTCAGGAGGGTAGCAGGGAAAGGGAGAGCTCCACATGCCACCATGTACTGCCATTGCAGGAATCCGTGGTGCATTGCATAGAAAGCCTTGCAGTGTGCTGAAATGCTGGTGGAGGGGTTGTGAAAATATCATTCCCTTTCTGTATTCAACAAAGGTGGCTGTGGAGAGGAAGAGAAAGAACTAGGATGAACCTTGCTCTTCATCCACTGCATCTCCTGCCCTGCTCCTACTTTGAAATGCAGGATTTTAAACTCGGGAGGAATGCTCAAACTCAACGCCGAACAGGTTGCTCGACTCTAACCTGATTATTTGGTGCGGATGCAGCTATCCATTGTTGTTCCATTGCATCCTCATGCCTTCTGACGGGTCTCATCACCTTCCAATATAATCTATGCTCTTGCCTATTACTGCTGATGAAGAATATATTGGTTTCCAGGTTGTCAGCTTGTGGGTAAATCTGATTCTAACCTGCACACACGCATCCTTTTCTTTTTTCCTCCTGCAGTAAGCAATTCTTCTTTTGGACATATCCATCTGCAAAATGCTTCTTCGCCAAGACCAGGAATGCAAAATGGTTTTAGTAGATTGATAGTGAATGTATGGCGCACTGTTTTATTTTTTATTTTCTCTATTTGGTCTTAAGCACCCTCCGTTGCTTGCACTGTCATCCCCCCCATCCCTGGTTTATATCTTGCTCTCCTTTTTGGGGAGTGGAAAATAGCTTGGAAGCATTATAAAAGTACACAGTAAAATAAGTGTCAAACAACTAAAATAGCAGTTTAGAAAGCCAGCCAGAAGCAACAAACAGCCATTGAAAGTCAAACAGCAAATATAAAAGCAACTCTAGCAGCTACCTAAAGACTCAGAGGTCATTGACTGGTAGCGCTCCATATTCTTGGTTTCACCACTTCGAAGTCTTCTTTGAATATCTGCTCTATCACGCAAATGTTTGTGAGAAGAGCCATTAATACTGATCTCGCCTGCTGATAGATTTTTTTTGACAGTAAACCAGACATGAGAATCCATGGCCTTCCAGATGTTGTTCACTGTAACTCCCATCCACTTAGACTATTTACTGTATATACTCCTATATAAGTTTAGAAATTTAGGTTAAAAAATAGACCCCAAAAACCTGAGTCGACTTCTGCATGGGTCAATGGAAGTACTGCATTTTAACTCACACACATATATATGGTGAAAGGCAAGGGTTTAATCTGCCCTGGAAGCACTGACCTTCTACTCTTTCATCCATCCAGCTTTTAGTCCATGCACAAATAGTTATGCCTGCTGGGATTATATAAAATCTTTTGCATTGTTTTCCTTTACTTCGTCCTTTACATCTTTCATTACATGCCCCTAAGTTTTACCTTCGACTTATGCACAGGTCATATCAAAATCCATAATTTTGGCCCCAAAACCTGACCTCGACTTATATATACGGTCGACATATAGTCGCGTATATACAGTATTATTGTATACCTGATGTGAGTTGGAGTCCAGCAAGGCCATGCTTTTCTCATACCTAAGATACTGGGATTTTCTAATCATATCTAAAGTCCAGATAAAGGGTAAGTGGGTTCCCATAAGAAATGACTTGGAGGCACACAACGACGACAACAAACTATGATCTAAGATGGACTTAAATACCCTAAGGCACCAGATCACTTCTGATCTTCGAAGTTTAGCAGGGTCATCTCTAGTTAATATTAGGATGAGAGACCGCCAATGGATACCAAGTTGTATACGCTATATTTTAGAAAAAGGAAGGTAGCAACACCACCTCTGAGGGTCCTTTGCCTAAGAAAACCCTCTGAAATTCATGGGGTTGCCCTAAGACAACAGTCGATTTGAAGGTGCACACACACACACACACAAAAAGGTCTAGCTAACAAGGTCTTGCAAGAGAGAGATAGAGATGTGTTCCATGCTTTAAGTATGGCATATGCACAAAAATTGTGGGCAAATACTGAGTCATTTTTGGATGACCTTGAGAAATAGCATCTTCTGCCAAGCTGAGTTCATTTTTGTCCTCCACTCTTCCTGTGGTTTGGGCACTCGGGTTGAAAATGCCTGGCACCTGTAAACCACATCTTTTGATTCTTTTACAACGCTTCTTCCTAAGTCCAAATGACTGCGATATCAGTGCAGCTCAGCACAGAAAGATCATTGCACAAGATCACCATTCTTCTATAAGGGCTCCCAAGGAGCATCTCTTGAAAGCCATATAAATCTAGTAGCAATATAATGAGTGCCAATTCCCTTCAGTCCTCACCTCTCCTGGTTTTAACCATTTAGTTCTAAGCCAGATACAGGAGAATGTTCTGCCTGGACAATGTATTTGTTGAACTAGCAAAACATTGGGCTACAACCAGGAGTATATCTATTGGTACATGTGTGGCAAATTGCCCCCGAAGTAAGAATTCTGCTGCCCAGGAAAATTTGGGGAATGAATGATAACAAAGGAGACAATGAAAATCATTCATGCCCAGAGCTATTCTGTTTGGTGTGTTCACTTTTGCAAGATCTTTAGCCTCCTCTGCCAAAGCATACTGGTGCCTCGCAAAACTGCAAATTCCAGGGTTCAGTAGGGTGGAGTTAAAGTGGTGTCAAACTGCATTATTTCTACATTGTAAGAGAGCCAGTTTAACACAGTGGTTTGAGTGTTGCACTATGACTCTGGAGACCAGGGTTCGATCCCCAGCTCTGCCATGAAAACCACGGGGTGACCTTGGTCAAGTCACATGCTCTCAGCCTCAGGGGAAAGCAATGGCAAACCACCGGTGAACAAACCTTTCCAAGAAACCCCCACTCAGGATCTCCATAAGTTGGAAATCACTCGAAGGCACAAAACAACAACAACAAAGATGCACTCCTAAGTAGTGATTATAAATAGAACACTAGATCTACTCATCTGCAACTGTTTCAAATTCACAATTGTTACATAGTCACAATTGTGACACTGTTGCTACAATAACTCCCTACTTGAACCTACTGTAATGGGCATCATTTACATGGGGAGAGCATATGTGGTGACAGAGTGGTTAAATGCAGGTACTGCAGCCATTCACATCCACAAACTTGTGAGTTCAATCCCAAGCAGGGCTCCAGGGTCCACTCAGCCTTCAGAGGTTGCTAAAATGAGTATCCAGCTCATTGGGGGCAATTGACTTACACATTGTAAACCACTTAGGGAGTACTTAAGTGCACTAATAAATGATATAGAAATGTACTTGCTGTTGTTATTGCTTGGTAACATTTCCATCAGGTTGAGGGGTGGCTAGGTCAGGAGAGCTCACTTACCTAACTTAACTGAGTAGCTGGTAAAAGTTGTTGTTGTTGTTGTTGTTGTGTGCCTTCAAGTCATTTCCAACTTAGGGCGGGGTACAGACCGCCTAAAAAGGGTGGTCGGCCCGCACCTTGTTTTGCTGCATGAGGAAGCTGTAGCGGACAAACAGTGTGGCTTCATCGCGCTGCAAAAAAACCCTGCAAAAAACAGGTTCTTTTTGCGATGCCATTGTGATGCCGCAGTATGCCAATGGTGCATTTGCGATGTCACAATGGTGTCGCGACATGCGGATGCCAAGTGTCCGTTACATCAAAATGGCAGTGCCCATCTATACAGGGCACCACCATTTTGACACCCTCATCACGTGCGAGGGGCGAAGGGCATCTGGAAGTGCCACCCCTCGCGCGCAATGATGGCGCCCCATTGTGCCCGTCTGTATAGCGCCTAGGTGATCCTATCATGGGGTTTTTATTTGCCATAATATCCAAGTGTCATGCTTCCGTCTGTCAACCAGTCCATTGCAAAGGATCATTTGAATGATGCCATTTATGGGAACAGGGAGAGAAATCTTCACTTGTCTTGTTTCTGTGTGTTTGAGAAACCTCGAAAGTGCCCTTCTCCCTGTCAAGAAGGCAAGCTATTTCTTGTTAATCTAGAGTGAGTTTGTAGCATTTGCAAGAATGCTTTCAGTACAAATGGTATAATCAGAGTATGACAGCTGCTGTCTTGTTGTCTGGGCTTGTTTAAAAAATTAGGAGGTTTGGTGGGTTGTTTGTATCTTTTTGATCAGTTAGGACGGTTTTTTTGGTTTTGCGCTGTGTGTTTTTTATGCTGTGTGTTTTGCATGAAGTCAGCCTGCACAAGTTAAGGAAACCACATCCTTGGGGCTGAAAATATATGTTCAGGCAGTTGAGGTCTTCTGGATGTTATCATTCAAAAAGTCACTTTTCTAAGATCTGGTTCCAAAAATGTCACGGATTGACCATGGAGATGGAATGAATATTTGAAAATATTTGCAAAATGGTTGGGGGAAAAAAGGTTTCTCGTGTGTCACGAAACAGACATGGAGAACCCAGGACTGCTGAGAATTTTCACAGTTGAGGACTTATTCTGCACAAATTTCACACATGATTGTTTTGCACAGAAAGCAGCATTTTCTGTGCAGGAAACAGCATGCGGAAATACTGTTTCCTGTGCAGAAAATTCGAACGATCATACACATTTTGCATAAGTCCCAAACTGTGAATAGGCTTCAGAAACTAGTTGGTTTTCAAAGACTTGTAGTGGGAAGAAAATGGTTAAAATTATATATCACTTCCTTCAAGCAGAAAATTAGTAACGAATGGCATCCCAACTAGACAGGTGGAAACGGTAGTCATTGTACTCATGCTAGGCCTGATTCCCACTACCTTTTAAACTGGATCACGAGTCGGTTTGGACTAGTTCAAATGACCTTGGTTGAACTGAATTGCTGAAGCGATTCGGAGAGGGAGGCATGCGCTAGACCCATTTAACCCGTGCCATTTTGACACTGTTTTTTCCTCGTCATTTTGGATAAATCGATTCTGCGCAAGTGTGAACCAAGTGCGGATCGGAATCGATTTAAATTTGCCCTTCGACCGGCTGGAGTGGGTCCATTTTGAATCGGTTCATTCATGAATGTGAACCACAAGTGGGTTATTTTACAGGGGGGAAATGCGATCGGGAAAAATGTAATGTGAACCATATTCTGTTGTTGAATCGATCCATCAATTCAGATCGCAAACCGATTTATTTTTAGGTGGGAATGAGGCCCATATTTCCTTTTTGTTCACTTTTAAAGTTAATGAAAAAGACTCAGAGTGTTATGAAGTTGTAATTGTACTCCAGAAAACTCAGGTTCTGCTCCTTACAATAAGATCAACCCTTCAGTTGTTTGTCTGCAGTGTTTGTATCTAAGTCTACTGGGATGAAATTGCACTGTTAATGCAGCCCCAGCGGCTGACTGACTTCTCAGGAGCTCTTCTGGTGACAAGGCCTTTCCAAATTGCTACTTCCTTCACGTCTTTTTTGACATTTCCTGATGATTGAAATTAAAAGCACGCAGCAGAGTCAAATGGGTTCCTCCATCTTCGCTCACTTCTACTCTTGTGCTGCAGCTGTGGGGGTTTTGGTTGACAAGGATGGGAATGCGATTTGACAGAGAGGATGGAAATTTTGGGAGGGGATGACCCCTGGGTCTTTTTTCAGGTCCTTGAGGAAAAGAGCATGCATAGTCTGCTTTTTGTATGTGTGTGCCTTCAAGTTGCATGTCGACAGAAGGCCATCCAATGAATTTCCTAGGGTTTTCTTAGGCAAGGAATGCTCAGTAGTGGGTTTGTCAGTTCTTTCCTCTGAAATGCACACAGAAATGAGCATGAAAGTCCATGTCGTTGTTTTTTCCTCTTTGCCGGGGTGCTGGCAAGATACTTTCTGTTGGTCTCAAGTCGAAGGATTTCATGGCCGGCATCCATAGTTTTTTGTGGGTTTTTCAGGCTCTGTGGCCATGTTCTAGAAGAGTTTATTTCTGACGTTTTGCCAGCATCTGCGGCTATGGGCATCTTCAGCGAATGGTCTCAAGAGAGTTTACACGTTTGCAAGAGTGTTTTTTCTGTAAATGGCACAACTGAACTTTTTAAGAGCTCCAGTCTTTTTGTATGGAATTCTAAAGAATAATGAATTAAAATCAGAAGCATTAGATGGGTTTGTTTGATCAGCTATCAGCCAGTCTTTTTCTGTGCTTGCTGTGTCTATGTGAGGGCTTTATTTCACAAAGGGGAGAGAGGCACGTTTTGTGCAGACACATTAGTGCAGATTACAGAAGCCATGATGGGGGAAAAAGTATCTGCTGTCTCGTTCTCCTGCTGGAGATGAGGAATTTTATGGGGTTTAGTGCATTCTTGGCAGGTTGTTTCAAAATGTCAGGAGTGTCTATCTCATCAAGAATGAGTAATTCTTTCAGGCTTCTCCGCCAGTAGTTCCTCCAAAGTGGTGCTTGGGTATTGTGTCCCAGGTCTAGCGTGCTCAGTATCTTCATAATAAATGACATCTATGAAGGAACGGAGGGGATACTCATGACATCTGCAGGTGACCGCAGATTGGGAGAGGCATCTAATACCTCAAAAATTGGGATTCAAGATGACTGTCATTGTGAAACTGCATTGACAAAGACAAAAAGGAATTTCAGCATGATGAAATGTCAGGCTCTATATCTAGATACTCAGAAATAGGGTCACCGATGTCTTGATTAACAGCATTATATGTAGAAAGTGTCTGGGATCTTGGTAGATGAAATGTTAAACATGAGTTGACAGTATAATACGGCAGTAAAAAAGGCAATGCAATTCTGTACTACATCAAAAGAAATACAGTGTTCAAATAAAGAGAAGCAATGGTACGACTCTATTCTTCTTTGGTCAGAGCTCAATTGGAAGACAGTGTCTCTTCTGGGCACCATGATTTAAGAAAGATCTTGAGAAAGTGGGATGTGTCCCGAGAAGAACAACTAAGATGGTAAAATGTCTAGAAAACAAGCTCTGTGAGAAATAGTTGGGTATGTTTAGCTTGGAAAAGAGAAGACTGAGGTAATATGATGGTATGCTGATGTTTGAAGAGCTATCATGTAGATGATGAAGTGAGCTTGCTTTCATCTACTCCCATGAATTCAAACTAGGGGAAAGGAGATCTTAATTAAACATTAGGAAGATCTTTCTGATAGTAAGAGGTGCTTCATGGTGGAAGTGGTGATCTCTCTTCCACTGGAGATGTTTCAACAGAGGTTAAATGGCTATCTGTCAGGGGTGTTTCAGCTGTGCATCTCCTGCATGGCAAGGTCTGAGACTAGATGGTCCTTGGGGGACCCTTCCAATTCTAGGATTCTAACTTGCTATCTAATTATGTCCAGACTAGATAGGACAGATGCTTTTCAGGGGATTCTCCACACTGTTTCTATTAAGAGCTGTGTATACACACAGTGCCAGATCTCGTGGGGTGCTTTATACCTCCAGATAAGGGGGGGAACCCTTTACCTTTTTTGATAGCCTTTGCCCCATGTCATTTAATGGCCACGATGATGTGTAGACTAATATTTTCTTCTACACATATCCTTTCTCTATACCAGACGTTCCCAACCTGTGCTCCCAGGAGCCCTTGGAGCTCCATTTGCACTTCCCAGGTGCTCCGTGGCTGCTCCAGGAAAATGAATTAAATAAAAATGGAATCAAATTAGTAAGACTATATTCTTACATATACTCATAAACGTCATTAACTTGTAAGACATAAGGTAGGTCTCTTAGGGGCTCTGGCATAGAAATAAGGGCTCTGCAAGTCAAGGGGGTTGGGAATCCCTGCTCTATGCCAGGGGTTCCCACTCTTTGATCCTCCAGATGTTTTGGACTTTGTCTTCCAGAATGCCTGGCTTCTGGGAGCTGAAATGCAGAGTACCCGAAGGAGCCGGGATTGCTAGCCACTCCTCTATACCCCCTAAAATCAAGATGCAGACACTGTAACTGGAACACCATTTTCTTTCTATGTCTGTTTCTGAAAAATCATCTTTGTATGGCAAAGAAGCTAGTGGGCTTTGAAAGGTAGTGGGACAAATTTTGTCCAATAAAGGTACTGTTACACTATGTGCCTTGATTTATGTTACCCTGTATAATGCATTTGACCTCTCCTCCCCACCTACTTGCAGCCTGGTTATGAAATATTCCCACCTTGATCCCCCTTCACAGAGCTGAGCAACCAAATATATAGTGTGGCTTTAGGTCTGGACCTAGAAGCTTCAGCATAATGGAACATTGATGGTTAGATTTGACGATGATACAGTAGGGGCTTATGGAGTTACAAGTGTGTGTATGTATGTCTGTGTCTCTGTGTGTGATTCACTGGGGCTAGTGGCTCAGGACCCCCCTGAAAGTGGGAAAGCTGCAGATAAAAACCCACTATTTTTTAAATCTGAGTGAAAACCTCTCTAGGTCTCCATCACATCTCTGTGGTAACATCTCCCAGACATTGACCATAGATTAGTGTTGGAGGACCTGCAAATGCCTGAAGAAGTGATTCTCTTGGAATCTCTAGGTCTTCCACTGTGACTTCTGCTGAACGTTGACTATAGAGTTGTTCTGGAGTAACTAGAAATTCCTAGAGAGAACATATTAAATCCATGAATAATCAAATCTGCAAAATTCAAAGCTGGAAATGTGGAGGTCTGATTGTATGTGTATACAGTGGGCCCTTGGTATCCGGTCCCAGGACCCTCCATGGATACCAAAATCTGTGGATGTTCAAGTCACATTATATATTGTGGCATGGTGGCAAAATCAAGCTTTGCTTTTTGGGTCATGTATGTGTGTGAATATTTTCAAGTTATGAATGTTTGACTCTGTGAATGGAGAACCAGTGGATATGAATTACCTATGTATGTCCCTATGTGCTTACCTATGTCTGTACCTACATGCATACTTAAGGTTCCCAGATTTCAGAGCTTGGGCCTCAGTGTCATCACGCTGACCTCCTCAGACCAAAGGATGGGGGGATCTTAGGGCAAACACACTGCTTTGAAAGTGTGTATGCATACTTCTCTCATTGGTTAGACTTTTGAAAAACAAAACACAAAACTATACTCTGTGCAGATCTAGCTGATGTTTAATGGATCGTGATGAATGAGAACCCAGTGGCTGTTCCGTGTCATGCCATCCTTGCAACATCACCAGGGCCTGCCCTTGTAACATCACAAAGCCATTGTGTTTGGTGCTGGAATTTCAGTGCCTGGGATACTCTTGACCTGGCAACCCTAATACGCACACATGGAGAGAGACAGAGATGGTGCCTTTTCTGTGTCTGCCCTTCTCTCTTTCTAATCTAACCAGAGGGATAAGTAATGCCATTGTGAACTCCTCAATGCAGTGTGTTTGGCTCCTGTCAGCAGGCAGAATGCTGTGCAAAATAAGGATCCTCTTTTTATTGCCACAGCATCTAGCCTGCTATTTATATATCGGTCACCTTGGTGCATTTCTGTTGTAATGGCATTGTGGTTTCCCTTTGCTGATTTGACTGAACTGCCTGGCTCAGTCTAGTATTGTCCCTCTGGAGTCATCCTCATAAAGACGCTCATTTACATAATCCCTCTGCAGACAGCTTTGCCTTTTGGGATAAATATGGCAGCTAAAGTGGTATGGAGATAGAGGCATGAATCCCAGCAATCAGACGCCAAACCGAAACCGTCTTTTAGACCACAAAAGTGCAGCAGATTACTTTCTTTTTAGAAAAAGGGAGGAAACATGGATCTGTTTTTCATGTCAGAGCAGGTCAGTGGAATTTCCAGCTGGTTCCAAAGACCATTATGGTTTGGGTCTGTAGGTCCCAGAATCCACAGATCCCAGCAGCCATGTTGGCTGAGGGCATCGGAGAGCTATAGGAGATTACGGCATGAGGCACTAATGATGGCATTTAAATGTAATTACCACCTATGATTCCTCTCCTTTTCGCACTACATTGTCTCCCTTCCATTGCTGATCTGTTGTTGTACCATTATCATCGTGCAATTTCGCATTGACAGGTATCTCTCGCTAATGCAAAATTATGCAATAATGACGGGATAACAACGGATCAGCAACGGATGAGTGGCTGCATTGTGCGAAAAGGAGAGGAATCATAGGTTGAAATTCCACTTCAGCTCCATCACTAACACCTTGTATGGTAATTTCCATAGTCCAAAAAACCCAACCCATTCTGGCTTTGATGAAGGGATGAGGAGGTGACTGCCAACACATCTTCTTCCTCCTCTTTTCTGTTGTGAGTTGCATTCTTTGGTGCGGGGGATCTTATAGGAATCGCTTCCCAGTGGAGGTGGGTCTAAATAAGGAATGGGCACAGCTAGAGAATGTAAATGGGCAGTGTTGCCCCTTTCTCTCTTTCTTCCATTCCTTCTCTCTTTTTTCCACCCATCCTCCCATGCACTCTACTTATCTTCCTCCCTATCTAGTAGTTTGCCAACAGAGAAAGTGATTGTTCTTGCCAGAGGTCTGAAATGATCACTTGCAAAGAGTTTTTGAAATTAGGCCAAGGACTGCCGATGGCCCTAGAGCCATAGTTTGCCCACCCTTGCTCTAACCAATGTTCATGTTTAAATTAGTTGCTTGGTAGAGTTTCACTGGGGGGTGAGGGCTTTTAGCCCACAATGGCTTGGTATGCAAACAGCACTTGAAATGCATTTGAAAACAGCAGCAACAAGAATGAAATTAGAAGGCTAAATCCATATGTTAGTTCCAAGTAGTGTACCGTATATACTTGACTATAAGTCGATCTCATGTATAAATAGAGGGCAGGTTTTAGGGTCAAAATTACGGATTTTGATATGAACTGTGGATAAGTCGAGGGTAAAACTTAGGGGCATGTGACAAAGAATCCTAAGGATGAAGCAATGCCAAGGAACTTGCAAATTCCAGCAGGCATAACTGTTTGTGTTCATACCAAAGGCTGGATGGATGAAAGAATAAAGAGGGGGTCAGTGCTATCAGGACAGATTATGCTCTTGCCTTTCACCAGGGATTAGTTCCTTTTGTAATACAAGAGTTAAAAGTATAGTACTTGCATTTACCTTTGGATAAGTCGACCCAGGTTTTTACAATCAATTTTTGACTTAAGTGTCTAGACTTATACATGAGAATATAGTGAATGCATAATTTGTTTAAATATTTTAACATGGCACAACTATGTATGGTTGTGAAAGCTGGACAGTGAAGAAAGCTGTTAGGTAAAGAAGAAAAATGGAATCAGCTCATTCAAAATGTAGTACTGGAGAAGAGTTCTAAAGATATATTGTGGACTGATAAAACAACCACCACCAAATAAAAGGGTATTTGACTAAATCCCGCCTGAACATTCCCTTGAAGAAATTTGTGGATTTTCTAATTAGCCTTTTCTTTTTATCCCCCACTTACAAGATCCCCCCCCCAAAAAAGATTGTGTGTATAGGCTTTCTCCAGTGCTTGGCTTGTTAACATATTGCTCATAATGGCACATTGGTTACTCATGTTCTCATTGTTTATGCACTTTTTCCCCCAATGCAAAGCATTTTTACAGTTGTGCCTATTTATAGTTATATCACTTTAAAAAAAGGAAAACAATCTGGTGCTTGTCACTCCCTCTCTAGGTTGGGAAACCAAAATATCTGAGCATACTTTCATAAATATACTCACAGACCACTAATTCAATATGTTTATTAAAATCAGTCAATGCAGTTTTCTCATTCATGCCAGGTCAAAGTCAATGAACTACATTAATAGATCGGTCAGTTTCAGTTTTTCCTGTGTTCACTTGTTCCAAAATCTCAAGTACTCTCCATTCCATATATGAAGAAATAGGTTCATGTTGACAGACGCATATCTGATATGTACTATAAAGACAGTCCTATACATCCATAGCTGATTACATACGGTGCTTAGCAATGTCTCTTGTGTTCCACAGCTAAAATCTCATTATCAATAATTAAATTTCCATTGCATTTTTCTCTTTTCCCCTTCTATCCAGCCCAGAACTGCAGTTACATTTTGCAAGGCCCGAACGGGACGATACAGAGCCCGGGATTCCCGTACGGCTATCCAAATTATGCAAACTGCACATGGACAATCACAGCCAAGGAGCACAACCGAGTGCAGCTTGTATTCCAGTCCTTTGCGCTAGAAGAAGATTTCGATGTGTTATCGGTTTACGACGGGTTGCCTCAGCAGGGAAATCTAAGAACAAGGTATGGGAACATGTAAGAATCTTTCTGTGAGGTTGTTTCTGCCACTATATCACCCGGGGACGGAGACTGTTCATAAACGCATCAAGACGTCTGTTGGTTGGATTAAAAACTTTAGGCGGAGGGTTTTATGTTTCAGTAGCTTTCAGAAGTTATCTCAACTGTCTGGATTTCACAGGCTTGATAAGGCCTGGGGAAAAAATGTTGCCGAAAAGTATTTGCTGGCGCACTGTTATCATGACAGTTGCTGCTTGAGACATCTGGAGAAGTTAATTAGAAGTTGGTGACAAAGGAGCTGGGCACGAACTTGAACTAGAGACTTCTTTAAAAGCCAGTTGTCTCATCCCAAGTCTTTGACAGATCGGTACTTGGCAAACTCTGAAAAAGTCCTACCCTCCAACTGTCCCAATTTGGCTGGGGTTAGACCCAATTTATCCTCTGTCATCCTACTTTCCCCGCTACTTTTAAAATGTCCCAGTTTCACTCTCTTCCTATTACTTTCCTCCTTTGTCCTAGGCATACTCCAATAGCTGCAAACTGAAATCAAAATGCAAAAGTAGTTTTTAATAAATTAACTTGCGGGGAGAAGCTGGAGGGTGTCCTGAAAAATGCAGGCAAGCTGACCAAAGGTCTTGAAGCCAAGACTTATAAGAAATGACTGAGAGAGCTATGTAGGTTTAGCTTGGAGAAGAGAGGACAGAGAGATGACATGATAGCCATCCTTACATATCTGAAGGGAGGCCATGCAGTAGATGGAGCAAACCTGTTTTGTGCTGCTCCAGAAACTACAATACAAACGAACAGGTTCAAATTATAAGAAAAGAAATACAACCCAAACTTTAGGAAGGCCTTTTTTATTGTAATTGCTTTTCAACAGTGGAATAGGCTACCTCAGAGGCTGATTGACTCTCTTTCTTTGAACAGGGAGATCTTTCAAGGCTGATTTAGTTCTGTGTATATCCCTCTATGGCAGGGGGTTGGACTAGAGACCATGTGCGTACTGCTGGCCCTGTATTTCAGCTTCCATCTCTTAAGATTGTATTATTCTAATGGAAGCTGAAATGCAGGGCCAGTCAGCCATTAGGATGTTTTAGGAAGATGATCTTGGGCAATCTAGAGGTGGAAATAGCATAAGGGCCCTGGTCATTCCCCTCTGCTGAAGACAGGCCAAAGTGTCATATAGCCTGCTCTGCATCCCTGTTGACCTAAAGGCTAGTGAAAGATGGTGGAAGATTTGGTCCACAGTCTACAACTTCCATCTTCATCAAAGGATGTTGACAAGTTGGAGTGTGTCCAGTGGAGGGCCACCAAAATGTTGAAGGGTCTGGAAACTATGCCTTATGAGGAGAGACTTAGGGAGCTGGGTATGTTTAGCCTAGATTAGAGACTGTTAAGAGGTGATATGATAGTCTGGTTTAAGTAACTGAAGGGATGTCACATTGAAGATGGAGCAAGCTAGTTTTCTGTTGCTCCAGAGACTAGAACCTGGAACAGTGGATGCAGGCCACAGGAAAAGAGATTCTACCTCAACATTAGGAGGAACCTCATAACAGTAAGGGCTGTTCAACAGTGAACTTTGCTTCCATGGAGAGTGTGGTGGAGTCTCCTTCTTCAGAGGTCTTTAAACAGAGGCTGGATGGCCATCTGTTGGGTGCTTTGATTGTGAGTTCCTGCATGGCATGGGTTTGGACTGGATGGCCCTTGTGTTCTCTTTGAACTGATTTTTAGGCAGCAAAATATTAGGCCCTGCTGTGAAGCAGTTCTTTGCCAGGAATCCTGTCTTGCAGAATGGAGAATGTTGGGTCCCCCTGAGAGATGCTCTCACCTCAACTCCCTGTTTGATGGTGATCTCACTGCCACAAAGGTTCAGAAGCAAAGTAAAGGTTTATCATATGACGATGAGTGTTGGTGACCTCTCATCCCTGTTCTGAGCTAGGCATTATCTGGGTGGATTTTTGTGTGGCTAGTTTTTGTGCATGGGGTCAAACGTTGACAACTCATTGTTGTCTCCTCTGCCCTTGAAGTCCTCCCCAAGTTCTCATGTGTTACATTATACAGGGAGCCATTTGCTCCCTGGCACAACTTCAGAACAAGTCCCACAACCTTTCAATGTCTCGGTTTGCTCGTCTGGAAGAATCTGGGTTAAAGAAGCAGAAACTACAATGAAAACCAGATGTTCTGTTGGCATGGGAGAGGAGCGAAGGCGGTGTTGGTAAATAAATCATGCCCCATACTTGGGACAACTGAGAGTTTAGAGAGTCTGTGTTTGTATTTTTTTAAATGAGGTTTGTGTAACAGTATTGTTTTACTTTAAGCAAGGAAGTGACTTGTTCCACCTGCATAAAGGTGGACTGGTGATGGGGAAAGCAGAATACTCCTTATAGCTTATCCCAGGAGATCAACTGGTTTTATAAGACAGTTCCTGCACCCAGAAACAAAACAGTAAAACATCTAGGGACATTGCAGAGGAGGGTTTTTCCCCCCTTCAGTTGAGAGAAAGTAATGCCATTCTGTTATATGATCTACTTGCAAATATATGCACTTTCTCATTATCGAAAGAAGCAAGGCATAATTTTAGCAATTTTCATCCTGCTGTGAGAAAGTCCTCAAAAAACTCCGCAGCCCCCAGCAATCCTGATTGTTCTGTGGTTGATCAAGAAGTCAGTCCTAGTTCTGCTAACATTTTTTAGTGTTATCTTGTCCCTGTTATAAACTGTTCCTTTGTTTGAGTCAGAGCAGTTGCCAGTGCTGAAGTTTTCTTTTTCTTTTTCCTAAGCTATCGGTTGTAGATCTCCCCCACCGCCCAGCTCTCTCTTCCAAAGGTACACCATCCATCATCCAAGAGCTAGCCTGAGAGATGGATGACTGTACATCATTTATCAAAGCTCATGCTACCAGCTTGCTGGGCAGAAAAGGGGAGGAAAATATGACTGGGTAATGTCTTTGGAAGGGAGCAAATGTGCAATAGTAAAGGGGTAAACTGCATTCAAGCCAGTGTGGTATAGTGTGTTGTGTGTTGGACTGGGACTCTGGGAGACAAGGATTTGCCTTCCAACCTAGCCATGGAAAACCAGTAGGTAAGCTTGGGCAAGTCATATTCTCTCACCTTAAGAAGAAGGCAATGACAAATCTCCTTTGCCAAGAAAACCCTAGGAGAGGGTCACCACAAGTCAATTTGAAGGCACACAATGGCAATAAAAGAGGTCCTGTGCGTTAGTGGTTTGAGTAGATTTTTGTGGTTTTTTCAGGCTATATGGCCATGTTCTAGAAGAGGTTATTCCTGATGTTTCGACAGCATCTGTGGCTGACATTTCTCTGAAGATGCCAGCTATAGATTCTGGTGAAACGTCAGGAATAAACTCTCCTAGAACATGGCTACATAGCCTGAAAAAACCCACAAAAATCTATGGATGCCAGCCATGAAAACCTTCAGCTTCACAGTGATTTCAGCATCCGACCAAAAGATCAGGGTTCAAATCCTCGCTCAGCCATGGAAACCTAGTGGGTGATCTCAGCCTAGCCATGCGCACTTAGCCTCAGAGGAAGGCAATGACAAACCTCCTCTGAACAAACCTTGCCAAGAAAACTCTAAGGGATGGTTGCCATAAATCACAGTCAACGTGATGGCGCAAAAGAACATCAAACATGTTGCAGACAGCTATAAACCCCAGCTTGAGATTTATTTTTAAAAAGTGGGGATGGTTTTTTATAATTAGTAACATTTATACTGTATGTTTCCTCATGAGCTCAAGGCGCTGTACATGTACATCTTTCTCTGAAGATGCCTGCCACAGATGCTGGTGAAACATCAGGAATAAACTCTTCTAGAACATGGCCACATAGCCTGAAAAACCCACAACAAACTATGGATGCTGGCCATGAAAGCCTTCGACTCTGCACTGTACATGGTCCCTGTTCTTCTCTTCTTAGCCGCATAACCCCCCGTGAAGTAGATTAGGATAAGAGGAGTGACTCATTCAAGGTTATCAAATTGGTTTTCTGGCTGAGTGAGGCCTGGAACCTGGATTTTCCAAAGCCCAGTCAAGGGTACGAAGGATATCTGCAAAAGTTCTTTCTTCTTATTAGAGAGGCTGGTTGTATAAATGCCTGTATGCTGGGAGTGCACTCCGTGTATCCAAAGAAGTGAGCTGTGATCCACAAAAGCTTACCTGAAATAAATTGGTTAGGCTTTAGCATGACAAAGGCCTCTGTGATGTCATGGGTTTGTATTTGAAAATGTTTGATATGTTGTGTGTATATTAGAAAGAAATAGCTGTGGGGAGAGAACTGAATGTTGAAGTGAATGCTGCTTGGTGGAATGTTTGAGGAGATATGGATAAGGCTGGTAAATGAGCGTTGGTGAAGAACAGTTGGGAGTACGGTTGGAGTTGGGAGTTAGCCTAGGTTTTGAGTAGAGTACAGTTAGAAAGGGGTTTGAGTTAGAGTAAGGGGCTGTTCCATGTTCCTCTTGGCCATGCACCATCTTGTTTGGATGACACAGGCCAAAACTCCAGGGACCAGATTCTGGCAAACTGATCTTCTTCTCACCTACTTCTTCAGTTCACACAGTAATGTGCTGAACTCAATGGAAGATACAAATATGCAGCTTCTCTTTTTTAAAAGCCAAATGGGACTCATTTTGAGCCACTTCTGGACTACAGTATTACTTTATTGTAACATATGGCCCTCCAACTATTGTGGGACTGCAAGTTCCAGCAGCCCTAGCTGCTTTTAAATTGTCCCAGCTTCTCCTTCCCCTTCATCCTGGCTGACTTCATTTGCTGCAAACTGACTTTAAACGACAGATGTTGTTTGCACTCAGTTAATTCAGCAGAGGGAGGGGAGGGAAGGGGGTAGGGTCTTCTCCTCCCCAGTAGGCTCAAACAAAAGCAAACTGTTGCAGTCTGCCCTAGTTTGTGTGCTTTTTCTCATTCATAATCTAGGGTGTCTTAACCACACTCTGCTGTTGTCTGGCCTGTTTTAATCTGTGAAATGTTGAAGGGTATGTGTTAAATCCCTCTTTCAGCATACGCAGGCCAAGCAGCATCAACAATGAACCACAACAGCAGCAACAGTATGAAGGCATCACATTAGATTACATTATAGAGCAGCTTTTGGTAAGGGCCAGGTGCCAAAGGTAATTTGCCAATTGCCATTCAATTCCTCATTTCAAACCAGGTTGAGGATGTAAAGCTCTTCAGCAGTGGACCAACACCACACTCTGATACTGTTTGGACAACATGGGTTTTCATCTGTGAAATGTTGGAGGGGGATGACGACTCTGGAGACCAGGATTCAATTCCCAGCTTGGCGATGAATATTCTGTCCTCACTGGGCAATCTTGGGGTTTGTTGGGCTCTTTCTTGCCTTCATTGAGCTTAAAAACAATGGTAATGCCATGGGTAATGGGACGTCGCCCAACAATGCCATTCCCTCCACTCTAGTTTGTTTGAGCCACCCGTTTTGAGCCACAATTTCTGTTGGGACTCGCCAATTACGTTCAAAGGTGCTTTACAAATCAAGGAAGGAACTAGAGCTTGGCTTTTGATATCCCTTCTCCCTTATTGTCTGCATTCTGAGTGTTGGCCCCTGCATCAAAGAAAGCATTTGCTATCAGTGTTACAGTCAGCTTAAGGCAAACACTACAATCTCTTATACATTATTCAGGGAGCGTCTGTTGGCAATCACTTGCTGTTTAATGGCAGCCACTGAGCCTGGTGCCAGAAGGATACATCATTTTGTTAATAGAGAAATGTCCATCTCGAGATCTGCGAATAAATGCTGTCGGCATTAGGAGAGTAAGTGTCTTGAATCCTTCTGCAGCTGTAAAACCTGTCCTCTTTGGCAGAATCTCTGAGCTGATGAAAGAAATAATTTTATTGTTGTTATTATAGTCATAGAAACCTTGTATTGTGCTAACAGCATGACAATTACCAACCAGGTTAGTCATTTTAAAGATCACCCCCAAATTATCTGTCGGATTAGTCATTCACTTAATCTTCTCACAGAACGATTGTGACTGTCTTTACTTAGTTCTGCCAAAACCTTTAAATTCACTATTTTTTGTTTAAAAAAAAAGGAACACTATATTCATTTTTCTCTTTTCCTTTAATCACCTTTCACAAATGAAATGATTAATTAAATTAAAAGATTGGATCCAGACTAAGTTAGTCATAGCTCAGTGGGACTGAAGCAAGACTACCATGGTTTGACCCTAAACTCAGTGTGCATATGTGAAGTCGAAGGCTTTTATGGCTGGCATCCATAGTTTTATGTGGGTTTTTCAGGCTATGTGGCCATGTTCTAGAAGATGCCAGCTGCAGATGCTGGTGAAACGTCAGGAATAAACTCTTCTAGAACATGGCCACATAGTCCAAAAAACCCACAAAAAACTGTCAGTGTGCATACTTTCTATTAATGTTTGCTCTTTTCAGAAAGAGTCAAATCTTGCAAAGCAAAGTAGGTTGCTGGATGATCCACATCAACCATCTGCCCCAGACCCCTTACTTTTTTTTCTTGTATGGTGTGTGTAGTTTTCTGTGTTTTGACATTACAGCCCAGTGTTGGCAGCTCCAAATCTCACAACTGGATGACCATCATGTTAGCTATTGTTCTTCAACTGGTTAGTTCTGACCTTTAGTTGAGCCTCTTCCATCTCCCGTCAGTGGAGACAATACATTGAGGGAGAATATCACAAGAGGATCTTCTCTGCTGTGGTCAGCTTGTGGACCACTAGCACTTCCACGTCCCTCCTGATCCTGTGGGAGAAGTGGCATATAAATAACTATTATTATTATTATTATTATTATTATTATTATTATTATTATTATTGATGTCAAGCCAGCTGTTACCCATCCGGTATCTGTGCGTTCCATTTTTGCTGCCCAAGTGTTGGTACATTTCCCCCTGTTCAAATTCATTTTGTTACCTTTGGCCCAGCTTTCTAATCTTACTTAATGTCATTTTGAATCCAGATCCTGTCATCTGGGATATTAGCAACACCTCTTCATTTAGGGTCATCTGCAAATTTAATAAGCATGCCTTCTATTTCATTACATGACGACAGTTTAGACTTTTCTACCAAGAAAACAACATCCTTTGAAAACTGGGTCTCTTGTTTTGTCAATGGATAGTCCCTCGTTTTTGCTTATTTTGTGCATTTTGGCTGTTCGTATTTATAACATGTGCATGTTTGTGTTTCGAATAACGCATACGTCTCACAATTATACAGGTGCTCAAGATGAGTGCCCATTTTCTCTCGGGAAGGTTTGAGAGGTGCAAAAATGCTCCCCCTTTTTTCTGAAACTGCCAAAGCCGCTGAAATTTGTTTCCATCCCAACCTTGGCCTCCCAATGTCTTCCTTGCTGAGCTGGAAATGAAAGCGTTGTAGAAATCTTTTTGTGCCCTCGTTCACCTTGTTACTTAACTCCTCTTGCAACCTCGGCGGAATATCCAAAACAGCAGTATCCAAAGAAATTATGCATCCTTGCATTAGCCTTTGTGAAAGGCAAACCTTGCTGCGCTGGAAGGATGTGGGCAGTTGATGATTTTACTTTATTTTGTCAACTTGCATTAACCGGCCCAGAGTTAAATCCGCCTATATCTGGGTGCAGCTACTGAAATGTATTAAACCAACCATACACCGTTTGTCTTTGTAGATATATTCACCTGGGAAAGGTCAGATAGTCAGAGGTCCTGTCACATCCCTCTAGGGCAGCTTTGAATATTTATTTGTGACTTTGACTCTCGCTTCTGCGAAAGGCAAGAGAGACGAAGGATGGTCAGAGCAAGTCTTGAGTAAAATGAATTAGCGCGTTTCTCAAATGGTTAGAAATTGGCGTGTTTGCACAAGGGCAGATTTGTTTTACTTGCTTCTTCGAAGAGATTTTTTTTGGAAGGTTGTCATTCAGCCAAAGCTTCCAAATAGCTGAAAACGACAGCAGTAGTGCATCAAAACAGCCAACGGTTGCCATTAAAACAAAAAGCCCCAGCAAAAAAGAAGAATAAGCAGCATCACTGTACCAATTGGTGATATAACAAAGGCTGCATCTGCACTGCAGACATAATCCAAATTGACATTGCTTTAACTGCCATGACGGCATGCTATGAATTTCTGGGATTTGTAGTTTGGTGAAATATTTAGCCTTCTCTGCCACAACAAATCACAAATCCCAGGATTCCATAGGACAGAACTCTAACATTGGTGTGAAACTGCATTCATGCTCAGTTATAGTTCTCATAGCATAGGCCCACACCAAAGCACACAATGCAGTCCATTGGAATAGGAGATATTTTTAGTACCAACTTTCTGTGTTTTGCTAGGAAGGGTCTCTCTATCAGTGACCCCAAATACTTGCACCTAGTCGGTTTTGCAAATTGCTTCTTCCACATTATTATTATTATTTAAATAATATATTCTGCTGCTTCGGGAGAGCTGTGATTCAGCCATTTTAAATAAGAAATATTTCCCTTTTCCGGCTTTAAAAAATATGCTTCCCCATCCCCATACATGCACACATACCTGATGCCCATTTTGATGTTCATTTTGACCCGATGCTCATTTGGGGAGGAGTAGATGACTGAGAAAAACAGAACGAGAAATACAAAATTAATGTTTTAAAAAAAAATCCCAAAAGGAGATGTGTTCTAAATATGGAAGGAAATGGGAGTGAGAGGATGCAGTCTAACTCTAGCAGAGCTGGATTTTGCACTGTGTCTAATTTATGCCATCTGAGCAAATTTCCATAATTTTTTATTCTTATTTTGCATAATGAATCTCCATTCTGTTTGTGGAAAGGAGCCTGATGAAGCTGTGTTTAAGACATTGGGCACACTGAAACCCTATTTCTAAGCACAGGGCGTTTTATTTAAGCAGATATTCTTGCTTTTGAGATTTCATCTGCTGTGGCCCACATAGTTTCAAGCATAGGTTTCAAGCAGCTATAAGGTCTGGAAACATAATTTAAAAGAAAAGAAAACCGGGGTACACACATAGTAGGATTTAGCATACCCATTGGACAGTGGTTCCCAACCTGTGGGTTGGGACCCCTTTGGGAGTCGAATGACCCTTTCACAGGGGTTGCCTAAGACCATCAGAAAACACATATTTGCATGTAGCAATGAAAATAATTGTATGGTTGGGGGTCACCACAACATGAGGAACTGTATTAAAGGGTTGCGGCATTAGAAAGATTAAGAACCACTGCACTAGGGTATGTTACAGTGTTTCGTCCTTTTTGTCCAGTTCTGGTGCACACATGAACTGAGGTACTGCAGAAGTGCATGTATGTTGTGTGCCTTCAAGTCATTTCTGACTTACAGCGATCATAAACAGAGTTTTCTCGGCAAGATTTGTTCATTTGCATGCCACTGCTTTCCTCTGAGGCTGAGAGAGCGTGACTTGTCCAGAGTCATCCTGTTGGTTTCATAGCCAAGTGGGGGACCTGCTCTCCAGCATTGTAGTCCAAAGCTCAAACCATTGCACCACACTGTGATGGTCACCATACTTCTTAAAAATTATTTATACAAGCTTTTAGAGCTGAAGACTTTTAGAGCTGTGCTCTTTTAAATAGTATTGTTTAACTTAAAAAATAATAATATGCTTAATAGTTCAATTTGGTTCCAATGTCTTTTTCATTGCAATGCTTTTAACGTGTAAGCTGCCTTTAGTCTCAGTCTTAGAGAAAAGGCACAATAGAAATAAAGACGGAGAGGAAGAGGAAGGTAGAATTGGGGCTCCCAGGCCAAAACCAATAGTATGAACAAGGTAGAGTTTGGTGTGCCTGGATATTCTTCCCTTCTGTCACCATTCCTCAGAGTTTAGTACACCTGACGTTGCAAATCGAGTACGCCAATGACATGGTAGTATTACCAGGATTGTTAATGGTCTTTGAGTTAACCTTGACTCATGCCGATGCTGTGAATGAAATGGCTCTGACAGCTCTGCTCTGGTCTTCCAGACTTAGGGCTGTATCCTCTTTAATTCAGTTTATCTATCCACTGTGTGGTCTCCTTCTCTTCCTACTTGCCTCTACATTTCCAAACATTATCGCCTTTTCTAGTGAGCCATGCCTTCTCATCATGTCACAAAAGGACAACAGTCTCAGTTTCGTCATCTTGGCTTCTAGGGAGGTTTCAGGCTTGATTTGTTCTAGGAGCCATTTGTTTGGGTTTTTTCAGCCATCCATGGTATCTGCAGAAGTCCTCTCCAGCATCACATCTCAAATTACTTTCTTTCTATCCACTTCTTTCACCATCCAGCTCCCATAGTGATGGGTTTAACAGTTTGTGTAATTTTATTTTATAGTTAACTGTGCATTTTGTGTGTTTTACCATTGTAACCTGCCTTGATCCGATGGGTTAGGCAAGAGAATAATAATAATAATAATAATAATAATAATTATTATTATTATTATTATTATTATTAACACAATTGTCCCTTTGTATCCATGGCCTCCACCATCCATGGCCTCCACCATCCATGGCATGCAAATCTTGTTTTTGCTATGTGTACAGTGGGACCTGGACATCCCTGGGCTTTGCTATCCATGGGAAGTCCTAGGATTAAGAGCCCACTGTATGATGGTATGAACAATGCTAACTTTAGTGTTCAGTTGTACATCTTTGCCTTTCAGGTTCTTCTCTGGCATTTCATAGCTTTCCTTCCCAGTCCTAATCTTCAGAGTCCTTGACTGCAGTCTCCATTCTTAGCAATGATTGATGGCAACTATGGAAAATTGAGATGGTGTAATGGAGAACTTTGGTTTGTTCTTTGGAAATCATTTCTGCAACATGCCTATATTATGAAAATAAGATTGCAAAATAAAATTACGGAAAGTGTACGTCGTGCAGGAGAAAATAAAAGAATTATAAACGTAAAAACTCTTTTGCAAGCATGACCTTCAAAGTTTCCTGAGCAAGGCACTTCTTTTGGCTGCTCGATTTCCCCTTTATCAAAATTAATGGCTGCCGAGGAGAGGTGATACCATCTTAGTAGATCATTGAAGATAACAATAAAAATTGTGGAGCGCACTAGCTAGAGACATCGCATGGAAAATTGACAAATCTTGTGCACCCATTGACGGTGATTCATTTCTCCTGCTGAGTCCTCTCGGCACGGGAGAGACGGGGGAGCAGAATAATGTTGCTGTGAGAAGCAGCTTGAGTTGGAATATTGTGCTCCAAAAGGCAAGCTAAAAAATTGTTTCCCCTCCTTTCATTAATGGAAGCATCTGTTGGGTTTTTCAGGCATTGCAGGTTATGCCTTATATGATATCCTACAAATGGTTGCCTCTCCAAAGGAAACGTCAGACCTCAGCTGGTAGGCAAGTGGGAGCTAATACTGGGATTTTATCCCAATCCTGGAGTTTTCACAGAGCTGTCGCAGGAGCCGCTGCATGAGGTTTGGTCAGACCAAGAATGAGAGTTGATATAGGAGTTGGCTGGTGCATCCCTTCTTGACTGATGAACACAGATGTAAATCTTTACTGATTTCATTTCTTTCAGAAGTTAATGCTGTGAATTTTTAAACAAAATTTTCACCCCTCCGGACTTTGGGGAGGGGTATTCATTTGTGTAGAGTGTGTGTGTTGCACAAATGCATTTCACAGGACCCATTTCATCCTTCACACTATATATGCACAAGCAACAACAAAAGAATGCCCAATGTGGAAAGAACCTTCATTGCTCTTTTCTCAATGTGTTTCAATGTGACAAAAGACCTGTTGTTGCTGTCTTTACATCCCATCTTCTCCCACATCTGGGACTCAGGAGCGCAAAGGCATTGCTTTATAATTCATATTATACAAAACTTCAAAAAAATTAAAATAGCGTCCAACCAATAACAGAATTAAAATCCATATATTTTAAAAAAGATTGCGACCTGTAAATGGTGCAAAACATTGTGAAAGGATATCTCTATTTGCCACCAAACAATTCAGGGAATTGTATTTTGTTGTGGCACCAGAGCTCTCTGACAGAGAAGGTTAAATGTCTCACAAAACTCCAGTCCCCAGAATTCCATAGCATTGAGCCAGGGCAATTAAAGTGGTCTCAAACTTGATTATTTCTACAATGTGTATGGAGCCCAAAAATAGAAAGATAGACTAGAAATAGAAAGAGAACCAAGTGGTTTTCTAGAAGACACGATGCAGGAGAATCACTAACCTTCTCTTTGAAAGATGAAGAAAGGTCCACTGGGGCCGTATATTTATTCTTACTGCCTCCACACAGATCTTTCCACTTATTTCGTAAAGTATTCATACCCCATCACCTTCTGCCAAGACATCTTAGCATGGATTGCAGTAAGAAAAGAAAAAGGAATAGTACTATGAATCTAAATTGAATAACAGTACAACAGAAACTGTCATAAAAAATAACAAATCTGGGCCTGGAGCAGACAGACTGACTATTCTAAACAAATGTTTTGGCTTTCAAGTGAGATGAAGCTACCTTTATTCAACGGCAAAAGCTTCCAGCCTCCTTGCAGCTGCGCCAGTAGAGGCAAAGAGAAGGAAGAGAGCATGGAGATGAACTTACTACTGCTCACTCTTGTAGTGCTAAGCCATGGCATGACATGATGTGTCAAAGAAGCCATTTCATGCATGTGAGTTAGCACTACAGGTCAAGAGAGACAACATGGTGTAGAGGTTTGAGTGCTGGACTTGGGAACAGGAGACCTTTAGAAAGTGGAGGGTGGTAGAACCATAGGAGCAAAGGTTAGAGCAGGCATAGGCAACTCTGGCGTCTAGATGTTTTTTGGCCTCTACCTTTCAACAGATCTAGTCGTCATCATTGCCCATAGCGAGGAGGAATTATAGGAGCTGTAGACCCCAAAACATCTGGAGTTTTATAGCTGCCCACTCCTTAGAAGACGGTAGAGAGAAACAGGCCATTGAGATGTTGGAAAGTGGTTGTTGTGTGCCTTCAAGATGTTTCCAGCTTTTGGTGATGCTAAGGTGACCCTATCATGGACTTTTCTGGGACTGGGTGTGTGTATCTCATCCAAGTTAACTCCGCAGGTTTCCATGGCCGAGCAGGGAATCAAACCCTTATCTAGGGTTGTAGCCCAATGCTCAAACCACTAGACCAAGCTGGCTCTCATGTGTATTTTGAAGGTACAGACAGAAAATTTGTTCAGAGCCTGGATTTGACATTTATGGAGTGGAGTGGAGTCCTATGGTCACAATAAATAATTTTGGCAGCAGACTTCTGGCTGGAAGTGAGTGAACAAAGAAGGCAATGGAGTATGATAGGAACAGACAATGCAACAGTCAAAGAGAGGGATGCGAAAGGCCGACACACATTTTCATTTAAGGGGAAGCGAGGAAGGAATATTGTATTTTGCTTTTAAGGGATAAGCAACATGATTTAGTGACACGTTTAAGTTGTGCAAAGGGATGATGGAGATGTCGAGGAGGAGCCCTCAGTGTTAATGCCTGATAAACAGTGGAAATTGTGACTTCAGTGGGTAAAGGAAGTGAATGAGAAGATGTGGGCTCTGGAGAAAAGATGAGATCAGCCTGATAGATTGCATTTATGTCCTGCCTTTCCTCCACTGAGCTCAGGAGTTATATATGGCTGCTTTCCTTCACCAATTGCCACATGTGTGTCAACAAAGTGCATCTTGATTTCTACAGTATATCATGTAGCTAACCATCATGACACGTATCACTATGTTATGCTCCCTCTCAGATTAGCCGTCTTCGTGTATCCTGTTATTCACAGTCTATGCTAAGTTTTTCATAAATGGAGGGAGTGACTCCTTTGTGAATGGCTACAGTGCAAGCCCTAAAACCACCAGGGTTGTGACTTGGAGTTGTGGAAGAGTTACCATGGGTGCATCTAAACTGTAGAGAGAATGCAGTTTGACACCACTTTAACTGCCATGGCTGCATCCTACAGAATCCTAGGATTTGTAATTTTGTAACTCTGGCCCTCTTTGGCAGAAAAGCTAAAAATCTTTTAAAGTTATAAGAGGATGGAGGTGACTTAAAGTCATGTCAAGCTACATTATCTCTGCAGTGCAGATGCACCCCAAATGATCATCAAGCTTGACTGGTTGGCTGGAGTTTGCCTTGTTTTTTAAACAGACTTTTACATTTAATGACTTGGAAACAGTAAATAGAATTAAAGTGATACTATCTACCATGCCACCCTCAATACACCTGCTCTCCTCTGCTTTTAGATGTCTAAGTGGGTTCAAACCTAGTTAGTACTTGGATGGAGGCCCACCAAGGTATGCCAGGCATCTCCAAGTAAAGTAAGGAGTGAAACCTGTCTGCAACCGAGAACTTCGGCCAGTCAGAATTGGCAATACTGAACCAGCTGGATCAATGGTCTGACTCGGTGTAAGGCAGGTATTAAGGTTTCCTTCCCCGTAAGCATTACAGCTGAGACATTTACATAGAACTTAGGTATAAACCCCGAATTGCTCTTTCAAAAATATTAACGTTCATGAGCTAGGTAGATGTGCATATGCAAAAATTGGATACATTACTGTTGTTCTTGTGTGCCTTCAAGTCATTTCCAATTTAAGCCAGCCCTAACATGGAGTTTTCTTGGCAAGTTTGTTCAGAGGAAGTTTGACCTTGCCTCCTCTGAGGCTGAGAGAGTGTGGCTTGTCCAAGGTCACCCAGTGTGTATCCATGGCCAAGGAGGGATTTGGACCCTGGTCTCAAAGAGTCGTAGTCCAACACTCAAACCACTACACCATGATGGCTGTAGATACATAATATTCAACCAGTTAACCAACTCAGCTCAAATGTTAGTGGTGTCCCTAGATTTCATCAATATTGGGCCTTTGTTAGCGGTGTCCCTAGATTTCTTCAGTACTTGAGTCTTTCAGAAACACCCCTAGAGTTGTGGTAGCATGACAACTCTATGCATTCACCTACTTCTTCTGGTGAACATGGAGAAAGGCCTAAGACATCTACCTGACCATCAAGATAGATATAGATAATCCATCCTGTAACCTCTCCTGTTGCTTAATCTTCCCTTGGTTGCTTTCTGCCAATTGGTTTAAGTCTGGATTGCAAGGTTCTCTGGGCATTCACCTGTCTTTTGCTCATGTTCTTTAGTAAAATACCTCTACAGAAATGGTGTGTGTTAATAAGTAAAGGTAGGTGTTAATAATATAGTCATAACATTGCTTAGCGCATGGGGAAAAGTGCATTTATCCTGCATTATCACATTGCTCTGTTACATCCTTGCTCCTGTCTATTTTAGGCATAGAAATGTATTTACTGTGGCCAATGAACAACTCTGGCAGAAAGGAGCCGTCTGACAACAGAGCTACACCCACACCAGTTACAAATTTATGGAGCAGGCTTGTAATAGCTGGCAAAATCCTCATTTGCTGTGTCGATTTGCACTGTCTATCCATATTTATTTCAGCCATCAGCTGCTCTTCATCACGGCCAAATAGGATTCTGTTGTCTTAATCCCACGTCTCTGGTTAATGGGCTGTGTGCATATTTTTCTATCAAGCTTAGAAACTGAGTAAACACATATTTCTCAATTTTGGTTTTTAATCGCCTTGCTGTCCATGAATCACGGGAACTTGCCGGGTGAGAAGGGTTTTGCATTGTTGCGCCTATTTTCAATATACCTGTTCTATGTTGTTGTTGTTTTTCCCTTGCCATTTGTTAAGAGTCACCTTCATAGGATCTTTTGCTACTCTCACTATGCTCCTGAATCCTATTGGTAATCCCATTTCTAAGAACAGAGTAGACCCATTGATGTGGCTGGTCTGTGACTCCATAACTTCTCACCATTGGCTAGGTTTAATGGGAATTGCATTCCAGTCATATCTAAAGGGATACATGTTGGCCATCTGTACTTTGTGTTCTGTCACCAACACATTATCCTCTTGGTAAGGTCATGATAGTCACTCTTTTCTGCAAGTTGCACTCAGGTCTGACAGGAGTGGATGCAGCAGTTTCCTTTTGCTTGAATCTACAGGGAAGTGCAGAACTCCACACTCCCCTTCCCCATGCTGAGTTATTTCAGCACCAACAACGTTTGCATTTTTAACTCAAGTTTGCAGCAATGAACATAATCTGAGAACAACAGGGGAAAGTTGGAGGAAGAGAAAGAAACTGGGACATGGTAAAGGCAGCTGAAAAATGGAATGAGACCGGGTTTATTAGGACGGTCATTGAGGTTGTTGGAGGATAGGACATTGGAAAGAGATTGGTCCAGGCCCCATACAATGTGACTGTCAAAATGTCTTGGTCTAGGTCTCCAAACACTACAGCAGGCCCTAAATCCAATCCTGTTTCAATTCTTTACAAGTACGCAGGAGAGTTTTAGCTATATTTGTGTCTTTTCTCACTTAGGTTCTTATTGTGTTTATATTGTATTGACGTTAGCAGTTTGACGGTGATTTTTCTCTCTCCATCTGTTATATTCCTTATTCTTCCAAATACCACTCAACCCCTTCTTATTTTCTTTTTATCCAATCATTCAACCTCCATCAAGATATTATAGCACCAGAACGCATTGTAATCTGGACAATTGCAAAGCAAAGGTGCTTTTAAGAGTGGGAAATAATTCCAAATGGAATCATTATAAAGCTATTAGGGAGCCAAAGGCGGAGGAAAGGAACAAAAACAGCAACAGCCCCAAAGCACCAAAGTAGGAAAGCAAGGAGACGTGGTGTGCAGGGGGGAAAGCCCATTGAATTGTCATTTCCCTCCAACTGCTTTAACTTGTTGATTGGAATGTTTGAACAAAACAAAAATACCCGCCATAAATTAAACAGTTTCCTGGAAGAAGAAGAAAATGGAGAGAGGGAGCGCGATGGAGGGAATGCACACCATTTTTACAGCAATGGCCTGTAGGCAGTAATATTCCTTTTTGACATTATTGATTGGATGCCGCATAGTCTCTTGGCTAGAAACATAATTAACCATTCTGTCAGGCTGGCTGGCTGCAACCGCTTGTCAAAATTTTGCTCAGATAGATGTTTGTGTTGCTTAGGAGAAAGAGAAACAAAGCCGAAATCAACAGAAATCACTTC
This sequence comes from Sceloporus undulatus, assembly GCF_019175285.1. NCBI lineage: Eukaryota > Metazoa > Chordata > Lepidosauria > Squamata > Phrynosomatidae > Sceloporus > Sceloporus undulatus. Next base: position 11,487,232 of record NC_056530.1, read on the forward strand.
TTTAAAAATAAACAAAAATACCCCACACACAAATACACACTTGTTTTGTGGAGTAACGGTTTATTTCTCGAGATTTAGCCTATCAGAAATTATTTAGAAACTGGAGCCATATCTTCTCCGCACTAATTGGAACCTATTAACTGCATGAGAAGAAAATGGCTGCTGGCATGGCTTGCTCTTAAAGGCCAAATTCTTATTTCATACCCTCCAAAGTTTCAAAGAGGACATGTGGCCCAGCAACATTGTGGTCAAAATGCCAGATGTTGTTAATAAGGACATACAACCTATGAGAGGCTGCAGCAGTTTGCTTTTGCCTAAGACTACTGGGAATGGGCAAAATTCTACCTCTCCTCTTCCTCTGCTGAATTCAATGCAAACTACACTTGCACTCTGATCCCAGTTTGCAGCAATGTAAGTAGGCTGCAGAGGAAGGAGGAAAGTGGGAGGAGGAGAGAAAAACTGGGACCTTTTAAAAGCAGCTGAAAAAGTGGGATGATGTAGGATTAATTGGGACTTCCCGAGCCAAATCAGGAAAGTTGGAGGATATGTTATTTCACACTTGTGTAGTAGAAATGAACACTCCCATAGTGGCACCTTGCTTGTGCTACACCACACTTCTAGTACCATCATTGTGCAGCTGACTGTGCCTTTGGCAGTCTACCTATTCATCGTCCCGTTGTACAATAGTGAATGCACAGGCACTTTTTTTGCAGTGCCAAAAAATCAAGTGGCACACTAAAGGTAGTCCCAAATAATTCTACGCTATGCAAGGTTGCATCGAATCCCCTTCATCATTAGTGCCAACTGAAATAGACCCATTGATGTCGCACACTGAGTCAACCCCTATTATCTGTGTATCCGCTGTGCGAACAAACCCCATCTGCATTTATTTTGCACAGAAGAAATCCTGAGCTGAGAACAATCCTTAACAACTCCACAGTTTTAATGGCTTTTTCACAGAGAGATGAAAAATGGTAAAATTATTGTGAGGTTGAAGGCTTTCATGGCCGGCATCCATAGTTTTTGGGTGGGTTTTTCGGGCAGTGCAAGGATCCCATCTACAGATCAAGGCCTTTCCTCCTATATGTCCAATTTGCACCCACATTTCATAAAAGAAAAGAGAGCTAAGCTGCTCCATTGAGTTCCCATGGACATTTGACACCTGGGAGTAGAAAGAACAAGGGAAATAAAGGAGGAGGCATTGCATATCCTAGCAGAACGCTCACTACATATCATCACATCTTCCAAAACCCACAGTACTTCTTATCCTTGTACAGACATTTATTCCTCTTATTAGTATTATTATTATTAGAATTTTAATGCTAGTGAGGGAGGGAACAGACTAGCTCACACATCCAAATGAGAATGGGTTTCATGGGCTGGAATGATTCATGACTGAAATCAGATCTTTTTCATTTCCAAGGCAAGTTGTGAAGCGATTTCTGGAGAAACCCCTTCCAAGATAGGTATGTTGCAAGGAAAATAAAGCTCGTCATATTCTTTCGAGCTTTCAGTCTGTGTTGCAAGGAACAAGTATGAGTCAAAGCAATTGCTAACGTGAACCCAGAGAACACTGATCCATCTTCAGTGCATTTCTTAAGCTTTCATCCCCACTTTCCAAAAGCCAGAATTTAAAGCCTTCTTTCAACAAGGGTTACCTCCGCCTTGTTTACTTTGTTCATCATAAGTAAATCCAAGAGATGTAGGTGGTTTAAGAAGAGTCGAGCACACATCTTGAATTATGTGGAAGGGAAAATTTAAGAGAAATGCAATAAGCTAAGAAAATTTTCCTCTCTCTTTTTCACGCGGCATAATACTTTGAAATTAACATGAAAATGAGTGTGGTGTCAGTGCCTTGGAAGAGAGAATAAGGTGAGATTTTTGTGTTAAAAAAACAACCCTGCTTCCATACACATTTTCTAATGTGTGACAAAATGAGAGCCGGGCCTATAAAGGAATGAAAATGAATTTGCCATTAAGCAGAATGCTAACCAAGATGTACTAGGGACAGGAACTGAGATGAGAAAGAATTAATCATCGTTTAATCCATGTAGTGGTAGAATATGAGCTCCAAGCACTTCTACACATTCTCTCTTTGTTTCAGTTCAGGTAGAGCAGGAAAATAGATCACAGTCCATCAATAGACCATGAGACAATATCCAGTGGATAAATTAGTACAACGATGTGCAACATGGTGCCTTTCAAATGTTTAGGTTTACACCTGTCAAACTCCGAAAGCAACTCCAAAGCGAATGAACAGAACTGTAGTCCAGCTTTCTGGAGAGCACACCACTACCTGTTTGAGGGCAAAAAGTATTCTGTTGGATCTAGCAGGACCATGGTTTACAGGATTCACCCAATATGGATTCTCCATTTGACTCTGGAAGAAAAAGAAATGCAAGATGGACATGAATGCAGAAGCCATTGCATCAGGTATTAGGTGTTGCTTGTAACACAATCAGGTAACAAGTACTACCGGCTGAAATACCCCATTAAAGGTACAGGAAAGAAACAGTTGTCACTGTGGCAGCTGTAATTAAAGGTACAGAAGCCCTCTCCAGTTGTAACTCGGGCAATCCTAACTAAAGGTACAGGAGCCCTCTCCTGGTGTCACTCTGGCAATCCTAACTAAAGATACAGGAGCCCTCTCCAGTTGTCACTCTGGCAATCCTAACTAAAGGTACGGGAGCCCTTTCCAGTTGTCACTCTGGCAATCCTAACTAAAAGTACGGGAGCCCTCTCCAGGTGTCACTCTGGCAATCCTAACTGAAGGTACAGGAGCCCTCTCCAGGTGTCACTCTGGCAATCCTAACTAAAAGTACGGGAGCCTTCTCCAGTTGTCACTCTGGCAATCCTAACTAAAGGTACAGGTGTCCTTTCCAGTTGTTACTTTGGCAAGCCTAGTTTTTACTTGTATTGCTTTTTAAAAAATCTTGTAAACCACTTTGAATCCTAGTTTGGCTTTTTAAAAAAGTCAGGGTGTCACTAAAGGAACACAGTTTCATGCAAAAAGTATTTTGTTTTTGCTCTTTTACTATAAACTACCTTGGGTTCCCTGATGAGAGAAAAGAGGAGGATAAGTAAGTAAAATAACTAGGTAGATACTAGAGTCTAGAGTTCTAGGTACTGGCTGCTTTTTCTTTACCCTATTTTCAAGATGGCCTCCCAACAAACCTAACTACCATGCAGAAATTTCCATTTTGTCAATCTAGCCCCCACTCCAGTCTCTCTTGCTCAGTATTTGGCACTTCTTTTCATTTGTCTTTTGCAAGGAAAATCAACTGGAGGGATTAGCCTAATCAGACGCAACATGGAATGAATGCCATTAAACAAAGACAAATGGCTTCAAAAACTGACACAAAGGTTTTGCCTTTGTGTGTCATAACAGTATAATTTTAAGTCGGCGGAGCGTCGCGTGGCCCTGAGCACTGCTTTTGCCTTCTGGGAGCACAAATGTAAAGGACAACCGTCAACGTCGTGCCGCTGAGCTCCGCCTGGCAGACAGCGCTGCCCTTTAAATGTTTTCAGATGTGGCACTATGGTAGATTTTTCCTTGGCTTCTGCATTGAGCTAATTTTCTTTGCTGATTAATGAGGTAGTTAGAGGTATCAATTATTATGGTGCTCGTATAAAATAATGTCACTCCACAAACCTCATTGTGATGGCTTGTAGCCTTATAAATTTCAAGTAGCAGCTGGGGGACTGAAAACAAAAACAAGAAAATAGTAATTGGGGAGAAAGTAAACTGTTGGAACTTCTTTTGATAACTTTTGGTTGTGATGTTAAGTGTTGGTCTAGACAGAAAAACTAGACTTGTAAACATAGAATAGATTTTTGTGGGGGTTTTCGGCCATGTGGCCATGTTCTAGAAGAGTTTGTTCCAGCCACAATTGCTGGTGAAATGTCAGGAATAAACTCTTCTAGAACATGGCCACATAGCACAAAAAACTAAGGATTGCCTTCTCTCCAAGCAACCCTTTCAACCCAAGGGGTGTGTGCTCTGTGCTCCCCACTTTGCCATTAGCCAAAGCCAAGCCGTGGAGACAAGACAGCTTTATGCATTCCACAAAGTCCTGTTGGTTGAATGCATAAGTTCCTATACTGCAATGTTTGGACATTTTGATCCGGTGTGGGACATCTGCATTCGGTTCAAGGATGTGAAAGTGCATCTGTTTTGGTGCCATATACTCATGTATGGCACATCCTCATTGTGCGTTGGCATTCACAGATGTGCCTAGTGCATTGTACATTTGCATGTGTCATTTTGCCTTGTGCATTTGTTGATACCTCACCGAACTCCAGGAGCATGAAGTGGCACTCCGATCTCCTCAATGTCCAAGGGAGAATGGAGGTTGAATAGCACTAAGACAGGTACAGGGGGATTTTCATCCAGCTTTTCAGTTGTCTCTCCTCTTTAATCCTGACCATTGAAATGGACAAACGCTTTGGCACAGTCGTGATTTTGTTGTAGTATGCAGCTTGCAGATAGTGAAACGTGAATTGCAAATTAATGAAGGAGTGGGGGGAAAATTCCTCTGAAAATTAATTTTGCTAATTCTTCATGTGAATAAGTGTTCACTTGTGGAAAGGCTCTCTGTTTAGCCTCCATTACTAAACGAACTTTGAGAGGTTTTGCTGCTTAATTAATAGTTGGATATTCAATGTTTCAAAACATTCCATTTCTCTCTCACTTTGATTTGAAAGGCAGTTTCCTCCAAGCGAGTTACCTTCTAGTGTTTTTGAGGGGAGGTATGCCAGCGAAGTCTGCGTGTTTCCCTCTGCAAAGCCCCCCATATCATATTAACTTGGTGCGGTTAAAAGCAACAGAGGGCAAGAGCTAATTTGATGGGGAAATTCTCATTAATAGGCGACTTTTAAATTGGGTGCGAGAAAACGCACTGGACTATGAGGCAGAGTAATTTAATGCCAGGTTAAATGATGCATTCTGCTGGATTTTCATTAGATGAGGCTGGAAAAGTTTAGAGAGAATTTTTTCTCTTTTAATGGGATGGTCACTGGTAGCAGTAACTATTTGTATATGTGTGGGTTGTGGGGGGTTTTTTGTTTGGTTTTTTAATTTCTGATTTAATTTACGATATGCATAATGTGGGTGAAGGCAATGATAGGCTTGGAAAGTTAATTTTTTTTAAATAAAATCAGTTATTTTCAGATTCAAGCTGGTTTTCTGTACTGCAGGAGTTGTAGCCTAGGGTTATGGCACCAGAAATGGCCTGTATTCTGTAAGACTACATAGGCTGCAGCTGCTCCGCAAAAATAGTGCAGTTTGACACCACATCAACTGCCATGGCTCAATGCTGTCGAATCCTAGGATTTTGTCGTTTGTTGTGGAACCAGAGCTCTCTGAGAGAGGAGGCGAAATGTCCCACAAAACTACAAATCCCTGAATTCCATAGCTTTGAGCCATGGCAGTTAAATCAGAGTCAAACTGGATTGTTTCTGAAGTGCCGATGCAGTCATAGTCATATAGGCGCAGTAGAGACCGCCCTTTTGCACCATGGATTCTAGGGTTAGGGACCGCACGGTGACCGCATGGTCCCTAACCCTAGCACGACATGGCAGCATAACAGTGACGGCATCCTGTGTACAAGGGCACCGCCATTGTGACGTAAGCACCATACGGAGTCCACATGGTGCCGTGAGTTGCTTACATCTCGAGTGCGCATTGGCGCACTCATGCTGTTGGCCCTGTGGCGCAAAAAGAACTCAGACTTCCTGGGTTCTTTTTCCTCCAGAGGGAAGCTGTGCGATTTGGCAGCCGCAGCTTACCTCCAGAGAGAATTAGGCCGCCAGCAGGCTGCCCCTTTTGGTGCAGTCTGTACCACGCCAAATTCTCCTTCTTTGAAGATCTTTAAGCTGAGGCTGCATGGCCATCTTTTGGGGATTCTTTGCTTGTGAGTTCCTGTATAGCAGAATAGGTTTGGACTGGATGGACCTTGGGATCTCTTCCAACTCTATGATTCTATGATATGATATCCCAGCCTTCACAAGTGAGCAGAAGACATATGAAAGAGCCCAGCCTCTGAACAAACAAATGCAAAGAGCAACAGCAAAAAACAGAAACAAAATTTTCCGTGTCCTTTTTCTATTTATTGTATTTATTTCCGGGATTTATATCCCGACGTTCTTCACAATGAGATTCTAAGCATTATGGAGGTTCTCCAGCCTTCCCCATCCCTTTTTTAGCCTCTCCCGCTTTCTTTCTCCATTCCTTTCCATCCAAACATTTCTTTTCCCTTGTACCCATATTGACCCCAGAGTCCCTTGACCTTCTCCTTCTCTAATTTCCCCAGCTCCTTCCAGTCTTCCCTCTCCCTTACAGCTACATTCGTCTGGGTCCTGCTCTTCGGTCCTCACCCTTTCCGCATCATCTCCCTATCAGCCCTTTCCAGCCTCCTTTTCCTGATTGCATCCACTTCTCCATCAACTTTCCTTCCATCCCATTCTGTCCCTGCTCTGTCATTTCTCTGTGTCCTTCTGATTTCTTCCAGCTCCTCTCATCCTCCCATCAGTTAGTCTTTCTCCTGCATCCCACCCCTTTCTTTTACCCCATCACCATTTCAGTGCCCATGTCCCCACATGGGCATGTCCACTGTCCACTGGCTGGCTTCTTTGGGCAGCAACCATCCTTGTGGCTTGTGGCCTGTAGTGTCTTCTTTCTTCAGTGGGGCAAATTGAGGATTGCAGAAACAATGCTGATGTGTACCACGCAACCTTCCTCTGCCCATCACAGTGCAGTATTTAAAATCCCCATGAAGATTGTGACCATTTTCCCTTTCCTCTCCTGTGTAATTTAACATTGCCAAAACTCCATACGTTTTTCTGCTTCCTGTGTGTGGCACTTAATCCCACTCCGCATCTATTTTACCTCCCATTTTATATGCATTCGTCCCTGTTCTCTAAGTTAACTAGAAATTCCCTTCCCACGCATGTAGTGCAAATGCTTTTTGTTGTCTTAATCTCTGACATTATCACCTTCAATCCTCCACATTCCTTTAAACCCCTTCTTTCGTTATCCATGCCACTCACATGGCCTCCCCGGACATTGGACGTCACTTTCCAAAGCTCTTACTCTCTAGCCATAAATATATTACCCTTCAAGTAATCCTGCTGGGGCTGATGGATGCTGTTCTGCTATTGTTGGCATGCAGACGGTTGTCTCTATGTAAGCCAATGGACTTTGTAGGGAGCCACAAGAGACACTTGGCAGGCAGTCATAGGCACCCTCATGCCATCTTCATAGTTATTCAGGATGCAACTTTGTCACAGTGAAGAACTAAGGCAAACTCTCAGGTTTTATGGGGCCACATTCAACCCCATTGTTCAGTTATGCCACTAGGCAGCGCTGAGCGAGTTGCTGCAGTATTTCACTCTGGACAACAGTTGCATTGCCAGAGACGGTGTTAGGATCCGACCTTAAACTAGAGCAGCCTTTCTCAAATAGTGGGGCGGGCCCCCCAGGGGGGGCGCAAGGCTCCGTAAAGGGGGGCGCAAGGCTCTGTTATGCAGAGGTGTACTTATAACAATTTTATAAACAAATGATACTATTTACAGTCGCGCGGGTGCGCAAAATGTTTTCTTCTTCCTGTGGGGGGGGGGGGGCATGACAGAAAATAATTGAGAAGCACTGAACTAGAACCAAGATCCAAATATAGGGCTTTATCACATGCAGCTTTTAAACTACCATAAAAGTTGAATAATAGTGACTTTAGCCATACCTGTTCCTTTGCTGCCTTGTCCTCAAAGCATGGTTAGCTCACATTTTGCCTTTGATGGGGGAAAACCCATCAATAAGCTCCCAGTCATTCTGTTATAGCACTAGTCCTCATGTGAGATAAGTTATTCCTGTGGCACTTCCAGGACTGGGCAGTCATGTGGTGTCAATGTCTCTTCTTCACCCCATCCCCTTTTCTATTCCAGATATTTTTGTATTATTATTATTATTATTATTATTATTATTATTATTATGTTAAATTACATTAGCATAACTTTGGAATTGTGTTAGGAAGCAAAACACACAAACACAAAAGAAAGACATGCTGGATATGACATAGGGCTAGGAGATGGGGTTAAGGACAAGGGCAGAAGAGAGCATGCAAGACCCGCAACATCCTAGTTACCCTATAGAAGAGACATATGAGAGGGAGTGCTCCCAAACCAGTATCTATGCACTTTCTTTCATTAACACGATTGTGGAGAGAATAGAGGCCATGTGATAAAGTCCAGAGAAGCACTGCACTTAGTCCCTAGATGAATCTGAAATGGGGAGCCAAGATCTCCTGGAAACTCAACCCATAAGGCCTCATTCAGAACCACCTGAAAAAACATTTCCCATGCTGCTCTCTGGACCAGTCCTTCCACTCCAGAAACCCCCAACTCCCCAGTTCCTGCTTAGCAGTCCAAGAGACACACCAGCTTGGAGCAGGTGGAATGGCGATAAAATAGTTCAATTTAGGGCCAGACCCAAGACTTTTCAAGGAACAGTTCCAGGACTTTCCCTTTCAACATCCAGCATCCCTTTTCTGGTGGAAGATGGACGATCTTGAGAAAGGCAGTCAGGATCAGGGAATATATAAGTAGGGATAGACAACTGTTGTCCTCCAGATGTTGTTGGATTGCACCTTCCATGATTCTTCTCCATTGTCTATGTACAGATGGAAATTTGAGTCCAAGAAACATCTATAGTTGCTCCCTGGCCCCATGTAAAGAGTCATAGAGTTGAGGCTCTGCCAGAATAAGCTCTCAGTGATCTATCCATGGTCCTGAAAGCTCTGTTTTTCACTGCCCTTCTTTAAGGGCTTGGGATCTGGCTTGAAGATTTGTCCTTTGGCATCTGGGTCACAAATTGAATTCTCCCTACTCTGTTGATACCTCTTAAACTGGGCTGTGACACAGTCAGAACTGGGCTGTGACACAAAATGACACAGAAAGCTTTGATGGAAACTTTGGAAGCCAGCGATTCCGAAACTTTGGTCCTCCAAGTGTTTTGGACTTAATCTCCCAGAAGCCCCAGACAGGAAAACATCCTGTCCAAAACATCTGGAGGGCCAAACTTTGGGAACCATGATGACTTGAATGGTGACTGTACTACTTCTTCCATGGCCTGTGCATCTCTGAGATGTGGCAGATAGCTGACAAGAATCCTATTAATCTGTCATGGTATCAAAAGGATTAAAGCATCTTAATGGATCGATCCATCAGTCCAGAGTGAAAACGCATCACCAATCAGTTTAAATGATAATGCGCCCTAGGTCTTCCTTACAGAAACTCCAGTTTGAGATCTCTGCTGCCTTACATTTCCACAAATGGCTGGCCGTGTGCTTCTTACCAGCAGCCCTTCATTAGTGTGTGTCTGTTTGTGTGTAGGGGAGTCAGCATAGTTCTCAGTGAAAAATAACAAGCTCGAAGGCTGGTTGTATTTTTTTCCACTGCAAAGCCAGTTGCAACTGGAGACGATCATCCTCCAGATTGTCAGATTGTTTGCTGAGTGTGTGTGGCTGTCAACATGTTTTCCCCTGTAGCATGACAGTTTTGCTACTATGGAACTCATTTCTCCCCCTTCTAGTGTTCACGGTTTTTCTGGAAACTGCAGGGGTGTGCCTATGTGAATTTTTAGCAAGTGAAGGAGATGGTGTCTGTCTCAAAATCTCCCCAGTAACCTCTGTCCTAATATATTTCATTCCAGGAGGGGGGGGGAGAGTAAGCATTGTTGATAAGAGTGGAGGATGTGAACACATTTAGGGTTTCATGCCTCACTGCATTGATGCTTTCGGTGTCGTTAGTGTGATATGAATTGTGGCTTTACACTATTTCTAATTTGATAGTCAGAACTGGGCTGTGACACAGAATGACACAGAAAGCTTTGATGGAAACTTTGGAAGAGGTTAAATCTTAGATTTAACCTCTTTAGCATTGGAAGTTCATGAGCACTTTGGCACAGAAGAGACCTTGTTACATTTCAACCAGCTTTGATTAAGTATGAGTGGGACATGTATCTCTTTTCTTCCCTTCAGAAGCTCAGAAGGAGAATAATGGCGCACAGACTATGAAATCAGGCTATGGTACATTTGTAGAGCGGTGTGTGCATCTAGATGTAAAACGTACTCATTCTGGTTTTGGGTACTATTGTTCACGTTTCATATCATTGATTTACCTTGTAATGGACCTATTATAATCTCTGACACAGGACGGGTATATATCTAGGAGAAAGGTATGTAGATGAGAACGTATGACAAAAGCTTAGAAATCTTAAGATTATTTAAATACTGGGCAGTTCATAGAAGGAATGTCCTCTAATTCACAAGCATGATCTGTTTTCCATATCTTTGTGAAGAATGCTGGCAAATTTGGCTCTCCAGAATGGGAGGATTTTGGATGTATAGGAGATTGCAAATGGTTCCTGTGGGAGGGATGAACATTTAGAGCAAGCATGCAAGGGACAAGAGATGTAAATGAGCTTCTGTGACCTGCCCTATGCAGGAACCCATCAAGTAAGGCAGATGGCTTCTCAACACTTTAGAGATCACTTTAGAAGATATAATTTGCCCTAGCATAAACTGATACCTTGAAACTCAAGATACCCTGTCATAGGCTGCATGTGTGTTTTTGCATGAATGTGAGGATGGATGGCAAGGCCCTAAAGCTGAGCACTTCTTCACTGAGACTCTTCACATGATGCCTTCCTTGTGTGGCTGGGCAGATGTTGCAACATGGGTGGAACTTGGCCCCTTGTCTGGGGGAAGGCATCTGTGAGGGATGTTCTCAAGACCTTCAGGAAGATGACCATCAGCCTCTGGTTCTTCTCTTTTTATGCTAATAGTACAGCCATGAGGACTCAAACTGCCCATATGTTCCCCATCTCCAAGCCCTTGCAGCTATCAGTCATACCTCTGGTGGGCAGCTATCAATCTATTCGTTCACCATGTCTTCCAGAAGGACACTCTAAAGGGAATATATCTCACAGATTAGAAAATGGTAGTGGTTCACCAGTAGTGCTGTGGCCTGCTGAGCTCTGTCTAGTTCTATACATAGCAGTATTTTTTTCCACATGCACACACAAGTCTTGGAACATGAAAAATCTTATGGCAGTTGGAAATGTTCTTATTGTGGTGCCTTCATACTCCAAGAGGCCCTTTGTTGTTAAGTGTGAGAAACACTGTGAGCATGCTTTGCATTCCTAATCTGTACACATTTCTCTAATGTGCACATGGATTTGTGTCATTCCCGCCTCCATAATTCACGGCAACCTTGGAAACATACAGATTTCTAAGGCAAAGCATTGCCAGCCTTGTGTGAAATGGGTGTTTCCACAAGACACGTGAACCCACAAGATTTATTTTCTGCACCTATGCAGAGAAGCCTTCCGAGGCCATTTCACGTTCTTCCAACCTGTTGCCGTCACAGATGCTTCTTTAATGCCTACATGTGGCAAGCAGATGCCATCAAAAGCACTGGTTTGTTTTACAAAACGCAGCTAATAACGTGGATTTGTTTGGGCTCCTATTTCTGGCAGCTGTTGTTGGGAGGGAGGGGGCTGCCCCATACTTGGTGGGTCGTAAAAATGCAGCTGAAATTATTGTATTTAGACAATGTAAAAAAAAATTACAGCACAGTTAATGGCTCTCAAGATTTCCTCTTAAAAGCCACTGAGGCATGGAGTGTCTGATCTCTTTGTTCAGGCAGCAGTCCCTTGGCACATTGTTTGCAGGATTCTGATGGAATTTTAAAAGAGCATACTTCTACTAGATAGGCTTATTATTGTTATTTTTCTTCAGGAGAAAAGTGTGGAGGCTCCCGAATAAAGTTGTAAATCAGCCACAGGAGGAATTTAATTTCGAATGAAAAGAAAGTGGCACCAGGACGCATAAACATAAATTCGTTAGTTCAGTGAATTTACGTGGATTTGAATTGCGTTCGAACTGACTTCCCATTGCCCGAAAATAGCTTGCCATTGCCCGAAATTGTGTGTGATCAACTCTCACGCAATAACGTGAAACCTCAGGATTGCATTCGGATTGACTTCCCATTGCTTGAAATTGCATGTGATAGTCTATCACACAATAACGTTAAACCCCATGTTCGGATTGCCATTGGATTACACTTCAAAGTTCACTTGTCTGATAACGTCCTGTGTTTAATAACCTGGCTTAAATGACAGCCCATATCTCCCCATATGAGCTTGCCATGAATGTTGTGAGATCCTCAGGAGAGCCCTGGTTTCCAGTTCCCCCACATTTGCAGTTATGGTTGGTGAGACCATGAGATGGGGCCATCTCAATGTTGCCAATAATATTTATTTATTATTTATTTATTTATAGCCCACCCAATCACTGAAAATCTGGGTGGGTTACAATGGTAAAAGTACAACAACAACAACAACAATAATAATAATAATAATAATAATAATTTATTTTTATCCTGCCTCTCCTATGAGATTGAGGCGGCATTGCAACACTAAAAAGCCATACCATACCTTAACATAAATCTCACTATCCCCACCTCCATTAAAATAGATCAACACAAAAATTCAACAATATAATAAAATACAATTAAACTCACTTAAAACAATCAGAGATAAGAAGCAAGACAACTTGGGGTGTCACTAGAGTCATCCATATCATAGTTCCTTGTTGTCTTGAGAATGAGAGAATTCCCATCAAGAACGAGGGGGAAACCTATGAATGCTCTATATAATCCCTAGTTTTGGGGTCGAAGAAATGTGCGTCTGAAGTGGATGGAAGCAGAGGGAAAGCAAGACTGAGAGCAAGAGCGTTTGCCTTCCCACTTTAAATTAAAATCCACCTTTAAAGCTATTTTATAAATTGCCTCAGCCAGGTGAGAGGCAGCCGGATTAGAAGATAAAACTGTAATTGTTCGTCAGAAATGTACATTAGCTATTTCTAAGCTATGTCAATAGAACAGCTGGGAATTAATACCTGGGATCTCATAATGCCAGTTCAGAAATTATTGTTGAACAAACCTGTGTTAATAAAATTAACAATTGCCATCTAGCTCGGGAAGAAAAGTCATTCACAGGGGGAATATAGGTGTGTTGCAAAATGTCACTATTATCTTTAATTCACATATTAAATTGGCCTTTGTCAAGCCTTTCAAGCCAACCCATTGAGCTGCTCTGTTGGCAAAGGAGCAATAAACAAGAGTTACTGTGTAAATTGTTCCTGTGACTGTATTTTAGGAATGCAGGCATATCCTAGGAGCCTTTTTTTTCTTGCATCGAGTCGCTAGAGTAGAACCACAGAACATCCACAGATCATTTTGAAATGGAAGTATTCAGTTCATGGTTGCTTAAGGAGTTTCAAAAGTGTAACCATTTCACATGGCCTAAATACCCCAAGAGCACCAGATCCCATTTGATCTTGGAAGCTAAGCAGGGCCAACCCTGTTTGGCACTGTGATGGGAGCTTGCCAGCAAATACCAGATGCTTTAGGTTATGTTTCAGAGCCAGCAAAAGGCAAAGCACTCTGAGTACCCCTTGCCGAAGAAGCCCCCATGTAATCCATGGGGTCATGATGACTCAACAGGTGACTTGAAGGTAGTTGCACATAACCATTTCAATGACTTAAATCCTATTGCCAATTTGGATTGGAGCTCAGCCCTTGAATCAGTTGGATGTACTTATATGTTGAATCAATAGTCAGCAATTGATTCTACAGGTCACCTGGACTCCAAGGTTGGGAGGAAGGTGGGAAATAAGTAAAGCGATAGGTCTACCTTAACTGGGAGTAAGCAAAAGGATTCCAGTCGTGCATTACTGGAATCTAAAGTTGAGCCAGTGTCCAGTCTAGTATGGTTTAGAGACCCAGAATCTGCATCATCCTAGGGTGGCTATGATTTGGAGCCTTTTCTCATCAAATCCATTCCTTGTAAATCCAAATGAGGGCTTTGTTCCTACTACCTTTTAAACCAGATTGCAATTCTTTTCAAACCGATTCAAACAACCTTGATTCCCACTTAATCCAAATTGCTGAAGCGATTCCCAGAGGGGGTCCCATGCGCTAGACCCATCTAACCCGCATCTTTTTGACACTGATATTTTCTGCTTCTTTTTCAATAAATCGAATCTGTGCAAGTGTGAACCACATGCGGATCAGAATCAATTTGAATTTGCCCTTCATCCGGCTGGAGCGGGTCCATTTTGAATCGATCTGTGCCTGAATGTGAACCACAAGTGGATTATTTTAGAGGGAAAAATGCGATCAGGGCAAATGTAGTGGGAACCACGCTCTGCTGTTGAATCGATCCATCGATTTGGATTGTATACCCGATTTATCTGTAAGTGGGAATGGGGCCATGAACTGACAAGACTTGCACCTCTCCAATTTAACATGTGGCTAGGAACTGTGACTCACTGGTTTCACATTTCCCTAAAGCAGTTGTCATTTTGCAACCCCCATGGGAAATGTGTTTAGTACTACATGATTGGTGAGTAAATCCATTTCTAAACATGTATTTAAAGTGTGGTAAATTTTCCAGCCAGTGGCCATGCTGGCTGGGAGTTGTATTCCAGATCAAAACAAGCTCTGACAAAAAATGCTGACCCGTCCCCTTTGGTGTGACAAAAGAAGTCCTCTGTCTTCGCTGTTGAAATGGGTTGCTTAACATGACTCTTCCCACTGTGTTTCTTCCAGGTTAACGGGTTTCCAGCTGCCTCCTCCCATTGTGAGTACTGGGGTGGTGCTGTCCTTGTGGCTTGTCAGCGATTATGCCGTCAGTGCGCAAGGATTTCAGGCAAACTACGAAGGTAGGCCCACCTTTGGTGAAATGAAAGCTTTATGATGGACAGTCTATGTGGGGAATCCAAACCACTGACGTTTACAAAGACCCCCAAATCATTGGAGACATGCTCTGAGAACCTATATCATATGGGATGGAGCTGGTCTAATGCCCCTGCTGCTCCATCCTTACTAGTGATGTGTGAGTTGAAAAGATAGGCACGCTCAGCTGTTTATTGACTGGGGAGGAGTGAGACTGTAACATCTGTCTACACATTGGCAGGTGCGATCGGCAGGTATTCCCTTTTGGATCTCCAGTGAGTACTCTCTTGGGTATTAGAGCACTTAAATATTCCAGTGAGGACCTCTATTTCCTCCTGACTACAGCCAGATGCTTACTGGAGATCCAGCTCTCCTCCTCCCAGCCACCAAATGGCCAAGACAGTGTTTGCCTGATGGTTGCAAGAGGACTCCTTTGGCCATTTAGTAGCTGGAAGGAGGAGAGTTGGATGTCTAGGAAGCATCTGGCTGCAGTCAGGATGAAACAGAGGGATAATAGACTGGAGAAGACCCAGGTTTGTGGAAGATATAGCCCCTCTCTCCAAAGTAACTTTTCTAGGCCTTGTCCCCCATAGCTGCCTATTGGGTACTGTTAGATGCTGAAGATGAGCCTGAAACTGGCTGCTTACACTAGCAAAATGGAAACATGAAATGTGTTCTGCATTGGCTAAACTGCCAAATTATATGTTTCTTGAGAAGAATAACAAAAGAACAAAAGTATATGTGGGAGACTGGATCCTCTTTCTTGAGTGCTGCAATAAGCACAAGATAGCAGGATTCGAGATGTGATAAAAGTGTCAATTTTACAGTACCGTGTGGGGTTTTTTAAAAATGTAACAATGTATGAAAGTGTCTATTTTTTAACATTTTGATTTCATTTTTGGTAAAATCTACAATCTATAACCCTTCATTCTTAAAGTGTGCATATTAGGTTGATTGATGTTTGTGAAAGCTTAGCCTGTGTTCTTTTTATTTTCTTGCCCCAATTGCTATTAAGAAAATACTTGATTTAAAATAAACGGTGATTGTATTGACTCTTTGGTGGGCGAACGTAGCATTGTTCGGTTCCTGGCTGATGACTAAGGAGTGGACTGGAAATAAAGTGTCGTGTTTGGTTGCATCAGTTAGTTGTTGTTCCGCTTTTCCTCCGGATTGTTACAAGTTACCTCCATCTGGTGGTCAATGTGTTGCAACACTAGATTTGGAAAGAGGTGCAATTGACCAGAAATAGTTCGTGTGTGATAAAAGAGACAACACATCTTGTCTTCCATTCCCAACAGGTACATGTTAGTAGGTTTCCTCACGATTAAAATACTTCACCAGTGTAATCTTTGGCAACTTCTGAGCAAAACTTAACATGATTTATGGACTGGAACTTCAGGCAGGATATAATGCAATAAGTAAATATCAAATGCTGAATTTCTTTGAGCGATGGTGTTGGGAGATAGTATTCGTGGAGGCGTCCCTTAGCCACACACCTTCTTGAGCAAAAATATACATGTTAATACACATTTAAAGATGATTTTTGGAAAAAGGGAAAGTGGATAAATGTGAGAGCAGGTGGGAATTATGAGTAAAACCATGAACAGTGATAGAAAATAGATAAAATCATCCATGTCTCCTTGGTGTCCAACTCCCTCCAGTGCCGCCCACCAGCTTTCCAAATTATGGGCCATTGTGAAGCCAACATTATTAGCAGTTATACAATATGTGGAAATGGTGCTAAAGGAATCTATATGGCTATTTTGCAGTCAATCATTTGGAGCTGATGCAATTTCCCCAGAAAGGCTAAAAATGGCAGTCTTCTGTCGAATTCTCTGCTGTGCCATGGTAAAACACTTAGCCCAGCGTGGGATGTTGGCGCATGCTGTGAGTTTTCCATCAGCCCAAGAGCGTCCTTACTAGGGCTGGTTTGCTGGTCAATTGAGCAGCCAGATTGGCGCTTATTTCTTGACAGTGGTCAAATATTTTAAGAGTGGCACTGTATATTTTTCTTCCATGGGTTCATTTTTCCATCTGCAGACAAAAGCCACAACGGGGTCTGTTTGCCCCTAAGCTCAGCCTGGAAATGTCACTGAGATTGTTTGAGTTCTCTTGAATGAGATCAGTGAATCTACTTTTTAAAAAAGGAGGACTGCTGTTTCCACAAACCCTATGCCAAAGTGGCCAATGGCTTTTTGACAGCTAGGAGCCACTGGAGATCATACCAGTTATGAATGCTGTTGCTGGTATATGCTTCCGTGTTGGCCCTAAATTTATGGTGACTCCTGTCATAGGTTTTCTTGGTGAGGTTTACTCAGAGGAGGTTTGCCATTGCTTTTCTCTAAGTTTGAGAACATATGACCCAAGATCACATAGTAGATTTTCCATTGCTGAATGAGGATCCAAACCCTGGTGTCTCTGAGTCCTTCTCCAACACTCCCCAAAACTGTATCATACTGACTCTTGCAGAAGGGAAAAATACTACTACTACTACTACTACTACTACAGTGCGCCCTTTTTTTACATTCCACACCCCCCCGGCATAAAAAAAACATGTATGCTCGAGCCCCATTGAAAGTAATGGGGCTCATGCATGTGGCGACAGTGCGGTGGCCCCCATTAATCTAATTGGGACGTGCCGCCCCTTGCACCCCACGCGCTCCTGCGCAGTTTTCAGCATATGCTGAAAGCAGTGTATAGTGTGTCCACGTATGATGTGGGCACACTGTACTATTAACAGTGACTAATAGGTAATAGGTCTGCAGCATTGACTACCATTGCTTCTGGAAACCTCCAGGTATGGACATTTCTCATTAAAACTAGGCACTGGGTGTGTATGCTTTGAAAATAGGCATTGCTGGAGGTTTCCAGAGGCACTGATACATGATTTTGAGAAAATATTTGTTCACTAGAGGAGTTTTGAAGGGGGTCAGGTCAACAATAACAGCCTTGGGCCCCATGGTTCTGTTGTATGAATTAAGCTTGAGATACTTTGCATGCACCATCTTGCTTTAAATTTCCATGTACTGTAGTAAATGGCCAGAATCTTGTCGGTGACTTAAATGTGCTGACGTTGCCCAGCAGAAGTAGATGGTCATTTTTAACTGCTGCAGAATTGCCACACTAATTTTAAGGCTGCGGAAGTTGGAGCATCCATTGGTGGTGCCGTTGTGAATGGACGGACATGGTGCTTTGCGCATTTGCTTACTTATTCAGCTGTGAAACCTTGCAGTTCACTAACCAGGCGCATTGTGAAACCACCATGTAATTCCAAGAACATAAAATTATAGGGTCTTGCATACCTTCCAACTGCCCTGATTTGCCAGAGCAGTCCCAACTATTCATCTACTTTCAAGATGTATCAGTTTCTCTCTCTTCTTCCCACTTCCCCCATTTGTCCTCAGTTTACTTTAGTTGTTGCAAACTGATATAAATCATTTGTATTCTTAAAGGGAAGGGAAGACAGGAGGGGGTAGAATACAGTGGTACCTCGGGATACGAAATACCCAGGTTATGAATTTTTCGGGATACGAAAAAATCCCATAGGGATTTATTGTTTCGGGTTACGAAAGTTTTTTCGGGTTACGAAAAAACTCCGGCGCTGTTTAAATGGAGCCGCGGCAGAGCCGCGGCTTTTTTTCCCATTAGCGCCTATGGCAATTCGGGTTACGAAGGTTTTTCGGGTTACGAAATTAGCCGCGGAACGAATTAATTTCGTAACCCGAGGCACCACTGTAATAGATTCAGGCAAAAACAAACTGCTGCAGCCTCTCTGAGCATGTATGTGTACTCTTCTTCATTCATGACTTTTGTCATTTTGACCACACTCTGATGCCTCTGGGTCATTTGTGCCCAACTTGTTATCTGTGAAATGTTGGAAATGATGGATCTTTGCCTATGTTTTGTAATTTCTCCCATCAGATCAGATAAGGTTTTTTTTGCAGAGTGAGTTCCTTGGAGGTATTACACTGTTGCATTGGGTCCAATCTCTCAGTGAAAATCCTAGATCATCCTGATTTTTACTTTGGTTCCACTAAGAATCTCCCTCTTTTTCCCTCCTATCTTCTAACCATGTTCACTGTGTACACCAAGCAGGAAAACTCATCCCTGTAGATCTCGCCTGACCATCTGTTTCCCTAGTTGCACAGAGTTACTGTTTAATATCAAACAGAATTAGAGCCAAAGTTGGTCAAGCCTGATATTTTTGTCCAGCAAATGGAATGAGATTCCCTGCTTCAGAAATTGCCAGTTAGGTTTCAGATCACCCCCGAAGAAAATCGTGTGCGTGCTAAAACATTTTGGGCTTTCTTTGTAATAAAGCAGTTATCTATTGAGCACTTTGAAATATGTCCCCAGTTTTCCCTATGGATTCCATTGGCTTTTGCCTCTTCTAACTACCCTGAAGGCCTGAATACCTTGAAAGCATCAAATCCTATCTGACCTTGGAACCTAAATAGGGTCATGTCTGATGCAGACGGTCAAGGAATAACAGGGGCTGTCGGCTGTATTTCAGAGGGAAGCAATGGCAAACCACACCAGAGTATTGCTTGCCTAAGAAAACAATATTAAATTACCTGGATTGCCATAAGTCAACAGGGCAACTTGAAGTCACAGAGAGAGAGACGTGGAAAAGGTGAATGTATTCTGCCTCAAGATTTAGCTTCTTTAAAATGGATTGTGCTACTGTTAAGTGTCGGTTTGCAAGTGTGGTAAGAATCCAAACGTTTGGGAATTCGTGCTAGAAGACGTCCGCAAGTGCTATAGCTTTGCTGGAACCTTTTCCTAAGGATTGCATATGCTAGTCTCATAGATACAATGTGAAATTAATTACAATCACCGCTATGGCATACCTGATGAATATACAGCAAGGTGACATTTAAAATAAATTGAGCGAGCGTTTTTCCGTAAGTGGGAAATCAGTATGAATTCCACGCCACATCCTAGTTAATACCAATAACAGTTCATCATGAGTGGAGGGTGGAGGGCTGGGTTTTTATTTTTAATAAGAGGATATTAATATTGTGTGCATGACAGAATTGCATTATAACTTATAAATCACTGCCTTTGGGGTGTCTTGTTTTTAGTGCGGTAGACATCGGGGGGGGGGGGGGGAAGCTTAGAGGATGTCAATGCAATGCCGGGGAGGTTTGCTCTTTATCACAAGCAAATAAAAGTTCTTTAAAATAACAAGCATAAAACTTCAATAACATCTCAAAGGACTTTTTCACATGGAGGAATGTATCACTGTCTCAAAAAGAGAAGAAAAAGCGGGCAATCTGAAAATGCAAGAAATTATGTTGTAGTTTATCACACACACAAATGAACACAGCATCCATCCGAACGAGAAAGCAGTGCGAATGCGCATGAAATCATCACATAAGTACGTACCCATCGGCTTCTTGATTTCATATTAATGCGTTTGCACATGCGCAAAGAGGACAGGATCCCATGGCTTACAGTAATCTCAAATGGAGATGCATTTCATACTAATGCAAATGGGAATTGACTGCGAATTCGCAGTGGGAAAGGATTTATAAATTTGATATTTTTCTGAAATCAGCTATTCCTGGGATGTCTTGTGATTGCAAATCTTTTGCGAAGTTACTTGAAATACCTTGGATGACCCCGGATTAAGCTTTGGTTAACCTTCCAATTTTCCCCGTGTGATAAAGTCTAAAGAGTTTTGAATCCTGGTTTCTGATTCAGTGTTTGAAAGCCGTCAATGGGGGAGAGAGAAAAGCCATCATCTATCCGAAACTTTGGGAATTCATACTGGAGGCATCAGATATTGTCTAATCTTAGAAGCCAAACACTGTTGTCTGGTGGTCTGGGTTTTGGAAGGTTGTTGGCAAGAAGGTGGCCCATAAATAAATTGGGAGGGAAGTTGTACCTTTTGACATGTTGATTTAATCTATCCATCATGCTCTTTGTTAAACTTGGAAACCAAACGGATTGGACCTGACTAGTACTTGGATGGGAGACTGCCAAGAAATGTTGAACATTTTGGGATATTTTTTTATATATATTGAATCTGAATATTTTAGGGTATTATTTCCATTTGTGGGGGCAATGTGGGGATATGTGATGCTAGTCCACAAAAAATACCTACACAGCCTTTGATGTAAGGGGAGGTTTTCTGACCACCCCATCTCCATTTTTAGTCTTTTGTAACTTGTGCCTCTAACTTTATTAGACTGTGGGTGGGAGGAAACTGGTTGTTACTGCTTTGATTGATCAGGTTTGACATTTACTGGTTGCCATTAGAAAAAAGAAGGCAAAGGACAAGCAAAAGACAGACTGCATTTTAGGAGTTTGTAAAGGTAGTCCTAAAGGGCATAGGGATGAATTTTACATTTCCTTTGTTTAATCCTGCCTGATATATACAGAGAATAAATGGGGGGGGGGGGTCTTGTGTGAGCTGCTTGCCCTTCTGGATCTTCTCAATTTAAATGTTAATAAGTTTGCTATCAGGAGAGGGGAGGTGGCATAGCTCAGGTGTGCATGGCATTATGCGAGACTTGGCCAGCTCCAGTTGTCCCGCCAATCTGAAGGCATGGAGATCGGTTCTTGTCATGTATGACTTTGCAAGGTTTGGCATCTGTGCATTTTGAAATGGCAGGGCTCTTCAATCATTCTTTTTGCTTCCTTATCCTTTCTCTGATGCGTGTGCCTTCAAGTTGCCTGTCAACTTATGGCGACCTCATGAATTTCATAGAGTTTTCTTAGGCCTCTATTTATTTATTTCATTTCCTTTGTATGCCTCCTTTCTCCCAGAATGGGCTCTATCCTTATTTATGAATGAAAATATGTGTACCCAACCGTATATCTAGGATCCAGTGTGGCATAGTGGTTTGATCATTGGGCTACAACTCTGGAGACCAGGGTTCGATTCCCTGTTTGGCCATGAAACCCACTGGGTGACTTTGGGCAAGTTGCATGTTCTCAGCCTATGAGGAAGGCAATGGCAAACCTCCCCTGAACAAAT
The DNA here is from genome assembly GCF_019175285.1 of Sceloporus undulatus. NCBI lineage: Eukaryota > Metazoa > Chordata > Lepidosauria > Squamata > Phrynosomatidae > Sceloporus > Sceloporus undulatus. Next base: position 11,509,010 of record NC_056530.1, read on the forward strand.
CTTGCTAAGAAAACCCCTGACAGGGTCGCCTTAGAGTCTCCATAAGTTGGAAATAACTTGAAGGCACACAGTAACAATAACAAACCCTGATGCTCTGCAACCCCCAATACTCGCTTATTGCCTTGAGTTGTGGTGGAGTACACTTTTCCGACACGTTGTTGCTTTGTTGTTATAAAAGGGATGACAATCAAATGACCCTACAGATGCTGTTCAGCCACAAATCACAACAGTGGGACATGGAACTGCACTCCAGCAACATCTGGATGATCCACATGATGCTCACTGCTACTCCATTTTGAAACATTTCTTTTGTTGTTCTTTGCCATCAAGTCAGCTTCAACTTATGGTGACCCTATGAATGAGAGATCCCCCAGAGCCCTAGTAGTCAGCTGCACTTTTCTTGCCTTGCAAAATCAGGGCAGATGTAGCATCCTTGAATGCATCAATCCCCTTGTGGTATGGTCTGCCTCTTTTCCTATAGCCTTTCACTTTGCTGAGTATGCAAAGGGATCTTGTAGCACATTTGAGACTAACTCATTGAGCAACAGAAGTTGTAGCATAAGCTTTCAGAGACTTGGTCTACTTCCTCAGATGCATGGAGTGAAGTGGTGCCCAAGAAGGACCTTTATAATCAGAATGTATGATTGGTCATCAAAATGCTAAACCTGTGGGTATGGTGATGAGATCACAAGTTCAGAGACAATGACATCCTGGCACACTACACATATTATAACAATAGTTAACACCCTTTGTGAGCATGCTGTTGACCGGTTTAGCATATCTCTTTTCTGGTTCCCAGTTTGCACATTCCAAAACTCTTTCCACCATCCTCCCAGGCCTTAGGCAGCATCTTTCCTCTTGCCTTTGTCCCTCAATGACCATAGTTAAAACTGAACTGGTCATGTCATCCCATGGTATGTCCAAAATATGATAGCTTTCTCTGAAGATGCCAGCCAACATCAGGAATAAACTCTTCTAGAACATGGCCGCATAGCCAGAAAAACCCACAAAAATCTACAATAGCTTCAGTTTAGTCATGTGGGTTTCTAGTGAAAGTTCAGATTGATTTACAGGAGTATAGATTATTGCAAAAACCTTTGATGGTGTATATCATAAGAAACGATGGTTCGCTTTAAAAGAAATGGGGCTGCTACAACATCTGGTTGTCCTGATACGTGGCCTATCTTCTGAGGAAGACTGGCATTTTGTTACATTATCTGTTTAACACATTTGTTGTTGGTGGTGTATGTATTCAAGTCATTTCTTTCTTTCTTGGGCTTTCTCCAGAGGCGATTTGCCAGTGCCTTGCTTTGAGTCTGAGAAAGCATGACTTGCCTAAAGTCACACTCTCTGAGCTACAGAGCAAGGCATTGGCAAACTCAGTGTCTTCATCTTGACTGGCCCAGCAGGGCTTCAGCCAATTTCTTGTTGTGGGTGGGGATGGTGTGTATGTGTGTAGAGGGTGCAGCCTTCCCGACACAGCATGCCGGTTGCCTTTTCTGATCTATTTAGACGCTCCATTTCGACAGTAGGTGAGAAGGCTTTCTTCCACAACAGTTGGGATGCGATTCCAGCTGTGACAAATTTGATAGCCACAAACACCAACAGCCAGTTTGAAAAGCAACAATTATGTCTTGAAGCACACTGCTTATTTTAAGAAATTAGACTCGTTTAAATACGTTGCCAAACAGTCTTTGACTAAATGGCAGCCTTTCCTCCTCAATTAAAAACCCTACTTTTTGCCCCATTGGAATGTGCACCAAAATATGTTATTTTAGCTTCCCACACACACGCAAAATAATCTTGGAAAGGTTGCTTCTGTAGCTTTCTATTCAAAACCGTCTCCGCTCCCTATCCGTATTCCTGAATCAAGTCTTGTTTTATCCTCCTCAGAATGACAGTAGATGTGATGTAGGGAGTCTTCTCATATTTTAAAGACTATGGACTGTCATCTTTGGTTGTACTCTACAGCTTTGAAGGACTACCCACATCCCAGCATCCTCTGTGGTCTCATCAGCCTCCATAACTGGTCTTCCATACTCAGTGCTGAACACTTCACAGTTTAGCCCCATTTGTGCCTTCTAATGTAATGGGTTCCAGCTGTTGATCCTACAGATGTTTTGGACCATAGCTCCCAGAATCCCGGCCCATTGACCATTCTGGCATGGGCTTCTGGATCTCAATGAGCAAGTGTTGAAAAGTGAATCCAACTCCCACTCATAAGTAGCCCATTGTGATAGATGGCTAAGGGATATACTAGCACCTTTGAGACTTATTGGAGCATAAGATTCAATTGACTTGGTCTACTTCCTGAGATGTATGGAGTGAACTGGTGCCCAGGAATGACCTTTATATTCAGACAATCTGTATATCTATAGAAATGCAAAACTTGTGGCCATGGTGATGAGGTGGCAAGTTCAGTTTTAACAATGGTCATTGAGAGACAAAGGTAGGAGGTAAGATGTTGTCTAAGGCCAGGGTGGAGGAATAACCATGTGAATGGTGGAGGAAGTTTTGAATATGGTGTGTAAAGGCTGCGAATCAGAAAGGAGATATGATAAACTGGCCAAGAGCATCCTCATGAGACTGGGATGTTAACCAGGGTTATAATATTTGTAGTGTGCCAGGAAACCATTGCCTTTGTTCATTCTACTGTTGATGCATCGGAGTTTAATATAGTATAGCAGTTGGTTCTGTGGGGACTTGGTAAGTCCTCATGCCCATTTCATTCATTCAGTTAGTCTGCTCTACGCATTACAGAGTCATTCAGGACTCTCTCTCTCTCTCTCTCTCTCTCTCTCTATATATATATATATATATATATATGTATGTATGGGGTTTTTTGGGCTGTGTAGCCATGTTCTAGCAGAGTTTATTCCTGACGTGTCACCAGCATCTGTGGCTGGCATCTTCAGGACTGTTGATAACAAGGTGACTTGGAAGTCTTTTATTCATAGGGGCATCATAAGTCCAAGTTGACTTGATGGAAATGAACAACAACAAGCTCTGATTGATATTAATGTTGGTTTCGGTCTATGCCATAGACAAAGGTTAGGTCAGCATATACTAGTAGATGAGAGATTTGCAGTAGATCACTTTCACAATGTTAACAATACCAAATACAATTGCATTACATTTTTGCCATGGTTGGCTCTGTGCTAATTGCTTATGGGTCAGACTCTGTGCTCCTTGCCTGTAAACTATGAATATTAATTTCCTGTCCTTTGTATAACTCTCCTGGTCATTTTTATACTTCAGAAGCTCTTATTTCCTTAGTGACCCAGACACAGATTTGTATGTGTAAGTTCAAGTTACTCCAGTCCCGGAGCCAGCGTTTAACATCTGGAGAGCTGCATTTGGTGGACTTGTCTTATTACCCTAACAATTGATGAACCTATTCTAAACCGGCAGGAGATCCATTGAGTAAACCTACTTTCCATCTAATGATAGCCAACTCCCAACAACTCCAAGGAAATGATACTATCCATCAACATTTAGAATATGCATTTACTTACATTTGAGGTTAGGAGAAAATGAGGAGAGAAGAAAACTTATGGCCTCCTTTTATCAAAGTTGCAAGACCATTTCTTTGGCCTGATGGGATGCATCTTGTCAAGAAGCAGCTTCATGTGTTTAAAATAACAAATGACCTAGCATCAGCTGGAAGCCTCTCTTACATCCTTAAATTATTGATCATGCATCTAAAAAGCATATCCTCTTTCTTTCTTTCTTTCTTTCTTTCTTTCTTTCTCTGTCTCATATTCCAGTTGGATTGAGTGTTTCAAGATCTGGAACAGAGATGGGAACCATGTGGACTTCCAGACATAACCAGCACAGCTAATGGCTTAAGAGTGCTGAGATTTGTAGTCCAACAGGGCTCCACGATCCTCACCCTGAACTAGAAACTGCCATACGTGAGAATCGTTCTTCCTTTTCCTTCACATTGGGTTAGGAAAGCTACTGTCCTTCCAGATGATGTTGGAAAATAATCCCCATCATCCTTGGCCAATGACGGATGGGAGTTGGCATCCCATGACATTTGGAGGCACATGTCTCCCTTACATTTGACCTAGATGGAAAAAACAAAGTCTTTCCTATTGTAAATTACTGGAGAGAATTAAGTTGCGTCAAGCCTAAGAGTAACCTAAGTCCAGCCATCATTCCCCACCCACTTTTATGTATATCTGATAATATTTTTATGAGGGTTGTTGCCGTGAATATTTCCATAAGCCTGTCCAAGCATTCACTGCCCTGAGCCCTTGAACAAAAAAGGGAGGACTGACCCAACATAATCCTTATGACCCACATAATCCCCAGGGCCACTGCTCTCTTTTTCCTAGATGCATAGAAAATAGCATTGGCCGTGTGGGGATTAATATTTCTGCATTGAAATATTGCTTTCCATTTAAAAAATACTGCTCTTTCCTGCACAGAAAATGCTGTTTTCTGTGCAAAACAATCGCATACAAATCTTGCACAGATTAAGTCCCATATTGCAAACAGCCTTTGAAAACTGGATGAAAGTTTAAATAATTGTTGAACTTACTCATTGTTAACTTTGAAAAGGAAGTTCTGGCTTCTATTGGAATTTAAACTTGAAGACATCTTCCATAATAGAGTGTATCTGGGTCCAATATTTTCCCAACACAAATCCACCAGATATGATTGTTGTTGTTGTGGTTAACTTTTATTTATAGAGCGCTATAAAATTTGCACAACGCTTTACATAGTAGAGGTCAAATAGAATACAAATAAGGTTGCATGGGGCATAGTGGCGCACAGTCTAAAACAGCAACGTTACAAGATTGAAAACATCTCTAAAAATAAGACTAAATATTATAAAATGTATATGGATAAAAAGTTCTCTCCTTTTAATTACATTTCCAACCTGTGCATCTGAGGAAGTAGACTGAAGCCTATGAAAACTCATGCGGCTGATTTCTTTCTTTCAGTTAGTCTCAAAGGTGCTACGAGATCTCTCTACAGACTGATTTCCAATGTATGTTAGCAGAGCCTTTACACATCTTTAAAAGTCTCTCTGGTGTCGAATACCATTGATACAGGATTTTCTCTATGTCTCCGACTGATGCAGTGACTGAGGATGGCGTCTCTCCTCTCGAGGCCTGTCTGGAGTCAGTAATGGGCTGGATGAGGAAAAACCGACTCAAATTGAATCCAGAGAAAACGGAGGTACTTGTGATAGGTTCCCCTGGCCCAGGAATGGCGGTGGTTCCACCTGTCCTGAATGGGGTCACGCTCCCTGTGAAGGACTCCGTACGCAGTCTGGGGGTGCTTCTTGACTCGTCGCTTCACCTGACTGCTCAGGTGAACGCGACGGTCAAGAGCACCTGTTATCAGCTTCGGCTTATTCGCCAGCTGCGTCCATACCTGGTCCAGAGGGACCTAGAAACTGTTGTACACGCTCTGGTGACCTCGAGACTGGATTTCTGCAATGTACTCTACATGGGGCAACCCTTATACCAAACCCGGAAGCTTCAAATGGTGCAGAACATGGCAGCCAGGCTGGTCACTGGCGTTTCCAGGGCCAGCCATATAACATCTGTGCTGAAAGATCTCCATTGGCTGCCCATCCGCTTCCGGGCTCAATATAAGGCATTGGTGATTACCTATAAAGCCCTAAATGGCTTGGGCCCAGGATTTCTGAAGGACCACCTCTCCCCGTATATTCCGTCCCGCACCCTCAGAACATCTGGGCAGCAATTACTGAAGGTGCCCGGGGCCAGGCTTTCCTCCACCATGAAGAGGACATTTTCCATCGCCGCCCCGGCCCTTTGGAACACGCTGCCCACTGAGCTCCGCTCATCAACCTCCCTGGCCCAATTCAGAAAGGATTTAAAAACCTTTCTGTTCCAACAAGCATTCCCCAAATAAAATCCTGTGGGCCTCCCTCCTCTTCCGTGGCCAAGAGGTTGGGCTAATGGGGTTTTAGCTTGTTATTGTACTGTATTTAGCTGTATATGTTTTATTGTATTCTATTACTCTGTTTTAATGTATGTTGTAAGCCACCCTGATCTTGGGAAGGAGCGGGATATAAATAAAAATATTATTATTATTATTATTATTATTATAAAAATTCTCCTTTCAATTGCAAATCAAAGTAAACTGGTGGGTTCTTCAGACTGTACATGCAACAGCATTCAGGGCCCTGTCTTATGAACTCTGCTGTTGTTGCAAAATGCTCATGCGACATGGCAGTTTATGCTCTAGGGAGCAATTCACTATATTTGAGAATTACATTGCATTTGGAGGGGAGGGGGAGTTGATCCAATATAGCAATGCTGTCCAGGAAATTCTTGCTTTGTAGACTTGAGCTGCATCTTCCAAATCTCATATATGCAGTTGGTCCTGTGTATCCACAGATTCTTTATCCACACATTCAACCATCCATAGCTTGCAAATGCTGTTAAAACTATGTAAATTCCCAAAAGCAAACTAGATTTTGCCATTGAATAATAAGGGACACCATTTCTGTGCCATTGAGCATCCATGGATTTTGGTGTCCAGCAACCAAAACCCAGCGGAAACGAAGGGCTTTCTGTACATAATACAAATGGACCATTACTTCGGTTAGTTATTTAAAATATTGAAGGGATGACTGTTCTTAACCTTCAGTAGTTGGAAAATCCCTCGCCGATGAGCAGCTCCGGTTTTCCTTTGTGTGGGAAGTAATTAAAATCCACACAAACAATTTTCTGATCTTTCGAGCTTTCAAAAAACCTTTCTTTTGTGCATGGGTGTGCCAAGCCATCGAACCTCAGTGGCCCTTGCTTTGTTTGCTTTGACAGATAAATCTTGCCGACGCTGGTTTTCTTTCTCCATTGCGGTTCTAAAATAGTGGCGTTTCACGTCTGTCGCGCTCTTTGTTTTTTCCTCCCTGTGCATCATATCTTTGCAGCCATCACAGCTCCTTTATGCCTATGCCCCATGCAACCTCTGTAATTAGCTGTGGCCGTCACTTTCAAGAATTGTGTGCATATTTTGGATATCAAGGGATGTCGAGAGAAAAGTTTGGACTGCGCATGATAAGGAGATAAGAGCAGGAGCAGGGACCGGCTAGATCAGCCAAAGGCACACACTGTGTGGAAATTTACTTTTGGAAAACAACAAATTATCGCTCCAAGGCCCCAAAAGTAATCAGAACTCGCTTTTCAAAAGTAACTCAATGACTGACTTCCGTTGCTTTCCAAAAGACACCTGATCTGAATGCTATAAATCATTGGGCTTTGCTACAAAGCATACTTTCCTTCTGTCTCCGTCCTTCTTTCCCCAGTACCTGGCACAAGGCAGGAACTCGAGCCAGCACTGGAACCATGTGATATTCCTCCTCCACCATTTAGTGAGGATACCTCCCATAGGTACACAAGCGACTTAAAATTTACAGTGATTCCACAAAAGAAGTAAACCTACTCCTCAAGCATAAGCAATTGCACATGCAGCATTTTCCACCATGGGGAAAGTAAAAGTTAAATTCCATATTCACTGGGATTAAGTATGCAGGGCCCTTTGAAAGTGTGAAAAAATGCAAATAAAAGGACCACTGAATTTTTCAAGCTGAAATAGCACCAGTGTGGCATAGTGGACTATGACTCTGGAGACCAGAGTTTGATTCTGAGGTGGACCAAGTAAACCCACTAGCTGACCTTGGGCAAATCCCACTCTCTCAGCTTCAGGGGAAAGCAATGGCAAACCTTGTCTTTACCAATTTTTCCCAGAAAACCCCACGATAGCTTCCCCTTCGGCTCGCCATAAGTCGGAAACAGCTTGAAGGCACACAGCACACGAACCTCTAGGTCCTCCAACCCAACTCTGTGGTCAACATCTGCTGGAAGTTGACCATAGAATTGTGCTGGAGGACCCACAAATGCCTAGAGAAGTGTTCCCTCTAGGAATCTCTAGGTCTTCTAGTGCAATGTCTGGTGAAAGTTGGCCATAGAGTCGCACTGGAGAGATTCCTAGAGAGAATGTATTAATCAAATCCGCCAATAATCAAATCCGCTAATGTCAGAGCTGCAAATGTCTAGGGCTGACGGTGTTCCTGAACTGAAAATTCAACAAAGGAAATTCTTGCCTTGTATATATTCTTGCATATATGCAGTTGGCCCTCTGTATCCACGGATTCTTTGTCCACACATCCAACCATCCATTGCTTGAAAATACTGTTAAAATATGTAAATTCACTATCTCCTCCTAGCAGCAACATAGGTGACCTGTTTCCCTTGCCGAGTGCTCCTTCCATTCCATATTGTGATGACTCATGGCGAGAGGTGCTTTGCTCATCCTCTTAAAAATAGATGTTTTCTGCCTCCTGCTAGCTTTGGCAACATCAGGGTGTGAGCCCCTTACAGATGTACAAGGCTCTAATCAGCTCCATTAAGGGATGAAACACAACCAGGCTGGAGATAATGAGAGAACGTTGCAAGGTCGAGCCACCAGCGCAGCAGCGTTTGCTTAAGGACCAGGCAGCATCTTGGCTGTTTGGTGATTCAGAGAGAGAGACTTTGAAATGAGGCAGTAGTCCCTTCCAAGCTTCTCTTGCTGTAGTTTTGCATCTTCAGCCTGGCTGGTTTGAAAGGAGGGATGGGATGGCAGGTGACCAACCTTTGGCACCTGGTGCTTGCCAAAACCAGCTCTGTGCTATAGGCTGCTGCATAGTCCTATTAGACTATGACCGCATCCGCACGGCAGAAATAATCCAGTTTGACACCACTTTAACTGCCTCAGCTCAATGCTACGGAATCCTGGGATTGGTAGTGTGTTGTGGCACCAGATAGAGAAGGTGAAATCTCTCACCACAGTTCCCAGAATTCCATAGCATTGAGCCACAAGTGTCAAAGCAATAGCAAACTGGATTATTTCTACAGTGCAGATGCAGTCATAGTCTAATGGGATGCCTTCCTCCTCTTGCTCCTGCTGTTTTCATTGTTGCTGCCACTTTCCCAGCTTACACCGAAGCAAGAGAATACAACATTTCACTGATTTCACTTCAACATTTCACTGATGAAATGTCCTGGCTCAATGTGTGTGTTACGTGACTCAGGGCCAAGACCCTGCACTATGTCCAGACTGTCCTCATGAAACCCAATTCAGGGATTCCTCCCCATTGTATGCCGTAAAACAATTCATCTTTTGCTGTGAGATTTTGCCTCTTTTCCAACCAATGGCAATGGCTGCCTTTTCATTCATGGTCTTTGTGAACTTCTTGGTGCTGCCATTGTGGACACAAGTTGTTCTGAGACCTGAATAGCATAGTTGGATGCCTTGCTTTGAACTTGGCACTGGTGTCGGGTGATGAACAGGGGCCACATGACAAGGCAGCCACCTGGGAAAACCCACAGCAGAAGAGAGCAGCCAGGATAATGTAGTGGTTTGAGCATTGGACTATGACTCTGGAGACCAGGGTTTGAATCCCTGCTCAGCAATGGACTCTCACTGGGTGACCCTGTGGAAGTCACACTCTCTCAGCCTCAGAGGAAGGCAATGGCAAACCCCCTTGTGAAGAAATGTGCCAAGAAAACCCCATTATAGGGTCGGCTTAGGGTTACCGTAAGTCCAAAATGTCTTGAACACAACAACAACAAGGGGAGAATTTGGGGGCAGAATTCATCAGGAGTATTCTGGCAAATGGGAATCTATCCTTTTCCACTCCCCAATCCATCTCTCTTCACATGGCTCTTGAGAGTTTTGCTGTATCTTTTGAATTACTAAGGGATGAACAGCCCTGCTGTGTTTTGTTACTGGAGACAAAAACACATTTGCTAGGCGAGTGGGCATTTTCCGCTTATCTGTGCCATTATGTCCTGTGTGGTGGGGAATATTGTCAGTGTAGCATCCCATTTCAATAAACATTCAAGCAGATGTCCTTATTTATTTATTTATTTTTCCTCCTTTCTCTCTCTCGTTCTCTTTTCCATTACAACTTCAGATTAAAAGAACTCCCAGGGGGTTACTTAGAACCTAGCTTGCGCCACGTGCATTTCCTCCTACTACTACTTTGTTAAGCCACTCCAAAAAAGAAGTGGGAAGAGGGATGGAAGAGAGAAGATTTTTATTACTTAAATGAGCTCCCAGCCAGTGTAGCTTAATATACTAACTAATTGATTTTTAAGGCTGGGAAAGCAGTGGAGTTTAATAGCATTTGCCGAGTCAGCTAGAAAAAAAAAGAGAGGAATTTGCTTCCAGACATGAATGAAAGAGACCCATTTGCTTTGAGGACCAATGTGGGCACTGGGTACCAAGCGGGATTTCTGTACTCACTTATACTCATTTACTTAAAATATTCATAACTAATTTTGTACATCAGCTCAAGGCACCTTGCAGTGGTTCCCCACCGCCACCAAAAAAGAAAGGATTAGCAATGGGCTGCGCTGTAGTAAAAGGTAACATCCTCACCGGATAACTTGTGTCCATGCAAAAGTGGTGGACTACAGATCCCATCAGCCCTAACCATTCTGGTCATTACTGGGGATGAGGGGAGGATTAGTTCAGAAGACTAAAGGTTCTTCACCTCTGCCTTAGGCCCCATCTGTACTGACCAAGATATTCAAATGACCTGGTCCTGGAGATGCCACGACCCTCCCCTATTGCCAAGGCCCTTAATTCTGGCATTGGAGTGGTTGTTCACATACACATCCCACCAAGCTGCCCAGTGTGGCTGCTGCCACTGTAGTTCACATCACTCTGAGGTCAGTAAAGGGATGTCTGGGCACCTGACCTCAGAACAAGTGACTGGCATCGGCAGTGGACACATTGGGTAGCACAGGGAGATGTGTTTTGAACAGCTTCCCTGGTGCTGGAATGGAGGGCTCCGGATCTTCCCGGAAGGTCCAGAGTAAAAGGTATCTTATAAGGGCAGTATACCCCAGATCTAGTGTGGAAGTGCTGGGCATCATCCAATTTGTTCACACCAGAACTGAGGTTTGGACCGTGCATCATCTGATGCAGAAAGCACAGGGAGAGTCCATTTTATTTGGGCCTTGCAGACAAGGCCTTAGACATCATTGTAGATGGGAGACTGAGGAAATGAACTCTTGGGTCTCAGCATGTCCCAGGATCTTGGGGTGGTGGTGGTGGTGGTAATGGAATGGATCATGTTTCAGAATTTTTGGGCTATCTGACAAGCATTGAAATCAAGGCACGTGGTGAGAGACGTGGGCTTCTCTGCCAGAAAGCTCTCATGCTGTGAATCAGGGGAGTACAATACAGAAATCTATGTCCTTCAAAATTATTCTGTGCCTTCAAGTCACTTCTTACTTATGGCAACCCTAAGGCGAAGCTATCATGAGATTTTCTTGGCAAGGTTGTTTAGATAGGGTTGGCCATTGCCATCCTCTGAGGCTGAGAGAGTGCGACATGCCCAAAGTCATTCAGTGGGTTTCCATGGCTGAACCAGGCCTTGGTGTCCAGAATCATTGCTCAAACCGCTATGCCACACTGGCTCTCATCACCCTCACCAAATTACACATTTTAGGATTATTATATAAATAGCTCCAAGATGGTTAAAGTAGTGTCAAACTGCTGCAATTTCACAGTGGGGGCACACTCCCCTGGAGTGTGTTTAAGCACTAGTGGTGATGGTTGTGGCACACCAGCCGCAGAGGAAAGTTATGCAAACTTTAATGGACTGATTGCTAATCAGAGATTGGAACGCTTGGCTCTCATCAGTTAATTTTGCCTCTGAATAATCTTTTCTTGATCTTTTATGCAACACCAGTCCCTGTTATCTTTGGGAATCTGTTTGTAGATCATAGGCTCATTAGATATTCTTGTTTTTTAGCAGGATGGGCAAGCCTTTCCCTATCCTCTGATACGGCCCAATAATGAGCTGTGAGAAAAATTCAGATTCGGTGCCAAGCCAATTTGGTTAAAAGGCTCACCCGCTCCTGCATTATCATTGGATCTTTCTCCATGCTTGTACAATGAAGGGAACAGGTGTAAATCACAGAAGCTGTCAAAAGGGAAGGGAGCTTCCTCTTGGATGACATTTCAAATCTTTAGATATCTCTCCCGCACCCCCCAATGCAGTACAGCTGCTCTCCTCATGTACGATTTTCTTAGGTTTGGGGTTTTTATTTTTATCGTCCATGGGTTGGGTTCCCAGTATTATTTCATCAGTGGAGCTGAGCCATCAAATGTAGGAACATATTTTCTGAGAGCTGCTGGTGTTTCCTTTGGCCTGAAGAGCTAGCTGGGGTTCTCCTTTCCCTCTGTTTTGCGTATCATCCAATGCTGAAGAATGCGGTTAGTCTCTGTGGACAGTCAAACAAAATAAAACAAAACCCTCTTGTCAGATCACCTTGCATGAATAACAGCTGCTTCCAGGCAACCAAGCAATAAACCTTTTGCAAATTAGGAGTGTTGTGTGTACTTGTGCGTTTTCTTTGTATTTTCAGCATATTGATATACTGTCCTATACTCAGCGCTATACTGAAATACTGCATGTGATTTCCACATCTGTTCATGAGCAGATGAACCAGTAAGTGTCAGGGATTTGTTTGGACATTTTATAGCATTGCTCCCTGACCTCCAAAATGACATGGTTTTCTTTTCTTTTTTGGCTTCTTGCGATGACCAAGAGACTCATTGTTTTGTAAAGCTTAAGACTCTGTGTGTACCCTTTCCTCCCATTTCTGAGCAAGCAAAGACAATATCGCTTAGATACTTCTTCTGGTCTTGTCGAACCGGAGAAAATGAAGTCTGGGAAAATCCATTTCTCCCAGCTGATTTGGATCTAAGCTCCTTGCAGGACACCTCATCTCAATCTGCTCAAATCTGTCAAGACCCATAGCTGATATTGTTTTTCCCCCCTCTTCTTCACTTGGTGGTATTTCTTTCCTCTTTTCGTGATTGAGTTGTCAAGGGTTTAAGCAGAACCTGGCTGCAAAGGAGGCATGAACTTCAAAGTGGTTCATCTCGGTTGTGCTTTTCTGGCTGATGGATTAGATACCATCGTTTCATTTTGCAGCCTCTGCGCCTGTCACGATGTGTTACTAGAAATGTTGGGAGACCAGGAATCACTTCTTGTCTTTGTGCTTCCTCGGTAAGCTTCACTGCAAAGAGTTTTCTATCTCTTCTTGTCACTAAAGGTCACTGTCATTGATGAAGTGCTTCTTGTGGATGAGATGCCTGTGGATCCGAGATCTAGCATCACCAATGGCAGCTCTCACCCTTTATTGATGTAATTCTTCCCCATCTCTTTTTTTTTTCTTAAAGGAAGCAACAAGTAATTTTTTAGCGATTTCCTTCCCACTGTGCAGTTTTTGAAGACTGTTCACAATGTGGGACTTATTGATGACCAACCATGTAATAACAGGTCTAGATACAAAAGGATGGGCTGAAACAAGGGCCGCTTTATTGACCTATAACTTACTTAACCAAACGGAACCTGGGGATGAGCCAAGTCGAGGGAACAGCTTTCTGTAGGTCCAGCTGAGGCCCTGCATCAACCTATTCAGCCTTTCCTTGGGTGAAACAATGGACCACATGGACAACCCAAAGACTTCTGGTTGCAATACAGGCAGTCCTTTACAGGAAAGCAAACTCAGGGAGTCCCCCTCCAAGCTCCAAGGCTTTATAAAATAGAATCAACCCACAGATAGACTCCAAGGGCAGAACCCCCCTCCATCTCTTGGGTTTATGCCCCATAGAAGCAGTTCCAGAGCCCAACCTTTCACCAGAAGGATGCCACAGTGTACCCTGATCTCTTATTGTCTCCCCCTGCTACCTTCCATATGATACCAATGTAATGGCACCACCCATAGTCCATGTCCATTCAAATACAGTACTGGATAGGTGTGGGGGGGGGAGAGAAACAGATAAAAGGGAGGATTCCTATGCAGCCCTGGAAGAGGCCAACATAGTTCATACTGAACTGAGGGTGAAAGGGTGGGTCACAGTGATCCAGGAGGAAGAGGACACATGCTCCCCTCCCTGCAGCATCTATATGCACTGTCCAGAGAATGCCCTTATTATCCACTGGGGTTTGGTTCCAGGAAGTCCCCTGGATAACAACATTTGTGGATGCTCAAATCCCATTGAATACAATGGCACAGTAGAATGGTGCTCCAGAGTTTCCTATTTGGAATTAATATCTTCAAGCCATGGATGCTTGAATCCGTGGATAAAAATTCAGTGGATAAAGAGGGCTAACTGTAGGTGCAGAAATATTATTTTCTGCACAGCAAGTGCTGTTTTCAGTGCAGATCATGGTTTTCTGTGGGTTTTGCACAGAAACCGTCCCGACTACAGAATTTTCAGCACAGAAAACAGCATTGGCTGTGCAGGAAATAATATCCCTGTGCAGAAAACATTGTCTCCTGTATAGGAAATGCTGATTGTAGAACAATCAGGTGTGAATTTTGTGTAGAATCAGTCCCAAACTGCAAAGATTCTCATCAGTCCAGGATTCTTATCATCACTTGAAAAAAAAAATTTCAACCAGTTTTGAATATTTTTTAGTAGTCTTCATCCCTACAATAAAGAGCATGCACCAAGGCAGGTCAGTATCTCTAGGACATCATAAAACCTAAGAAGAATCATATGGCACATCTGAGAAGGAAGACCTTTGGGAGTGTCAGAGCAGACCAGCCAATTTCATGAACTGGCCAAACATAAAGAGGGAATGATCAGAAACAAAGGGGGGAAAGAGACTTTGGCATGGGAGAGCAATGATCAGAAATGAAGATCCATGCTGCTTTTAAGTGTTTGCTGCTGGGTTCTTCTTTGAACAACACACCAAACTATGAAAAGCAGACTTATAGATGCTGGCAGTAGGACTGTGTGTGTTTGGGTGAGAATCTACAATGAATGCCTTTTGAATAAAATTGGAAGACAGCAGCGTGACTACTGAGGGTGACTGCAGAGTGAATCCATCTTAATTCAAATTAAATGACTTTAATTAACGTAATCTCCGCTTCCAGAAGTGAGTTCGTGCACCACATGTTTATCTGTGTGTGTCTGATTATACTGTATTCTCACCTTGAACAATATTTTGATTAAGAATTGCAGGACGATTAGCTGTCAGTAGTATAAGATAAAGCCAGGGCCCAAGGAATTGGGTTGGAAGCAGGCGGGAAGCTTGCTTTTCTTCACATTGTTTTACATAGCATATAGGCTTGCTGCAAACTTGCTTTTCAAATGTGGAGTCTTCTGTAGCCAAAATGGCACCATCCAGATCTTCTCTTGTGTTTGCATGGTGCCTTTTTGGCTATGAAGGAAGCAGTACTTGGGGGGAAATAATAATAATAATGAGTTGACAATGCAGAACCGTGAAACAAGAGCAACCACAGAGGAAGACCAAAGTTTGCAGAACCTCCTACCTTCCAAAACAGGGGAAAGTACAGTAAAGAAAGAGATTGATCATACTCTTCATCCATAGCATGCTATGAGACTGTGTAGGCTGGATTGGAAAACTGGGTGGTGTTAACAGAATAATAAATCATATGTGTCTTCATTCTTCTTAACGGTAGAGCTGGGTGCATGGAAGTTCAGTTGAAAGTGCAGGACTTTATTGCTTACATGAGATGGTGCCCTCCGTACCTAACTTTAGAATTTAGTCTCTCATTCATGGACACTTTTCCCCCCTGTGAGCTCCACCGGTTATGTTTGTATTCTGACATTGTCTTTCAAAGTGATTCTTTATCAGCCATTCCTTGGTGGAGGGGAAATACGATGTGCTCGGAAGCATCTCTATTGCTGTGGTTAACCTGAGAATAAAAATGACTGCCTTCCCAAGACTTTGTTTTATGAAGGTGAATGTGATAAGGATTGGTAGGCGGGCGAACCAGGAGTCAACAAGGTGTGCAATTAGTTCCATAGCCCCGAGGGGGGCTTTGGCCTTGTCTTCATCAAACAGCAGCCAGCCCTGATACACGATACACCATGGAGAGATAACATTTTAATGTGCTATTTTATTGACTCTTGTTCTCAGGAATAGGAAATGAAAGACCCCTGCTAGAATCCAGTTTTCGACTCACACACACACACTAGGTAAGCTCTCTTATGGAAGTGAGTAGGCAGAATGGCCAAATTCAGTTCAAGGTTGCAGAACCCAAGTTGCACAGATGGCACCATCGTGCGGAATCACACGCTGAGCATTGAGGCACACAAATGTTTAGTTGTGCATCTGGTTGCACAGCTTAACCATCCACTAATGAGGTAGCATTGTGCAACTACTACATAACCTTATTAGCATGAGGTTGTGCTTGGTCTGCCCAATGGGAGGTCTCAGCCCATCATTTATGCTCACTGGGAATGATGTGTGTGTTTGTGTATCTATCTTGCTTTCTTAGTATGAGTATGCATATATACATTTTTGTGGTTAACCACCCTTGAGTCAATCTTGACCCATTGCAACCCTGTGGATGAGACATTTCCGAGACTCCCTGTCCTCCACTGCTCCGCTTAGTTCCTGCAAAGTCATACCTGTGGCCTCCTTAATAGAATCCATCCCTCTAGCATGCGGCCTCCTCTCTTTATACTTCCCTCCACCTTTCCTAGCATTATTGTTTTTTCCAGTGATTTGTTCCTTCTCATGATATGTCTGCAGCACGATAGCCTCAGTTTTGTCCAGGGATATTTCTGGCTTGAACTGCTCTCGGACCCATTTGTTTCTCTTTTGGGCTGCAACATACCTGTCCTATTTATAGTTTCTGCTTGCAACACTGGGGCAATTTTGCCAGGAGATACATCCTCAATTGCTCTGATGACTTAGGACACAAAGAGCTTATTGATTTCTGACTGTATGCCATTCAAATACATGTGTCATTAAACAAATAGCTGCAACCTGTGTAAGGTAGCCTCTCAGGGGGTTCATATACCTGCTGATTTTGCTACCTGAAAATAAACTCCTTATGTGGGGTGTTCTGTGCAGGGTGCACTACAGAGTGACTGGCGTGAGTTTGGGTTGTAGATCTCCTATAGGCATTTTCTCACTGCAAAAGTGTCTGGAAGCTTCTGCTCTGTATTTCAGGGCATCATCCTACTCATCACTGGAGGTCAGCAAGCTAGCTTAGCAGGTGCAGGAAAGATGTTCTGGAATGGATGACTCTTTCCAACAGAGCGGAAAAGCCAGTGGTTTCAGCATAAATTAGGTTGCAAAGCTGTTCTGAGGTTTAGTCCCAAAAAGTCCAAATTTCAAAGGAGTTACTCAAGATGTTGAACCCAGTATATCTTATGTACTGAGATAGGTTCAGAGGCTTCGATAGTTCCTTGAAGTTTGGACTAAAGCACAGAATGGCTTCATTGCTCCCCTGACAAGAAAGCCACCAGGTGCTACTGACCCCCGTTCAGCGAATGGCAAATTTGCCCAAGGGTATAATATCTGTGAGCATTGAACTCTCTTTCCTTGGAGGCTCATCTCTCAGGAGTGGATCCCTATACTGGCAGACAGATATTATTATAATCAATACTAATATTATTAAGTTTATTTATATCCCATTCCCCCCTCCCCAGATTGGGACTCAAAGCATCTTACAAACTGGAATGATTACAATCTAATTAAAAACCATTCAAATAATCAACATTAAGACAAACCATTAAGCATATTAAAGCAATTTTAAAGATACACATTAAAGGGAGGAGGGAGTTGAACAATAACAATGCAATACGGCATCATCTTACAGACCTTTGCTTTAAAACCATCCGTTCTAAAAGCCATTCTAATCTCCCCAGAGTTTAGGGACAGCCACCAAGAGCTTGTCTACCTTATCTATAAACCCCAATTTTCTCCTAGGCTGGCTGTGTGCTGTTTTCCCTACACAGCCCCAAACCCCAGAATTGGGCCTGGGCCATTTACACAACACCTGGACCTAATTTGCAGTTTCCAGCCCTTGTCCCACATTAAAAAGGCTTTCTTTTCACTCTGAGTTTTCCAGAAAACCAAGAGCAAAATGCAGCAATGATGTCTACACAGTCTCTGCAAGTATCCTTGCCAAGTTGACCTGCAGGTTCTGGCTAGCTTGCTGGGACCACATGGGAAGGCAGCTGCACATCATCCTCCAAAAACCTGTAGCAGGTAAGGAGGATTCAGGTGGAATTCAGGGCCAAAATACCCCCAGAATAGCCTGCAGTATTCGGGCAAATGTAATCGAGCCCCAAGAGGACCATCTTGTTTTCCCACCAGTTATACCTGTGAAAGTAGTGGGACTGGAAAAAGGGCCTCTTCTGTGGATCTCAAGCCCTGGGAAGGCTCATATGTGGTGATACAGTCTGTCAGAGAGCCTGGACCTCAGCCATATAGGGCTCCATACATCATAACCAGCACTTTGAATTGTGCCTGGAACAATGGCTGCCAGTGAAGCTCTTAGAAATGGAGTTGCATGATCCCTGTATCCATTCCCAGATAACACTCTGGGTGCACTAAATGGCCTTTCCAACTCTATGGTTCTATTATTTTATTCAAGGTTTTGAAAAGATTGGTTTCAAAGTATTGGAGCTCTTGGAGATTCACCATTAGGTGAGCATCTTGACAACTGGAACTTCACGAACATAGATCCTGGCCATACAAGTCACCTTTAGGTTGGACTAGTCCAAGTTGCAGTTTATAAGGCTGCACTCATCCCCTACAAGGTGTAGGAATCATCTTCCTGCAGCTTTGGTGGATGTTATTTCCCCCACCACCACCCTAAAATATTCAGAGGTTATTTTTAAAAATGCCATAAGTGCAAAGTGGGTTCTCATCTAGGAGGAGATGGAAGGATGCATCCCCAAGTATTGCAACGGGTGATGCTGCCCCAGATATGTCACTGCCTCGGAAAGTTGTGAGCATGCAATATAATTTGTGTTTTGAATGCTGGCCAGCAGTTTCTATACAGCTGTTGTTTACTGTAGAAAGAAAGAAAAGCAAAGGATAAGATTGCAGGGAAGAGACAGGAGAAGTCACAACCAATTAGAAGAATTTTGTTTTAAGCAAGGCTGCATTGCCTGTGCTAAAACACATCCATATATGCGTTGCAAATTTTGTGGAGCCACTACCAATTACATATAATTTATTTACATGCAAAATTTACATTCCATCTTTGTTCCATGAACAGGTCTCAAGTCTCTGATAAGGAGAATGATGAATCTCGGGCTGCATCCACACTGCATAAATAATCCAGGTTGACACCACTTTAACTGCCATGGCTCAATGCTGTGCAGTTGTGAGAATTGTGGCACCAGTGCTAAATGTCGCACAAAACTACAGCACCCAGAATACTATAGTGCTGAGCCATGGCAGTTCAAGTGGTGTCAACCTGGATTGTTTTTGCAGTGCAGACACAGAGTAGGAGAATCCTAGACTGAGTTGCCCTTGCAGGTTGGGTAGCCTTTTCTGCACAGAAAATAATACATCCGTGCAGCAATATTGTGCAGAACATCTGAGTTTGGGTTAAGTCCCAAATTGCAAATAGTCTTCAAAAACTACAGTTTCCAGCATGCATTTGCAAGTACAGTGGCTAAAAATTAGCTTTAAACAGGAAAGAAATATTCCCAGGGGACCAAATTCTGCAGTGCAGCTTGAACAGAATGCTATTATATATGTGTGTGTGACTCGCCTTCTTTTGTTTGTGTATCGTTTTTATTTTATCAGGGAAAATATTACTAAAAGGTGGAATCGAAGGTCAGGAACCACACGCTTCATTCAGAATAATGTTGTCCTGCGGCTGTGGAGTCAGATGAGAGAAAGAAAATCTTTATTAAAAACGTTAAAAGAGAAAAAAGAAACGGTGTGTTTTTGTTGGTAATTTCATCTCCTTGTCATTGCTGGTTAAACAGCTCCATCCTTGCCTAAACACAAAAGATTGCTGTGTTTTGTTTTGCTTTGCCTTGGGGAACGGCAAATGCATTTTGCTTGTATTTTAATGCTGACAGAGATTAATTGGATAAAAATAAACCATGCACACACGTCCGGCGGTGCTCACATCTCCGCGCCTCTTCCAATGTGGAAACCTGATCATGAACTTTTACCGATGTTTCGTAGTGTGTTGTGTGATTGGGGTTTAATACTTTCTGCCTCCAAGCTGTTGACTCTAGTTGCCATAAAGATTATTTAAAAAAAATAAAATACCCCACCATCCTACCTCTCTTGTACACTACATAGGAAGGAATACATATTCAGGTTTTGTAAGGTCGGCCCTTGGGTTGGATTAGCCACACCTGTCTCCAAATGAGTTATGTAATTCATTACAGTTTTGCACTTACAGTTTTTTAATTAAAGCAGCCGTGGCTCTCTGGAAGGAAAGGGAGTGATATTACATCAATGGAACTGGAACAGAGCATATGCTCTTCAAGAAATCAGGGTGAACAACAGTAACACATGGAGTGCAAGGAAATGAACTTGAGTTTTGATAGTAAGCGTTGAACACTGACAACAATTGAGCATTGGTGGCTTGCTGTGTGCATTTTTGCTTTGGATGTTGTGTTGGGCTAGATTTCTGGAAGAATGATGCTGGGCATCATTGAGCTCTCATAGCCACCATTGGCACAGGTTTTATATGTTCAAGAGATGTATAATATATTAAATGGGCATTTTCCAGTCGATCAATGTCATCCCTTTGTTGTTTTATGCCTTCAAGTCATTTCCAACTTATGGCGACCCTAAGGCGGTTTGCTTGGCATGTTTCTTTAGAGGGATGCTTGCCATGCGGTTTGCTTGGCATGTTTGTTCCGAGGGATGCTTACCATTGCCATCCTCTGAGGCTGAGAGAGTGTGACTTGCCCAAGGTCACTCAGTGGGTTTCATAATCAAAAGGAGATTTGAGCCCTGGTCTCCAGTTGTAGCCCAATGCTCAAATCATTACACCACACAGCCTGCATTCGCGCTGCAGAAATAATCTAGTTTGACACCATTTTAATTGCCATGGCTCAGTGCTATGGGATTCTGGCATTTGTCGTTTTGCGAGACATTTCATCCTTCTCTATAAGAGAGCTCTGGTGCCATAGCAAACTACAGTTCCCAGAATTCCACAGCATTGAACCGTGGCAATTGAAGCGGTGCCCAAGTGGATTATTTCTTCAGTGTGGATGCAGCCTAAGTTACTCCTCCAAAGAAGCAAGGGAGTAATTTTAACCATTGTTGTCCTGTTGCACGAAAGTCATTGAAAACCATGCACTTTTCAAAGCCCAGTCACAGTTTGGGACTTCTTCTGTGCAAGATTCGCATCTGTTTCTTTTTCACACACAAAATGTTCTGGTAGGAAACAGTGCTTTTTGCACATGAAGATGCCAGCCACAGATGCTGGTGAAACATCAGGAATAAACTCTCCTAGACCATGGCTACATAATCCAAAAACCAACACAAAACGGTGAGGCTAAGTTTTGATCTCATACCTTGTGGTTAGTTCAGTATGTCCCCAGCTAGCTCATAAAACAAGACTTAGTGACCAGCTACTGTGATATTACTACCGAGCTGGAAGGGCATGCTGCAGCTTTCCGCATTTAAGTGCATGATGTTTCTGAAACATCGCAGGGAGATATATTGCAGTGCTGACAAGGGAAGGTGGCCTTGGGCTATAGCTTCTGCCCTGGAGGAATGTCCATCAACGCTGAAAAAGAGGAAGATAGATAGAGAGCAGAAGTGCATAGCAAGCGTCATTAGGTGCACATTTGGGGCGATTTGTGGTTCAAATCATCTTCCAGATTTCTTTTCTCACACATAACCTGGTGCCGGTTTGTTGATTTAAGGTTATGGGCTTTAAAATGGGAAAGTGAGAAGCCTGGACAATTTGTGAGCAGAATTTATCCCCAATCTCTTCCTGTGTATCCTCACTGACTGCAGTTCTTGGCAATTTTGATGCAGCAAAACATGCATTTAAATGCATATTTTGAAAGTATATGCTTAATATTTTAAAGGAATCATTGTCAACTTGTGAGCTATATGACAGTGGGGCAGTACATCTCCAGGTCTTGGGGCTGGGTTCGGCACCATGGGTAACTACTTTAGACCAAACCTCAGAATGGATTTACCACCTGACTGACATGGGAGCCACTAGTAGTTATGGATAAGATTAAGCCAATAGGGCTGGACTTTGGGGCAACATTTAAACATGTGTATTCTGAGAAATTCCTTTGGGGGAGGAATAGATTAATGAGGTCATTGGATGAAATAAGAGGCATTCCATGCAAATATTAAATGACCATGAAGTTGTCAGATCACTTAACCCAATCACAATATGGGAATCAACATGGAAGCAAAGCAATCACACTGTCTAATGGATTTGGGGAGTTGTAGTCCAAAAGTAGCTTTTCCAAACTCTGATTCCTAGCATATCTGCCCTACCCTACCCAATAGACATGGGTTTGGCTTGACTTCAGTCTTATGTGATCAGCTGTGTTCAGTTTGCAAAAGAACAACATCAACACACCAAAAACCTATGGTTGTCCCAGGACATTTTGCTGCCGAAGGGAAATCTGATTCTGTTTCCCCAGATCAAGTGGTGCATTGTGTTTAAAGCCATTCAAGTAAAAATGCCTCCACTAATTACAGTAAATACCTAATAATTTGGTGCCCTTTCCCTGTTAATTCCAAATATGCTGCCAGAGCCAGCCTTTTCCCTCTGAATACGGTTGAAGGGCTGACTCTGCTTGGGGCTCTGTAGACAGCAAATTAATTTCTGCTCAATGATCTTCAGTATGCAGTTGTCAGTCTTGGGTGAGAATGTTATTGGTGTCTTATGCATGCATTAGTTCTCCTACAGATATGTTTGGGAATTTTGGTCCAGTCAGTAATGTTTGTCCTAGATCAAGGTCATGGAAGCAGAGTTGCAAATCTTGTGCCATGGTCCATGCAGATGTGTATTCTCTGCCAATGCATATCCGTCTACCCATGCTAAAATTGGTGGGAGTAGTCTTTCGACTGCACACTCGGTTGCTCAAAGTTGTCATTCAACACAAGGGCTATGTAGTGTTCTGGCAAGCCAGCCAAGATTCAAACCTAGAATCTTCTGGTGCATGGTTCTGGTTCTGGTTCTACATTAAATTTGCAACAGTGTGATCAATGTATATAACTCCACAGGTGGAGATTTATGCAATTGAAACCCAATATAGAATCTTTTACTGCCTCTGGATCTCATTTCAAACAGATGCAAGTGAGTGTTGTTGTTGTTGTTGTTGTTGTTGTTGTGTGCCTTTAAGTTGTTTCCAATTTATGGCTACCCTAAAGTGAACCTATCACAGGACTTTCCTGACAAGTTTCTTCAGGGGCGGTGTGCCATTGCCTTCCCCTGAGGCTGAGAGGGTGTGACTTGCCCAGGGTCACCCAGTGGATTTCAATGGCAAAGTGGGAGTTCAAACCCTGGTTTCCAGAGTCATAGTCCAATGCTCAAAACCACCACACTATGCTGTCTCAAATGAGTAGACACAATAAAAATCTGGGATGGAATCATACTAGTAAGTCCCTGATAAAGTAGACCCATTCAAGCTGAATGCGGAGTCAACACATGGTTATTGTAGTTCCCATCAAATCAGCTTCCCTTCAGGTGACTCTATGAATTCAAGACCTTTAAGGGCCCTGATCATCAACAGCCTTGCTCAGGTCTTGCAAGGTCAGAACCATGGCTTCCTTGATTGAGTCAATCCATCTGTAATGTGGCCTTCTTCTTCTTTTCCTACTGCTTTCTACTTTGCCAAGCATTACCATCTTTTCCACTGGGTCATGTTGTCTCCTTATATGTCCAAAGTATGACAGCCTCCATTTAGTCATTTAGGCTTGCAGTGAGAGGTCGGGCTTGATTTACTCTTCGATCCATTTATTTGTCTTTTGGACAGACCATGGTAAATCCAGTTGATTCTATGGCTTCTGGTTAGGACTAACAATACAATCTAGCCACTGCTATGTAATTTTCTGGAGGCAGTGTAGTGTCATGTTTTGAGCATTGAACTACAACTTGGGATACCAGAGTTCAATTCCTGGTTCAGCCATGGAAACCCACTGGGTGGGTCAGATACTCTCAGCCTCAAAGCCCTTGTGTTGGGGTTGTCTTAGGGTCACCATGAGTCGGAAACGACTTGGCGGCATACAACAACAACAATGTAATTTTCTAGCTTAGAGACTTTACCCCACCTAAAGAAGTCTCAGTTTTTCTTTAAAAAGACAATAGCCCACATGGATCGATATAATGTTTTTTCCTGTGCAAACACACATTCCAGTAGACAGTGGGTTCACAATGAAAGCACAATAGAAGAGGTGACAGAATACACCCAGGCCTTCCAGCACAGCACAAAAACAACTTTCTGAAATGATGATAGCCTGAAGTGTGATGCTTTTTCCCACTGCTGTATATTTCTACAAATCCCATCTAATTCCGCAGGAGGAGGAGAAGTGTAAGAGCAATTTGATAATAGTTAGATCCATGATTGCCTAGCAAATGAACACACTCGCTCAATTAGCACTAAGATTCCTGATAGAGATTTGGCAAGAGAGGGAGGAACAAATATGAGTGAAATTAACTGCAGCATAGGCATGGCTGTTTTGTGCTTTTAGGGATGGAACTAACTGATTGAGAAGTGAAGAGGGGATGTTAGAGCAGGAGTAGGTGGATATTTGGGTCCACCTTTGGTTTTTAATATGACCCAAGCTGGATGCAAGCAAAACAGTGGTGCAATGGAGAGGGAACAGGCATCCTCTCCAAATTAAGAAGTAAGGTGCCTCTGTTTTAGTTACTAAAGACAGATTTCCCAAATTAATGACCATATCATCATGATTCCCATCATCCCCGCCACTACCATCATTCCACTTATAGTCTGACTTTCTCCTAACATTGGAAAAGAAATGGAAAATCCTTGGCACCTTCAGTATATTCTTGGGCCAAGACCTGTGTGCCCCCACTGGGAACTCCCAGACCATTAGTTTTGTAGGTTAAAATTACTTAAACACAGCTATGCTGCAGTGCTGAGTTGCACCAATGAACAGCACATTATTGTAAGGATGGTATTGTCATGCACTTTCCCTTTGTGCAATGGATGTTTCAACTGCCCACCTACTACTAATGGCTGTACTTACTGAACCTTCTAGACACCATTCATTGGCTGGCATGCTGTTAGGAATATATGTGTGTGTGGCCAGTGGTTTGTATGTCTTTTGGGGGCATTGCAAAGGGAGTATCCAATCACCCATTTTGCATCAGCAATCCCACCATCAAGAAGCATTCTGCGACAGCCATTTTCTGCTTAACAAATTGTGAATTTTTGGGGATGGCAGAATAACGATACATCTGAACTGTAAAAACAATGCAGTTGGACACTACTTTAAGTGTTGCAGCTCCATCCTATGGAATCCTGGGAGTTGTAGTTTTACAGGGTCTTTAACGTTCTCTGCCAAAGCATACCAGTGCCTTACCAAACTCCAAATCTCAGGATTCTGTAGGGTGTGGAGCCATGGCTGTTTAAAGTGGTGTCAAACTGCATTATTTCTACACTGCAGATGTACCACCTTAAGTCTCATGAAATAGTTTTAGAAAATTGTGCAGTTTTCTATTACTTTCTTGTAGGGAGAGAAAAAAATGTTATTTCTTGGTCTTTCCTTCCAGAAGAAAATTAGCAGAGATTCACATCCCTAGTGCTTGCATGAATGCATCTGGAAGAGGCAGGCTGTCAGGCTTGCTAGGAGGAGTTTGAATTGCTGCCTGCCCAAGCTCTTTTTTCCACGTCTAGACAATCTTTTTCGCAAGTCCTCTGCTGTGTCAGCAGCTGCTGGGAAAACACGTCCAATCTCTCTGTCAAGCTGTGACTCCTGGCTCACCTATTTGTGTCTTCGTAGGAATGATCAAGAGGATTTGTCAGGCAAACTCTGTGGAGGAACAGCACAGGAGTAAGGATGCGAAAATCAATCAGTTTCATTTTTGTTGCATTTCCCTGAATTCTACAGCACTTCTGATCCACTCCAGTCCTGCATTAGCTTGCAAGACTCATTTTCTTTTTTTCTGCATGTGAATGTATGTTGCTATACATTTTTCCTAACGTGCGCATTGTTGTGCACATTTCTCCTTCAGTATACACATTCCCCAGCTGCTGTTGTTAGTTGCCATCAAGTCAGCTTCAACATATGATGGCCCTGTGAGTGAGGCATCTCCAAGACACCCTGCATTTAATAGCTTTGCTAAATGCAAGAAATAAAAAATACAAAATGAAAATAGTTCCACTGTTTCAAGCTCTCCTCCCACGCCCGGACATCTAAAAGGGACCAGATGTAACTCCCAGTTACAAGAAATGTTCTAAGTAGTTATTTTAGAGCATGTCAGTGTGGCCTGTGGGTTGGATGGGACTCCTAAGTGTAGCTTCTGAAGCCCCACAAAGAACTGAGAATCCCCCCCCCAAAAAAAATAAGGTGATTGAAAACGGATTGTTGGTTCCCATCCTATCCACAAGGCATCAAAACCAAAGCAGTTTACTTCTCCTAAAATAGATGCGCCCCTTGGGGACTCCTAAGTGGAGCCCTCTACTACTAAGTAGTTGCCACCTTAGCTCCAAATCAGGGTTTCACAATACCAGAAAAACATGGTTTTGGCATTTTCTGGATATTATTAAATATTCCTTGCATTTCTACTATTGACTAGCTGCCAACTAAACTCCAGATCTTGAGTAGTCTTGCAATATGTAACAGCTCCTGCCTCTGAAAACCCAAAGTCTAAACACTACCAGACTCCTTTTCTGTTTGACCTGGAATTTTCCTGTTTTTGGTCATATGTGGCAGCAGTAGGTTGGAGGAGCCTACATGTGTCCATCCATGTAGCTCCATCGTACTTTTAAATCTGATTAGATTTTCATTCTAATGCTTATTAAAATGCTATTTTGTCCTGCGTATAAACCCCAGTAGGTACTATGCTGTAGTTCTGGCATGACAAAATAAATTGTAAGTAAAGAATCAGATTGAGCAGCCCCTGTCATTCCTTCTTGAAATCCTACAGGTACAATTAGTGGCCTAATGGAAACAAGCCCTGAGGGTTGACTACACGGGTTACATTTTTGTCACAGTGAGAGAATCTCGATTGGTGTTCCCAGAAGTCTAATGGTAATGTTTAAAAATGTGTATGTATGGCTCATGCAGTCTTTGTTTTCAGCGGTGGGAATTGGCCTTTTGTGAGACCTGGGATGCGAATCAACCCTGCAGGCTCTTTTGTGGGCATCTTAGACTGTTTTCAACTAATTTGAATGGGATATAGGTTTGTTTTCCTGGCATCTTTTGCATTCATTGTGATGGATTTCATTCCCCCACTTTCTCGCCCTGTCTTATCTCCCACACCGAATACATGTAATACAAAATTCATGATCTCTGCTACTTGGGGCATTTGGACGTTGGAATAAGTTATGCTTCGGGTTGACTTTCAAATTCAACCACATACTGGCATCCTGTTAGTGACATAACATAAATTCACCTTACATTTGTGTAAGTCTTACGTGTGTGGTTGCAGAGGTTGGTTTTCTATTCTACTCTCCACAACAACCAAAGCTCCCCCCAGAATTCACTGTTGCTATGATAGTCTTCCAGAGTCCTGTCTGTGGCTGGTGGACAGTGCAGAGGACTGGAGAAGTGTCTGGGTGTGCCATGTATCCAGACATAACATCATCCATTGTGACCCTTGTGGACCTTGACAGAAGATGTCATTGGTCTGAATCTCGCTATGGGGCACAGCCAGATTGTCCTATCTTGGAAGCCAGCCAGAAGCAAAGCACCAAGTAAAGTCCATCAGAGATGAGGCAGAAGGCACGACAGTTATGTACAGGAGCTTACCAGCCAGTCACAATCCTGAGTCCAGACAGTCCAGGTCAGTAGGGTATAACAATAAATCCAGGGCATCAGTCCAAGGGAGTGTCCAGTAGTGTGGTCAACTTAGGATGCAAAGTCAAAACTTCTTTGGAAACATGAATCAGGAATCAAGAGACAAGAGTGTTGCTTCTTCCAGAATGGTTGGTTGTCAGCAATGATCTCCCAAGGAAATTGCTGGATTATTTATGGCCTGATAGCCTCCCACTGCTGTTGGCTGATTAATGAACATTTCCTCTATAAATGCTCTGAGGTCTTCAAATCCTCTCTCTCTACACTCAGTTGCGATAGGTATTCTCAAGTCTCTGTGTTGTGGCTTCTGGGGAATTTCACTGTTCTGTCTCAAGCACTGACATGCCCCCCTGTCCTTCTGCTTCACTGTCTGAGTCAGAATCTGATTCTAGATCCTAGGAACAAGGCATTTCACAGATGCTTCTCAGATCCAGATTCACAGCAAAAACATGAATCCTGAGGAACTCTTATGATTCACCAGGCTGAACCAAAGCATGTGTATGAACCATGTAGCTGAATCCCCAAGATGAAGAAACAATGACATATATTTGTCATTTGGGTGTGTTTATCTCCAAGCCTTTCTTCAGTAACAGAATTTTTTCAGCTTCGTATTTCCGTTAATAGAACCCTCAAGGTGTTGTGCATTAAAGCTGCAAAATACCATGTAATAACAATAACTACACTGCCAGACTAAGGATGTAAATATCTATTTGTGTCATTCTCATGCACTGGAATGAGTAACGGCATTTTCCCTGTTTCTTGTGAGATACCAAGACATTTTCTACCAGTGCTTCCAAGAGCTCTTCCATTTGTGAAGAAAGGAAATGGCAGGAAACTCACACCTGTCAGCTTGTTGCACAGAGTTTTAAATCTTAGAAACATTGGATGGGTTGTTTTCATCTTTTTGATCAATCAGTCAGTCCTTTCATATTTACAGTGCTTTGTGATGTCTGTGTGTTCCTTCATCAAAGGAAAATACACTGGTTTTGTGTAGAAACATTTGCAGAAATAATGGAAATCTTGGGGAGGGGGAATGGCATCTTCTTTCACTGTTGCACTGGAGGTGAGAAAGGTCAGTGATTTCTCAGCAGCATGATGAGAGGATCTGTTTTATGAGAATCAGAAATGTTGTGAGAAATCTTTACATCCTCTGCACAGAATCTCTGTAGAGTCAAGCAAGAGCAAAGTGTTGCAGCATCTCCTAGGTTATGTATTCTTCCTCATGAATAACATTTGCCATCTTGACCATACTCTGATGGTGCTTGGCCACATTTGTCCTAGTTATCATCTGTAACATGTCCTCATGTTCATGGTGAAGGAATCCAAACAAAGGTTCACATTCATGTCTGAACCTGTCCTTCAAAATTAACTATGCTGGCTAGGTTTGGTGAGAGTTACATTCAGACAACATTCAGGGAAAAGTTGTTCACTCCCACCTTAAATGATAAATTATTAGTCCTGTCAGTGTCTGGTGACAGAACGTTGAGGACCAAGAATAATCTTCTTGCATAGGGAGATGATATGGCATATTCCCATTTCTTTTGTGCCCAAGGATGATCTGGACAGGTGGAGTTCCAGGTACCACTAAAGGCTAGATCTGTGACTCAAGCAAGGTCAACCCAAAATATTTTGCTGTTTGACATGGAACAACAAAAAGCGCACCCACCCAAATCAAAGTGCATGTACTAGAAGCTTGGCGTTGATGCATGAGGCAGAAAACCCCCCAAGACCTCTTTCCCTTCTGTGAGAGTGAAAATACATTAACAACACATTAAATAACAAAGCTTTTGCTGCTCTTGAAGGGCACCCAAAATTGGCGCTCTGAGGTTGTCACTTCACTCTGCCTAATGGTAGGGCTGGCTGTAACCTCAGGCCATGATGTTCTCAGTTCAAACTAGGGGTGCCAAGATAATTTGCAGCCTATTTCCTTTCTGCCCTTAATGAGAAAGTGTGTCCTGATACATCGAGGTCAAAATTCTACATTGAGGTTGTGAGTCTCCACATGTAGAGTTAAGCATTAAGTGTGATATTTACCCATTGTGCTGAATGTAAATGTTGTGCATGTGGAAGTGAATGCCCAAGCACATGTGTGCATATATATCCATGTAGAATGGCATTTCACTTCTGCATCTTTGAAATGAATGCAGTCATGGGACAAACATTGCCAACTGCTTCTGTAGGGATATTTATAGGGATAGAGGTAAAACATCAACAAGATTCCAGGCAGAGACAAGTACCCTCATCCCTCCATATTTGCAGCTTTGACTTTGATGGATTTGATTATTCATGGATTTTATTAATATGTTCTCTCTAGGAATCTCTAGGTCATCCAGCACAACTCTGTGGTCAACTTTAACCAAATGTGGCACTAAATCTAGAGATACCTAGAGAGAACCTTCCACTAGGCAATTCTATGGTCAGTGTCTGGCAGATGTTGACCACAGAGTTGTACTGGAAGACCTAGAGATTCCTAGAGAGGTGTTTGCTCAGGTAAAAACATAGTGTTTTTGTTATTTGTGGTTTTTCAACATTCATGGGGGTCTTGTGCTCCTAACCCCAGCAGATGTGAAGGGACGAGTGTATTATCATCTGCTTCTGTGGGGGTATTTATAGGCATAGAGGTAAGACACCAACAGGATTCCAGGCTGAGACACCATGTCAAAAACTTAGCAGGTGCCGCAAGGTGTTTCACCTCCTGAATAAGAATGAATTGGCAGTACTGTAGCTTTCTTTTTCCCCCATCAGTGTATGAAAGGAGCTTCCATGCAAGACTAGTATCTTTCAAACAAAATGAACTTCAGCAGGGATAAATGCATGACATTGCATTTAGGCAGGGACAATGAAATGCACAAATATAGGTTGGGCTGCACCAGCCTTCGCAGCAATATATTTGGAAAGGATCTAGGGGTGTTAGTAGATCACAAGCTAGACATTAGTCAAAAGTGTGATGTGTTGCACACTCACATACACACAAGCCAATTCAATTCTAGATTTTATAATTGGAAGTGTATGTCCACATGAACGGGAATAATAATACCACTCTATTCTTATTTGAGCTGAACTCACCAGGAATACTTTGTACAGTTCAAGGATATTGAGAATCTGGGATGTGTCCAGAAGAAGCTGACCATGAAATTCTAAGTTCTGAAAACCAAGCTTCACAAGAAATTACTTATGGAGTTGGGTATGCTTACCTTGGATAAGAATAAGACTGAGATGGGCATACATAAATGCCTGAAGGGATGAAGGGATCAAATTTGTAGATGACACCAGATTAAGGAGAGGCGACCAAAATGATGAAAAGTCTGGAAATCTTGTCCTATGAGGAGCAACTTAGGGAACTGGGCATGTTTAACCTGGGGGAAGAGATGGTTAAGAGGTGATCGCCATGATGTCCATGTTTAAGTATTTGAAGATGTCATATTGAGGATGGAGGATGCTTGCCTTTAAAGAAAAAAGTCCATGCAACAATGCATGGAATACGTGTAAAAAAATCATGTGGGCATTTCCCACAAAAACTAGCTTTGCAAGGGCTCCTTCAAAAATGTGCCAAAAACCTCTTACCATCTTGACCAATTCAGGGGGTGGGGGGAGATTAATGATATTATTCTGTTGTGTGAATAAAAGAAGTGAGGATTTGCATCCCTCCTCCAAACTTTGGCGTCACTAGTATTGCATCCCACTCACCTCCTCTTTGCACTTTTACATTGTGAATAATCCTGGAAACGTGATGCGGAGCCCTTGGGCACTTTTTTTAATGGCACAATTATGCCATTCCAGCTTTGTTTGCAGTGCAGCATAATAGGATTTCTGTTTCCCTGGACTTCCCGCTTTCTCATCGGATGATCGTTTATGACCCCGCATTATGTCATCCATCTCCCAACTTCTGTTGCGAGGAGGGAGAAAAAATGCCATAATCATTACAGCAGCGCAATGGGCTGGTGGCCCATTCAGGGGAAATTTATGTGGCCTTTTGCATTGTAGCGTAAGCTGGCTTGAACTATGAGCTCAGCATTTCTGGAGCACCGTATTAACAGGCCTCCCAGTGGCTGAGTGAAAAGGCGACCCACACCTCCTCTTTTCATCGACGTCAGCTCTCCTGTAGACAGCTTCGTGTCATGGACAAGTCATGACCAAATACTCATAATTTCTACAATGATGTGAGCATAGGCTTTCTTAAAACCTATGAACTCTGCTTTGAGGGGACAAATCTTCTCTAGACCCCCGAGACCACCTTTTGGAGAGGGGGTAAGCATTACAACAGTATGACACAACCCAGTCAAAACTTTAATATTTCTCCTTGTTTCACTCATCTAAGTGGAACTTTTCCACTTCAGACAACATATTCTCTGACTGTCCCAGTTTGGCAGGAACAGTGCTCTGTGGTCCCATTTTTTCAGCTGTTTTTAAAATGTCCCAGCTTCTCTCTATTCCTTCTGCTTTCCGCCTCCATCCTCGGCTTACTTCAATTGCTGCAAACTGAGTTCAAAGTGCAAAAGTAGTTTATACTCTATTAACTCAGCAACTCAGAGGAGGGTGAGAAATTTTGCTTTCCCCAGAAGGCTCTGGCAAAAGCAAACAGTTGCAGCTTCTCCTAGTTTGTATGCATTTCTTCCTTTTTTTCCTGCCATCTACCCTGATGTTGCCTGGCCACATGCGAATCCAGTTATCATCTGTGAAAAGTCAGAGAGTATGCAGACACACTTACCAATGTTCATTCATATAAGAGGATCAATTAAGCTGTTGGCCCCCACTACAGTAGATCTGTGGAATGAACTGTTGATAGCCAGCATTACCTAGTGGTTATACTGTTGGACCAGGACTCTAGAAGACCAGGGTTCAAATCCCCACTCACTCATGGAAACCCACTGAGCAAGCCTGGAGAAGTCATACTCTCCCAGCCAAAGAGGAAAATTGCCTTGGAATAAATTAGTGGTTCTTAAAGTTGGCTCTTCCACATGTTTTGAATTTCATTTCTCAGAAGCCCTAGCCACCTTGGCCAATAATCAGGAATTCTGGGAGATGGAGTCCAACGTTTGGGGACATCTGGAGTACCAACGTTTGGGGACCACTGGGCTAAATCTTGCCAAGAAAACCTAGGATGCAACACAGGAATCTAGCCACAATGCTGACATTATGGGAGGCTTTCACCAGGAAAATACTAAATAATCCCCAACTCCTTTAGGATGAGAGGGATCTGCACTGAAGATCCGAGCTGCTCAAGAGCTACAGTGTCTCAGAAACGTGTCTCTCTGAAGTGTCGCCTCTCTATTTCTCACTCGCTCTGTTCCTCTGCCTTTAATGGGAGTAGGACATAAATCAAACAAGATTTCTCCATCACTCTCCCTCCTTGCGAGGACAAACATCAGCAGGCTCCTTAATATTGGTGGCCTCTTGGACTTTTTCTAGAAGTGTCCTCTGAAAGTGATGGATTCTTCTGCTCCCAGGTAATGTTTCTGAGCTCTTGGCACAACTTCTAAGCCCAGAGATGGCCATTTTCCATGGAACACACAGTTTCCCTATGCAGACGTGTGTTGGAAGCCTGGGGGACATAGGCAGAGTGAGTCAGTTATTTCCCCCCCCCCTCCTCTTCTTGCTTCTGGAGAGCATACCCACTAAATTGATTATAGACAACAGAAGGAGGGCTGGGAAGGACCTTCAGAAAGAGGTTAGATGGGTACCCTCCTTGCTTGAGCCATGAAAGCCCATTGCAGGACCTTGGTCAAGACGACTCTCTCAGCCTTAGATGAAGACAAAGACAAACTTCCTCTGAATAAATCTTGAACACACACACACACATGCCCATACAATTGACCTCCACATTTGCAGCTTTGACTTTTGCAGATTTGATTATTCACGGTTTTGATTAATATGCTCTCTCTAGGAATCTCTAGGTCCTCCAACGCAACTCTGCCAGCAATTGACCACTGAGTTGTGACGGAGAACCTAGACGTTCCTAGAGAAGACAATTCTCTGGGCATTTGTAGGTCCTCCAGCATAATTCTAGGATCAAATTGTGGAAGATGTTGACCATGGAGTTGCACTGGAGAACCTGGAGATGCCTAGAGAGGTGTCCTCTCAGGTAAAAAGAATAGTATATTTGTTTTATCTGTGGTTTTTCCATATTGATGGAGAGTCCTTCACCCCTAACCTCAGCAAATGTGAAGGGACTCCCGTATATAGACACCCAAAGCAGAATAGAGTCACCATCATTTGGAGTCTACTTGAAGACACATGACAACAACCATTATAATTCCACCAGGAATCTGACCATTATCGTACGAAACTGTAGTTGGCAGAATATTTGGAATATGGAAAATGTCCTCGTTTCAGAGCATTATGCGCTGACTTATAGGCACCTGACAAGAACAACAACAATGAAGAAGATCAAGACCTTTTTTGTTTTGAGGGAGAAACCCTGATATTGCTGTTTCTTTGGAGAATGGGTAGGTTTTCATTTCAGAGCAGGGACATTATGGAAAGCTCTCTCTTTTTTTTCCACTGTCGCTCACTCTTTCAGTTTCACATTGTTCTACCTTTTTGCTGCTTTTGAGAAAGAGAGGAGGAGAGAAAGGAGGGGAGAAAATCCACATAGGAAATTACATTTTCACTCACTTTGATGAATGTTCCCGACCATGTTCTTGGCAGGATGTTTTGTTCTTCCTAGCTAAGCGGTAGCTAGGGAAGGTCAATGAGATGACAAACTTTTCCGGCTCCCCTAAAACTGGAAGAATTTGAGTTTTTGTGGGTTTGTTTTTCTTTTTATCGTTGTCTTGGACAATGGAGGGACCTTCGGCGTATTATGTAGTGTAGATCAATACTGGCACCCAGTGTTTAGATGAAATCATTTCAGATCTGAACCACTTCTTCTCCTTCTCTCTCTTTATCTTATGGTCTCTTTCCCCCCTTCTCCCTCCTGCTGGCAAGTCAGGATGGGAAACGTTCAGTTCATGTTCAATAGCTGGAAATCTTGGAAGACAAAATGGGTTGTCTTGTACAGTTTGTGGTTTGGTTCCTGTGATGCCAGCCGCCTGCATTCATCTGTGGATGCTTCTGTCGAGGCAGAACATCTGAAGAGCTTTGAGGAAAGGTAAATGAACATCGACAAAACACTGTGGATTCCTCAAATGAAACCAGAGTTACTCATTCCTTGCTGTTGCACTTTCAATCAAACTTAAAAGTGGAATACATATTGGGCAAAGTCGCCTGAGCAATTTGAGGGAAATGGGAGGGTTTGACTAGGAAGATTTCTTAGTGAAGTTTTATGAATCTGAAATTTCAAATGAATATTTCATTTAGAGTTGTTGTTTTTTTTGGAAAAGCACATCATTTCTCCATGTAGATATCTGGGCAATGATGGGTATTCCAGACCATGAAAACATAACATCCAAAGCATCATTTTCCAGTCATCTGAAAAGGTCTGTTTTCATTCAGATTTGCATATCAATATATTGATGCTGTTTTCTTGGAGTGCAGGGAATGAGTTTTTAAAAGTAATTTCTTCAGTATTTAAAGACTAATCTGTTGCTGTTAGTCACTGGAGTTATGAAAACAAGACACTCATTACAATAGGAGCCAAACTGCTTTGTTACTTTGCAACTAATCTCAGCTCCATTTCAAATGAAAGGAATGCCTTAGCATTGATCAGAGAGTGAAAGGAATCTTGTCAAAATGCCTTTAAAAAGTAACTTTTCAATGTAACTGAAAGGGTTACATATTGCACCAATGAAGTCATTGTGCTCGTTGTTATTTGCTCTCAAGCCAACGTACAAAGCCTGATGAAGTAGAGACCTCCAGGATCTTACTCATTGTGTTATTTTCAGTTGCTTCAACATGTAACTCTGCTACATCACATATATAAAAGGTTAACTAGTTACAGGTTAGAGAAGGAGATTCCACCAAAACATCTGGAGTATGCAACCAGGTAAGAAGCAAGTCCTGCTGGAAGAGACTTGAAGGCACACAACAACAACAGCAACAACATCAGAGAGGAAGCCCATCAAAACACACACACAAAGGCCTGTTACAGACTGCCAAAATAAAGCTGCTTCGGGTCTCTTTGGAGATATGCTGTTTAAATGATGCATGGGTCCTAAGAGTCCGGAGGTCTCACCAAAGCCACACTCCATTCCTAAGCACTGGAGGGCAGCTTTGGTGCAGCTTCCGGATTCTTAGGATGCATGCATCATTTAAACAGCATACCTCCAAAGAGACCCGAAGCAGCTTAATTTTGGCAGTCTGTAACAGGCCATAGTGTGGAAATTCCCTCCAAGCAAGCATGCATAGGATACCTCTGCATTGTATTTCTCATAAGAGAATATTGTTAACTTTGAACTTCTTTTGCTACGCTAGCAGATTCCAGAAGCAGGATCCAGAAAAGTGAAGTTGCTCTGAATTGCCGCTCCCCGCCAAATCTGTATCTCCAAGATGAACGATGAAACAGCCAAGTCCATTACTATCCAGAGAAACTGAGAGCAGTATCTTTGGGGCTGTTTTATTTTTTAGTGAACAAAGAAATAGAGGCGAGCGAGAAAATGGTTTCCATTTAGCTTTATCTTTCTTGGCCATGGTGGGAATGAATCATGACATAAAAGGGGGGGATAAAATGAAATGAAAAAAAGATACCATTTATTTTCTCTTCTCTGGGCACTTATTCTGAAGGTTAAAAAACTTTGCTTTTGAATGGAAATGCATTGCACACACACACAAAAAAAAACCTGGATAAAAGGCCTCCAAACAACCATAGCCTCCTTTAGCCAAGAGTTATGGCCAGCGATTGAAAGAAACGGATTTATCTGCTGACAAAAGCTAGTAAGGCTTAAGTGTTTTTTGAAGTGGTTGCCGTTTGAGGGATGTCCAGCATATAATGGTAACATGTGAGTTTTTTTGCATAATTAAATCCCCAAATTCAATCCCGGACAAACACACACAGACACACTCACACATACGTATATACATTAATAAAAATCAGAGCATAGAAAAATTGCTTAATTTGGCCAATGGCTACCTGGATGTCCTATCTAGGTTGGCTACTGCCTGCACTATCTGGGAGATTTTGGCAGTTATAGTCCTCAGTTTTCTGCTACATTGAATTGCAGGACTTTGCATTTCCGTCCTGCACTAAAACACACACACATTTTTCGCACATTTTTTAAAATCCTAATTGACCCATTCATTTGTCCAGTCTAGCTGATTCACACCGCTGTTCTCCTTGGATTAAAACACTTTGCTGCATTTTTCCTCTCTGATTTTGCACATTTTATCAATTAGTGTTTTAACATGTGCACATTGGTATGCACATTCTGTTTCTCCAAAATGCCCAGTAAACCTCGCAAAGAATTTTTGGTCAGGTGTGTATTTTCTTCAACAAGTCTTGCAAAGCGGGCAAGTGCTACTACTATCAAACCGATTGAGTCCAACAATGGGCCTGTACAGACTGGTGCTTTATGCTAGCATGGGCCCGAAGTAGGGTTGTGCGGGGACTGAACATTTACATGCTCAGCAACCCTGCCTCACACTCTGGCCGCCATCATGGTGTGCGCCATGATGATGTCCATGTGGCGCAGCTCCCAAACAGTGCCACGCACCCTGCACTGATGTTGTCATGGCATGTGAGCGCGGCCTAAAAGTAACCTGCCAGGGAGTGGGTTCTTCTTAGGCCTCCTGGAGGCCATGGCATTTGGTTGCCACAGTCTCCATCCGAAGCAGAAAGAGGGGGCATCTCACTGCCCCTTTCTGCCAATCTGTCCAGCCCCAATATTTCTATCCATCCCTAATGCATCTGAGGAAGCAGCCTCGAGCCGATGAAAGCTCATGCTGTCAACTTGCATCTTTCAGTTGGTCTCAATGGTGCTGCAAGAACCCTTTCAATGCTGTTTTTCCAGACTAACACAGCTATGTCTTTGAATTCTTTCCATCCCTGTTTTTGGTGCACATGCCCTGTGCATGTTCTGCATGAAGCATAAGTCACTGCTGAATGTCAGCAACGTTGCAATGGAACCAAAGCTCACAGGCTGTCTCAGGATTTTGGATAGATAGAGATGATGGCATCTTCTGCCACTCTTGATAGGGACCTTCTGAGCTGAGCTGAAATCCTCACAAGCAGAGATATTTTTTCCCCAGTACTGAAATATATCAGTGTGCTGTCCCTGTGATTATGCAAATGATTTTCTGGTGGCATGTTCTTCAATGGGCAATGAAACTAATGGGTTTTCATTGCTCATTGAAGAACAAGCCACCCTGAATGAAGATCCATTAGCATTGAAAATCCATTAGCTTCATTGTTCATTGGTGGGAGGGGGGGATGTGTGTGTGTGTGTGTGTGTGTGTGTGTGTGTGTGTGTGTGTGTATTCTAGATCTTGTTTGTTAATTGATAATGAATCAAGACAGCACAATGCATTTTTGGACTGTCTTTAAAGGCATGGCTATGGAAACTATCACTTATACTTCAGAATTTTCCATGACACTGTTGCTTGTAAAACTTCTTGCTTAGGCTGTGCATTACAGGATAGATGCCCTACTTGTACTTTGGAATAGATGTCCTCGCTTTGATGGTGGTTTGTGGACCAATGGACTGATGTACCAAGTCCATTTCCTTATGCCATACTTTAATTTCTATGCAGATGGAGACTAGAGTCCTCTTGGTGACTTAAGCTGCCATAACTGGGGCTTACAATACTGTGAAGACTTTGTTGGACATAACACAAGGACGTACCTTGTACTTCCTTGCACAGTGTTTTCCATAGCTCTGCAATGGTTGTAGGATGGTGATAGATGCAGTTCTGCCTCCAACCCAAACATTCAGGGATACAAAACGCTGGACAACTCCCTTATAAAATTGCCTGAGTGGCCGCTATTGCCCTCTGATCTGCTTAGTCAAACTTTGCACTGAACCCAAGTCAAAAATAAGATTGTCAATCAGACCCATAGTTTGCATTGCCTATTTAATTATGAATGTGTAGCTAAGTAATGAGAGCTGGCATGGTGTAGTGGTTTAGCACTGAACTACACCTCTGGAGAACAAGGCTTGCTTGGCCCTGAGAACCCATTGGGAGACCTTAGGCAAGAGAAATGCAAAGGCAAACCCCCTCTGAACAAATCTTGCCAAGAAAACCACACGATAGCTTTGCCTCAGATTCTCCATAAGTCAGAAATAACTTGAAGCCACCCAACAACAACAACAACAACAACGTAACATCTTCTGCCTAGCTCTTCAAACCTATTTTACTAGGGAGCAGCCACATTGAAAGAGAGAGAGATGTGTCTAGTTGTCTATCAGGGTCCAGAAGGATGATGTTTCAACTTCTTCCCACCAGCAAGTGAGGCTGTGACAATGCAAAACAGTCACAATTCCTTGTTGTAGCCTCACTTGCTGGTGGGAGAGAGGCAGAAACATCATCCTCTTGCATCTT
This sequence comes from Sceloporus undulatus, assembly GCF_019175285.1. Lineage (NCBI taxonomy): Eukaryota > Metazoa > Chordata > Lepidosauria > Squamata > Phrynosomatidae > Sceloporus > Sceloporus undulatus. The sequence goes on from NC_056530.1 coordinate 11,548,188, forward strand.
GATCACCAGCTGAACAGACCTCCATCTCTTGGTGCAGCTGCTGCCTTATAAAGTGGTGGCATTTACAATGATGGCGATAGTGCCATGATCTTGACTAGGTACTATTAATGAATATGGAGCAGTTATAGATTCATAAATCTAGGTTATCAATCCATAATTGCTGTACAGAATGCCAGACTGTGTCTGTCTTTCTCTCCGTTGTGTGTGTGTTCGGGTGCACCTTCAAATTGGCTATTGACTTATGGTAACACCATGATTCACAAGGTTTTCATAGGTAAGGGATACTCAGAGGTGGTTTGCCATTGCCTTCTTTTGAAATACAGTCTGCAGCATCTGGTATTCTTTGGTGGTCTTCCATCCAAGTACTAACAAGGATTATAGTTGTGTTGATTCACATTTTGTCGTGGATATTGGACTACGATTTTGGATGAGGGAGTTGAAGAGGAGCTTCAGTAGCAAGTCACCTTTCCTTTCCTTCTACAGCAGTCATTAATCTTTTTCTGTTGTTGATTATTTCCATTCTAAATCCAACCTTAAGCCTATATGATATTTCAGTAATTGTATACTGCAGTGGGTATTTTTATTTTCTTAAACTAATTGGATTGTTGCATTTAGTTTTATCTGATATGTGCCACGGAGCGTGGGAAGATACATCAATAGAGGAATTTGAGGGAGGCTTTTCAGAAAATGTGAATTGACTGGCCACTGAAGAGGTTGTATGGAAACTTCATTTTCTAACCGCTAAAGATGCTTCTGTCATTGATAAGACTTCAAGGTTAGAGCTATACTGAAGTTAAAATATAGTTGTCATGGGCAGCAGATAATTCGGTTAATACAGTGTTTCTTCCAGGCATGGTAACAGGGCAACAGGCAAGGCTGAGGTACTGATATATATATTAAATGCTGCTCCTTACAGGACTACAGATTGATCTGGGGAGCTGGGGAAAGACATGTAATTGGGATAGCTAATAAGGTTTTCTTGCACGGAAAATTACTTGTTGGAAAGGTGCTGTGAGAGCAAGATGTCTCTGAATGAGAAAGCGGACAAGAAGCATATTTGTCTCCACCGTAGAAGGAAGCACTTGTTAAGGCTGGTCAGGCTTAGTTGCTTTCCAAGTTGGCAGCCCTGAGACATTTTGCAGCCTAAGGACAACAAGATGGAAACTGGTTCAAAGAACTGTAACCAGATTGCGAATGGGTGCTGATTACAAGGAACACGCAACTCCCTTGTTGCAACAGCTTCATAGAATAGAATAGAATAGAATAGAATAGAATAGAATAGAATCATAGAGTTGGAAGAGACCGCAAGAGCCATCCAGTCCAACCCCCTGCCCTGCAGGAAATCCAAATCAAAGCATCCCCGACAGATGGCCATCCAGCCTCCGTTTGAAGACCTCTAAGGAAGGAGACTCCACTACACTCCGAGGGAATGTGTTCCACTGTCAAACAGCCCTTACTGTCAGGAAGTTATTCCTAATGTTGAAGTGGAATCTCTTTTCCTGTAGCTTGCATCCATTGCTCCGAGTCCTAGTCTCTGGAGCAGCAGAAAACAAGCTTGCTCCCTCCTCAATATGAAATCCCTTCAAATATTTAAACAGGGCTATCACATCACCTCTTAACCTTCTTTTCTCCAGGCTAAACATCCCCAGCTCCCTAAGTCGTTCCTCATAGGACATGGTTTCCAGACCCTTCACCATTTTAGTCATTCTCCTTTGGACATGCTCCAGTTTCTCCACATCCTTTTTAAATTGTGGTGCCCAGAACTGGACACAGTGGATGCACATCTGTTTCTGGGCCCAATTCAAAGTGATGGTGATGACTGATAAGGCCCTATACAGCTCAGGCCCAGTCTGTCTGAAGAATTGTATCTTCCCATTTGAGCCAAGCTTTGAGATCCCCCGACCTTACAGACATGGTTGGTGGGAATGCAGGAGAAGGCCTTGGTGGTTGCTCTCACACTTTGGGGCTCCGAGATGACTCCTTCTTTGTTACCTTTCTGGTTAAGCCTTGGATTAGCTGTGCAGGTTAAGCCCTTAGAGCTGAAACTGAAACCCAGTATGGATCCACTGCCCTGCTCACTAAGAGCCACTAGCTGCCATTGCAGAAAAGTTACCTAGAATGCACAATCAAGTTGTTCAACAAAAGCAAACAGGCTGGTGTTGCCACTTCTTCAACTGTAACTCCAAAAATGGCAGCTAGGGAAGCATTTGTCGCAAGAAAGAGCAGGGTACATTAACTAGAATAATAGAATCAAAGAGTTGGAATCATAGAGTTGGCTTTTCCTGTAGTTTGAATCCATTGCTACAGGCCCTATTCTCTGGAGCAGCAGAAAACAAACTTGCTCCATCCTCAATCGGACATCCCTTCACATATTTAAGCATGGCTACCATATCACCTCTTAACCATCTCTTCGCCAGGCTAAACATACCCAGCTCCCTAAGTCACTGCTTAGACGGCTTTATGGTTTCCAAAGCTTTCACCATTTTGGTTGCCCTCCTCTGGACATGCTGCAGCTTGCCAACATCCTTTTTGAATTGTGGGCACAATAGGGAAGAAGCAACAGGCCCTGGCAATAGGAGAGAGGGGAAAGTACCATAATAATGAGGGATCTTGAAGGATTGATCAGGATGCATGCATTCTGCTAATCACATGAGGGAAGTTGGCAGGATATCGATATTAATGGTATGCACCATTCACAGATTATAAAGGCTCAATGTGGAATCCAGTCACCTCTGCCTTCCCCAGCTGCATCTCCAAACGCAGAAATGATTATTGAAGTGCAAGGAGGTGTTTATGGAGCCATTGCTGAGCAAACAGTTGTACACATGCCCTGTTGCGCCCTGTTTTTTAATATGTTTAGCAAATCTTCACGCATTTAACAGATCTCATAACAATGCCCAGAGTTTTTCTTCTTTTTCTTTCGTACATCTGTTAATTTGACACCTCTGTCAGAGAAATTTATATTTGTGAGCTGAAAAGAACAGAGGTTTTATTTGCAAGTTGACACGCACTGCTAAAACTATCATTGACTTTTACTTGATAATGAGGGGGGGGGGAGGAAATCATTGGGGGGACTCAGGAAGAAGGATTTTATGGTGATTTAGGGAGGAGAAAAACAGTTCCAAAGGCTATAGAAAAAGTGAAAAATAGCTCGGATGAAAGACCGATATGATTATTACGCTGCATAGCATCTGATATAATAAATAATAGGGATGTATTAATCTTTTGTAGCTGTTGGAACAGGGAGAAGAGATGGGTCTAATGATCAGGCAAATGTAAGCAATGCTATTAGTTCAGAGGAGGCTTGTGGTTGAATTTTTATGTATTTAGATTTATACGCTGCTGCGTCCCAGGAGACCGGGGTGTGATTTACGCTGTATTATAAAACATGAAAGTGTACCATTCCTTGGCCCAAAGGCTCTCTGTCAATGAACGTGTACAATTGGGAGGGAAGATGAGGAAGGGACGAGAGAAACGCAAGCATCACTTGTCTTCTCGTTCCCCTGGAACACAATCCCAAACAGGCACATTCCTTTGCATATGTGCCAAACAACCCACTGTCCAGGGTGGGTCCCTCAGCCGCATGGTATTCTTAATCAATACAAATTTCTTATACAACTGTATGACATGTCATGATCCATGGTTTCTACATCTCTTAATTTTTTAGTCGATCATACCGCCTTATTATCTAGTATCAGTATATCATCATCCCCTATCAACTTCTATATTGCAAATCATTATGTTTTTAACCACTAGACACAGACAGTGGTGGTTGAAGAACTTCATATCTCCTCTGCCAAAGTATCTGGGTTGGTTTTGAATAGTGTGCAGCTTGACTTGGGTGGGGATAGGGTACTATTTGCTACTACTTTACAGGCATCAAAATATATTTGGACTGTGGGTTGTCTTTGGTCTTGTAACTGGCTGGTAGTGTGACATTTTAGGATTGGCAGGGGATGCTACACCGGTGGGGACACTTTGGCCTTTCCGCCTTCCTTGGTTGGTAGATTTGAACCTCTTGCTTGGGCTTCCTACCAACCTCTCATTTGTGCATAAGTGCCAGTTTATGCACCAGATGAAGCTGTTGATCATCTCCATTTCTTTTTGAGCAAAAAAGGTCACTTGTCATCCTTGCACAGAGTAAAGCATGAACTGCAAAGAGTCTTCAAACATAGCACAGTTCTGGAAGACTTCCTTACAGCAGGAATAAAAGATAGGGCCCATACAGCCAGGCCAAAATAAAGCTGTTTCGGGTCACTTTGGAGATATGCTGTTTAAATGACACATGAATCTTTAGATGCCAGAAGCGGCACCGGAGCATGGCTTTGGCACAGCTTCTGGCCCCTTAGGATACATGCATCATTTAAACAGCATACTTCCAAAGTGACCTGAAGCAGCTTTATTTTGGCCTGTCTGTATGGGCCCATAGTTAAATTTACTCATTGCTTCCTTTGAGATTGAAATTAACAGAGAATTTCACCTCTACCTTCATCTTCTCTTTATTGCACCAGCTCTAGTTGGCTGTGATGGGTGTGTGTGTTGTGTGCCTTCAAGTTGTTTCCAACTAATGGTGACCCTACAGCAAATTTACCATGAAGTTTTCTTGACCAGATTAGTTCAGAGGAGGTTTGCCACTGCCTTCCACTAAGGCTGAGAAAGTGTGACTTGCCAGAGGTCACCTAGTGAGTTTCATGGCCAAGCTGGGAACCAAACCCTGGTCTCCAGAGTCATAGTCCAACACTCAAACCATACGTCATGCTGACTTTTAGTTAGCAGTGATAGCCCAATGCATATTGGAAATCAAACTTGTTTATTCTTTAAGTGCCTCTTTGTTGTTTTACCTCTTAAAAGACAACCAAGTAATGTTCAGTTTAGCCCCCGTTGTCACAGGTTTACACCAAGCCAGGCATTGCCATGTTGTCTTGTGCACCCAAGCCCACAGTCTGCGCCTGCTGTCTCTGAATGGATGTCACGTTTGCTAACAGGGGCAAATGAGGCGGAATCTGTAAAGGAGAGTCTGGTTTTTGCAAATATGATGTGTAAGAAGCTGATGGCCCCAACCTGCGTCTTAACAGCTCATTAAATAAAGAGCAGCGAGTGTTAGATGGCGACTTTAGGAAAACCGATAGATTCTTTTGCTTGGAGTGAAGTTTCAGTCATTAATTTCAAAGGGAGGAGGCTCAACAGCTGGGAGTGGGTTCAAATTTTGTCACGGCTGTGTGTGTGTTTTCCCTCCCAGAATGATATTGGCGATATAATTAAATTGGGTTTGGAAGTGTCAGTGCAGAAAATAAAGCGTTTGGTTGGCATTAATCTTCCGCCGGCTTCTGATCATGCATGGTGCCCCTCCTTATGGAAGAACTGGAGAGGATCTATACTATAACAATAATGCAGGTTGAGACCACTTTAAGTGTTGTAGCACCATCCTGTGGAAGAGTAGGATTTGCAGTTTTACAAGGGCTTTAGCCTTCTCTTCCAAAAAGGGCCGGTGCTTCCCAAAACGACAAATCCCAGGATTCTTCAGGATGGAGCCATGACAGTTAAAGTGGTGTCAAACTGTATTATTTCTACAGCGTAGATGGATCCTTAGTGAAGAATCCCATCCTTAATGGTGGTGTATATTTTTTAGCCATAGGATATTCAGCAGATGTAAATGAGGAACCTGTGAAGATTTACATGTTGCTGATGGATCATTACCTGATCCCCTTCCTAGTATCCATTGATCATGCTTAGGATAGCTCTGCTATTTTGATAATCCATGGTGTATATATGAGATTTAAAAGAAATCCTAACAAAATGTGACTGCGAAGAAAACCTGTTGGAAAATTCAGTTTAAGTTCATTGATCTTAAAATTCAGACTCTGACCTCAACCTGATTGTTGCTCCCAAACTACACCTATTGAATCGGTTGCTGCTGAATATTAAAACAGCTGTTACACAAATCTCTTTGATTCAGTGGATTTCGGAGGTAGCAATTGGACTCAGGCCACTGTGTTTTATGTTGCTAAAGTGGAACATGAAACTTTGTAAAATGATCCAAGCGATATAAACTGTAATGGTATACCTTTTAAGAACATATGAACTGATAACAGTTAACAACATGGACATAAGCATCAGGAGGAAGAGAGAGTAAATCAGCCAACCCCAGTCACTTTTCTCAAAAGGCTTTTAGACGTTGCTGAAGCTAAATGCATTTATCGTGGGATCATTTGTGGCCACTGTAATGAACATATTGTTCCTTAGGGAGGAAAGGTTGATATATGCAAACCATGGTTTGCTGGTTTGAATGCCATTGCAACCAAAGTTTCCCGTGTCCACAAAGTAATTAAGCAAAACAATGGTGTATTGTTTATTTTAAATACACACACACACACACACACACACACACACACACACACATATATATATATATTGACTTTCCTGCAATGAAACAATTCCAGGACAGCGAAAGAAGAAGGCCCCTTTTTTTTGCTGTGTACATTTACAGTGCTATATAAATAAGCTATAATAATAATAATAATTTGCATAGTGCAAAACCACAATTGACATCAGATTCTTCTGGTCCTCTAAGGTTGCATCCATGCTGCAGAAATAATGAGTATGGCCCCGCTTTAACTGTCGTGGCTCGATGCTATGGAATTCTGGGATCTGTAGTTTTGTGAGCTTTCTTTGTCAGAGAGCTCTGGTGCCACAACAAACTACAACTAGGAATGTCTGGGAGCAGCCACTGAGAAGGCCCAGTCTCTCTTGTTCTACCAAATGAGCCGAGAAGGTGATGGGGGCAGAGAGAAGGTCTTAGTGCTTCTCTTTTCTGAAGATCTTAGAGCTTTAAAAGACTCATAAAAGGGAGATAGGGTCCTTCAAATATCCTGGACCCAAGCTGTATACTGACTGCTTTGTGATTCAGTGCTCTAGACTAATAAAAGGTTTTGTTTTGTTTTCCCCTGCCCCTCTTTTCCTGAACAGTTCTACCAAGCCACACTTGTGGAAATCCAGGAAAGCTCCAAAATGGGATCCAGCAGGGGACCACCTTCAGCATTGGGGACAAAGTGCGCTACAGCTGCAACCCAGGCTTCTTTCTGGAAGGACATGCGCTGCTCACTTGCCATGCGAGCTCTGAAAACACAGCCTCCTGGGACTTCCCTCTGCCCTTCTGTCGAGGTAGGTCTCCTTCCTTTTCTTTTATTCTTGGGCCAGGGCTGTAAACCCTGCCTCAGGTCACCCTTGCTTGGCAGAAGGTGCAATGCAAACTAGAGATGTAAATCCCAAACTATGTTGGCTTCACCTGCAAGGTCAAATAATTATTGAAGGAGAAAAGGACCATTTCTGAACAGTATGCTCCCTGTCTCCGGTGTTCAAAAACCTCACTGTGTTCTGGTTGGTTATTTTACTTAGAAGAATAGAAGAAATATATTTTCCTATGCAAGAAACGCATTTTATGCAAAAACAAATGCAATCAACCCTTTGCAAGATCCTTAGTGCAGATCCAAGAAATCACTACCACAGCCATACAAAGGAATATAGCAAGTAGGTACAGAGGTGACATAAATGATGTACCCCAGCAAATCCCCAAAAGCCATATTGTGAAAACACACACTTCTCAAGACTGGTCTGGGAGAACCTTCGATCTCATGCCGGAGGTAAGTTCCCCAGATTCTCGTGAGGCTTAATAACCCTTGAGACACTATCTTTCTCTGACGGAGCAATTATTCAGCATAATTTATCCTCTTTTTTGTCAATTCTAGGGAGAGGGAGTCGAGCCTTGCCTCAAGCAATTAGAAATGCGATTCATTTTCCCGATTCACTTTTGTAATGTCAGCAGTCACTGGGAACCGATTTTCAAATATGTATTACCAGCCATAAGGGATAGTTAGAGTTGTGCTTTTTGAATAAAAGCTATGCGGTTTGTTTGTTTGTTTGTTTGAGAATTGGGATACCGTGTTTGGCACAGGTTTGGGGTTCTTTTTAAGTACTCATTCCACACCTCCTGAGACAAGTTGGTAAACAAAGCACATTGTGCCTTAGAAATTCACAAGATCTGCGACACCTTTCAGCAGCAGAAATTTCACACAAGCAAGTATGCAATTTGGAAACTGGAAGAGGTAAAAATATATGCAGTTGAAAAAATGCACGTCAGGTGCTTTGGAATATGGGAAGATCAATGAAAATGTATGTACATTGCTACAGTGCCTGTGCAGTTCTGTGCCCTCCTCTGGCAAATACCTAGCCTGGGTAGGAAACTAAGAGGAGGAATAAATGGCTGGCCTGAGCTGCAAGGGGAAAGGAAACGAGGTGATCTTACAACATGGAGCACAACCGCATTTCCTTTCCCCTCACAGCCAAGACCTGCCACTTGTTCATCCTCTAAGTAACTTCCCCACTCCTTCCTTTTTGCCAGTGCATCACAGCAAAAGTAACCTCTCCGGCCTTGGCAGATATCTAGGGGAAAGTCTTTGGTGAGGCGCAAGAAGCTAGATGCATCTCATCCAAAAGAGAATGCACCTGTATCTAACCCAGAGCTGTGTGTATGTGCCTTCAAGACACCTATCAGTTTATGGCAATCCATGAATTTCATGGAACTTTCTTAGGCAAATACATTCCGGACCCCATAAGGGAAATAACGTGTATGCTGGAACCCCATTAGAGATAATGGGGCTCATGCCTGTGGCGTGGTGCAGCGCACATGCCTCAGACGCGCACCCCATCACTTCTTTCGGGGCACGCCAAGACTTTTTCCGGCACGGATATGTATGTTGCGCCCATGTATGGCATGGGCACACTGTAATATTTTCAGATGGTTTTGCCAATTCCTTCCTCTGAAATACCACCTCTTAAGTATTCCTTGTCTAAGAAAGCTCTGTGAAATTCATGGGACTGCAATAAGTCTATAGCACCTGGTATTCCTTGGCAGTCTCCCATCCAAGTAATAACAAGGGTTGGCCCTGCTTAGCTTCCAAGATCAGACAGGATCTGGTGCCTTTAAGGTATTTCAGCCCTTTTTAACCCAGAGTTACACATGCATAATTCACCAACAGGTTTCTGATCAAAGTGTACAAAAACGAACATGAATGTCAAGCCAATACAAACAAACGCTGAGACTAGAACGCAGTTGGCCTTCAAAGACATGGAATAAAATGGAGAGTGAGAGTTTTTCATGTCCATGATTTAGCACATTTTTTTTTCTCTATACCTCTAAAGAGTTACAACAGACAACAAGGCTTGGCTGCAGCCTGCTTAAGATGCTATACAGTCTTTTTCCATTTCCTTTAAGCATCTATAGAAAAGCTTCTTTGTCACCGCAGCCTTCCCTCTCCCCCACAGGAGTAGCCAGACATTAAATGTATTGAAGCATAGAACTTGTTTTACCCAATATCTACAACCATCAGAGACATTTCATCCCTCTCCATATCCCCACCCACTGTCGGTCCTCAGCATCCTTCAGTCAAGTATCTCGTATTGATTCCTTTTATTGGCTCTTGGTTCATGAAATCGATTAGCAATCATACAATGATGCATAGATCTTGCATTTAAATTAAGCAAAGATGCTTGGCTGGTGATGTATAATTCTTGGGGGTTTCCTTCTGCAGAGTCACATAGCTATGAAGTATGTGGCTGGCTGGGTTTTTATCTTGTGCTTATCTGCTCCTGCCTCCTTCTTACCACTGTCCTGAATATAAGGCGCAGAGCTGATGTAGCTGGATTGGTAGCGGAGAGGCACCAACTGTTCCACCTCCTTCATTTTTCATCTCTTAAGTTAGCCTCATCCATCTTGACTCCTTAGCGGAACTTCATGCTGAGTTGGTGCTTCCACCAAGCAACCTTATTTTTCAACTTGGCTGTAGGAAATAATCATTTCATCTTGGTGCTCAGCGCTGGATCGAGTTTTTGTTTTATTTTAATTCCTTTTTTCCCCTTTGCAAGAGTAGAGAGAGGAAGCTAGACTAGCAAAACCAATGTTGCATGTAGAACTGAGTCAAGGCTACTTTCTAATCCCATAGCACTGTGGTCTGAATTGTCTCCCATTCCCATATCAGCACTGAATTAAAACTTGATCCTATTCAAAACGCTAGATGCTAGTTATAACCAGAGCCGACCCAGTGATTGAATGGGATTTATCTATGTGTTTACTCACCTTTCAACAATTGATGGATCTACTCTAGCTTAAAATAATTGATGGAATTCCAGCCATAGATTTTGGTGGTCAAGATTTTGGGTTGTGGGTTTGTGTTTTAATATTCCCCTGTACACTCTGGGTGTATTTCAGGGGTGCTTGAGTTGTGTATTCTTACCCAGAAAGGGATGGCATTAGATGGCCCTTGGGCTTTGGTTTAGGGTAGGACATCAATGTTTTAAATAAATAAATGCACCATTGCAAGTAGCGGCAGCGTAGTTGAGGTTCATTCTACTTGACTATAAGTGATCCTCCTGTCTGCAGCAGGTGCCAGTTCAATTCCTGGTGTCTCCACTTTAAAAGGTTCAGGTAATAGATGGTGTGAAATTGCTCTCTCTCAACTTTTGGAGACTTTCTGCAATCCCAGGTGGACAGTGTTTGGATAGACGGGGAAATAGTCTAACCTGGTATAAGGCAGTTTTCTATTTAATCGCTTCTTCACAGTGTGATGGTGCTGGAACTTTGGAGGTAGGTGCCTCTTGACCCAGCATATCCTGAGCCCTTGAAACCTGGAGAGTCATTAATCATCCCCCCAGTGCAGCTTGATCTTGAATTATGCATGCACTGTAGATACCTTTTTGTGCTGCTGTGTTGGATTGGCTTGCATCTTTCTGGTGGATGGAAAGATTTTTCCCCCCTTCTTTTTTCTGCAGTGAGTCTCATACGTAGAACTGCAGGGTTGGAAGGAACCATGGAGGCCATCTAGTTGAGCCCTCAGCCCAATGCACAATCTGCAATCCAGGATGAAAATGCAATATCCCCAACAGATGACTATCAAGCCTCTGACTAACAGTGCTCTCAGAGGCCCACATGCCTTGTTTAACAGCTAACAAGATATATACAATGTGTGTGTGTGTGTATACACACACATATACATATACAGACACACATACACATACACATATAGTGTAATGGTTTAAGCATTGGACTATGACTCTGGAGATCAAAGTTCAAATCCTCGATCGGCTGTGGATTGGGTGACTTTGCTGACCTTGGACAAGTCACACACTCTCAGCCTCAGAGGCTGGCAATGGCAATGGCATTGGCAATTGCAAACCTCCTCTGAAGAAACTTATCAAGCAAACCCCATGCACGTAGGGTCTCCATAAGTTGGAAATGACTTGAAGGCAGACAACAACAACAACAAACCAGTTGCGGTAAGCCTTCCTGACACCAATGATATATGAATCGGCGTGCAAGCCATTCCACATTTACATGGGTACAGAAAAAATAATGACCCCCTCCCCCCAAAAAAACTACATCTGAGTAGAAATGCCTAGGATAGGACTGTATATCTATTTCCCACCTTTGCCACTTTCACATCTACTCACCTGTAAATCCATGACTTCCCACTTATCTCAAAATAAACATTTCAAAACCCATGCCATTTAAAGTGCTGAAAGCAGAGTTGCAACTTTAGGACAGCTCCAAACTGCAGAAGATAACTACATTTTTCCCAATCTGGAGAGGTAGAAGATCTATCAAAACCCAGAAAGGCTGGATTTCTCAAGTACTGCTTCTCTTGTTATTGCAAAACCAGAATATTTGTCTTATGGAATAAAAAACCATTGTTTCGTTTCAAGGCTAAATAGACAGAATCAAAGCGTCTGATTATTTCTAATTCACAGTTTCAGTTTCAGACTAGAGTTTCACTTTGAAATTCCACTCATCAAGAATGGCAGGTTTGACAGCGATACAGAGTGTACTAGGAAGTCTCTAAAAGCTACCATTCTTTTGTATGTAGCTTTGCGGAATAAATTCTTACATTACAGTTCATAACATGAGTGCAGGATCAGTCTTTCACCTACCCTGAATAATAGTGGTATAAGAAAGAAGGAATATTGGGTGCGGCCCCTAAAAGACCTGGGCAAACCAAATTGAATTCAAGATGTTGAGATTCAGACCTTAAGGTCCTAAATCCTTGGCTACTGAATGTGACTTCATCCTCCCATGTTTTCAATTGGAGATCTGTTTATGGGGTCCTCTCCTAGGTCCCTCCACCTTCAGAAAGCAGGCTGATAATGCAGCAACTACTAAATACCTTTCCTATAGTCACGTTTGGTAGACATTGATTGTTTACCACTGCAGCAACAAATCAATCCATGATCATCATCATCATCATCATCATCATCATCATCTTCTTCTTCTAAGGTCTCCTTGGATATTTGTTTACAACTGCTTTTATTGATTTATCACCAAACTTCACCCCAATTTTATTGCTTCTTGAATTGTTTCTTGTTGGGGCTCCTGGAGATATTTTCCTACCTTCTTCAAATGGATTCAGTCTTCCTTCAAAACTCCTCAGATCTCCTCCAGGCCTAACTAAGAGTGCATCTACACTGTAGAAATAATGCAGTTTGATGCCACTTTAGGTACTGTAGCGCCATTCTATTCAATCTTGGATTGTGCAGTTTTACAAGGCCTTTAGCTTTCTCTTCCAAACAGTGTTCACAAAACTGCAAATGCCAAGATTCTGTAGGATGGAGCCGTGGCAGTTAAAACAGTATCAAACTGCATTATTTCTACATAGAGGTACCCTCAGAGGTACCCAAACCATTCTGAATCCAGCGACAACTTCAATGGTGTATGGATCTCTTCCAGAGAAATTAGACTACTGTCCTTGCCAGATTTATTATGGCCTAAATCCAATTGTTAGTTCCAATGAGAGGTGACTCAGTCGAATCAAGCATCAAATAATAAATCCATACTACTTTCATAAATTCCATTGATTTAATCGGCTTACTCTAGCTGGAACTAATATTTGGATTTAAACCATTATCTTCCCCAAGAATTTCACAGGGTTTTTCTTCTTCTTCTTCTTAGGAAGCCCCTCTCACATCTGCCTACCATTTTGTTCTATGCAGGAAAAAAAATCAACCTGGATTAGTAGATTAAAAGATGCACTGGGTTAATCTATAGCTATTAACTGTGAAAGTGGCATGGATTCAACTCTTCTAGAGTAGCCACCTCAATGCTGATATCTTCCAGATGGCTGTGCCGCTTGGGGACAGTGGGTTCTGTAGTCTGAAACATCTGGAGCATGCCAGCTGGGGGGAAAACAACTGTTTGAGTTTGCTTTCTTCAACAGTAGAAGCTGTTGTGTTTGCTTTTCCCTCTTGTGACGGGGTGATTTGCAAAGGTTAAAGAAAAGAGGGACTTGGGTTTCTTTGACTTTTCTTCTCACTGTTTGTATCCACATCTTTGTGAGCATTAGCCTTTTATTTGGCAGCTAAGAACACTCACTTTTGGTGACAGCAGGGATTCTCCATTATGCACCGCCACCTGCAGCACATTAGAGGAAGAATTGCCCTGGAGAATAGTCACCCTATTCTGGAAATTAGTATCATATCCTTGCACAGCCAGTTCTGGATTTGTATGTCTCCTAAAGAAATTGATTGTTTCCCACATCGACTACGTTCTTCTCTCGCTTTTTCCTGTTCCAATAAGTTCTGCTCTGTCGCTCAGATGTGTCCTCCACTCCAGCATTATGCTGAGTTTCCTCACTTAGCCTGGAAACCAGTGGAAGAAATGATGGCTTGCATTCACTGGGAAACCGGAAAGGTCAACAGCTGGCATTTTGTGCATGAGCTATACCAGTGGGTTCACATTTTCAAGGCATTGGTGTGGAAAGGAAAACAAAGGGTTAAATCCACAGTCATGTACTGTAAATATTTGTGCATGGAGATATGCCAGTGAGTGCTACACAACTCCCATGGAAAATAGCAGTATTGCACCATACACATCAATGACTAGGTGCCATTACAGGATATACAGTACAATGGACCCTTGGTATCCATTGGGGTTTGGTTCCTGGAGCCCAAGTGGATACCAAAATCTGTGGATACTCAAGTCCCATTATATACAGTGAGGTCGTAAAATGGTGCCCCTTATATAAAATGACAAAATCAAGATTTGCTTTTTGGAATTTACACAATTTTCAAGCCATTGGTGGTTGAATCCATGGATTAAAAAAAAATCTGTGGATATGGAGGGCCAACTGTACATGATGTACAACCTTAGTTCTAAGTATACAATGCACAACCACAATGAGCAATGTGCAATTTGCTAAGACAAGGTTCAGATGAATGTGCTGTCTCTGCAACTCTGCTTCTGCCACTATCATCATGACATATCTGTTGTGCAATGGTGACTTTTTGGCCCCGCATGCATAGCAAGACTTACATGTGTATATGTCCCCAATTCTGGCCATAGTCTCCTGGCTCTATCAGCCAATTTCATCAATCCCTGACTTCCTTCATAGTCACAGCACCCATAGCCTTTTCCCTCTGCCAGTGCCATAACTGCTGCCAGTATAGCTATGCCAACTCAGTGCTCCAAAAAGCATTTCACTCTACACTTTGTCATCCTGTGTGACAGCAAATTATCCTTGCAGAAATGACTTTGGGGTGCTAATTTTCTTCTTGAAGGAAGCAACAAGTAATTTTAGCAATTTTCTTCTCTCGGTAAGAAAGCATTCAAAAACAGTATTTGAAGACTATTCACACTTTAAGACATATTCTGCACAAGTGTTGCAAATGATATTTTTATACAGGAAACATCATTTTTTTTTGAGGGGGGGACCTTTGACATTCCAGTTGTTGCTGATCTACCTGAGTTATGACAGCTCTCCATTGGTTATGCTGGGATGGGCTGATGGGAATTGGCATTCAACAGTACCTGAGGACCACTGTTTCTTAAGACCCAATTCAGGGGGTGATTGGTATATTTTAGGATGTCAGCTTGGTTAATGTATGGATGTTAATGAAGCTTCATTACCGGTCCTGGACAGCCAGCCCTCTGTAACCACAGATTCTTTATCCACAGATTCAACCATCCATGACTTGAAAAGATATTTTAAAAAAATACATAAATTCCCAAAAGCAAACCTTGATTTTGCCATTTTATATAAGGGACACCATTTTACTATGCCATTGTCTTTAATGGAACTTGAACATCTATGGATTTTGGTAACCGCGGAGGATCCTGGAACCAAACACCAAAGGTCCACTGTATTACCTAAGTTCAGATCCTAAAGGAAGTTCTAAATTTCACATCCAATTGCAATTCTAAATGAATATCTAGATTCCTGGAGGCTTCTGGGAGCAACAGTTCTCCTTTTCCCCCCGGCAACATAGTTACATAGGTAGATTTTGGTTGCTGTTATATGCTGTCAGGTTGGCCTCAACCTATGATGACCCTAGGAATAAGAGACCACCATGAACACCAACAGCTTTGTTCAGGTCTTGCAAGTGCCGCATGATGGGTTACTGGATGGAATCAGTCCATGTATAATGTGATCTTGGGATTTTTCTACTGCTTTTCACTTTACCAAGCATGTCATATTAAGGATGGATGGATGGATGGATGGATGGATGGATGGATGGACGGACGGGTGGACAGACAGATAAAACTGTGGTGATGTTAGTGTTAGGAGAGGCAACCCACAAGCCACAGAAGGCCCACTCCAATCTGTTTTAAAACCTTCTTCTGTGCCAGACAGAGATGGCATCCTTGCTGAGTGTTGGGCGGAAAAGCTTCTCTTAAAGTTGAAAGTTCAGTAATTACTGTCTTAAGAGTAAAACTGTGCTGATGGATTAGGGGCAGAGATGTTAAATAAAAGAAGAATGGGTATCCCAATAAACAATCGGTTGCTAAGAGGGCAAGACAAGTCAATAGGTTGACTGTGGCACTCCATCATGCCTTTCCATGTAACAATTCCTGATTTTCCTCATCCCTTGTAACTTGCAGCACAAGCCTAGGCATGGCTTCAAGAAAATCTGTCTCTCTGCACTCATGGGGGCTTACTCCTAAGAAAGTGTGGGTATGATGGTAGCAATAGTAGCATGTGAACAAAGCATTTAGTAAGATAAGTGCAGCCATGAAAAGTCATTGGGGTCTTTGTAGAACATGGAAGTTGGGTTCCCAGGTCTCGGGATAGTAACTCAAGCGTTCCTATTACATTTTGTCTATTATATTTTATTAATTATTGTATTTATTGTATTTATAATATATCCTCCTCCTAGGAACTCAAGGTGGCATATGTGGGTTTACCCTCCCTAGCATACCCCCATTTATTGTTTTAATGCTCTACAAACCACCATGTAATCCTTTGATTAAGGGCGGCGTACAAATTATTTAAATGGCTGCATACATAAAAATATTAATGTCACTGTTAGCTTGCTTGAGAACAGCAGTTAGTCTCTCAGCATCCTCTCAGGAACTTAAGCCCTCTCAGGGAGTATTAAATCCAACTTTTCAAGCCTGGGCTGCACATGGTTCTGAGCAGAACTGAGAAAATAATCGCTTATTTTCATTAGCTCTGGCAGTTGGAGGTCAGCTTCCTGAAACGTGCCTGTTGTCGCTTTGTTGAGACCATTGCTGATGCAAAGTCGGGATCTTTGAGAGAAATTAAATTGCCAAAGACTATCTTAAGCTGCTTATCTAATCTGTTTTTGCAACGTGCTCGGATCGACCGAATCAAAAATGGCAGGATGGGAGCATCTAAAGTGTTTCAGCAAACAAAGCAGCATATCTCTCACAAGAGCAAAAGAACAACCTTGAGGGATGAAACCAAAGGCCTATCCAGGCCATTGTTCGGCTTCTATGGTGGCCAACAAGTTGCCAGTGGGAAGCCCACAAGACAGACATGAAAGCAACAGCGCCGTCTACTTTTGCTCCCCATTAGCTTGAATATTCAGAGACATACGGCCAAGGATTGCAAATCATGAGACCAAAGGAAGATCCTTGGTGGTGTCATTATGCACAATCCATTAAGTATCAACCACAGTTTGTCACTGCATAGCTAAAGGTCTAACAAAGGAGAATATACACTCACCCTTTGGAACTCATGGGGGATCTGTTCCAGACACACACCCCTGCAAGTTCCAAAACTCGCACATATTCAAACCCATAGGCTTCAATGGGGTGCATTCATGTGAGGCAATTGCCATAGGCACGTGCCCCATTAAGGTCAATGGTGGTCACCTCTCCCTGGATTTTCAAGTCCGCAGATTTCAAATCTGTGGACTTGGAGGGGCGACTGTATATGTGTGAGCATGAAAGATAGCGATTAAAAAGCAAACCAACAATACTTCTTCCACATTTGTCTGGCGTCCCAAAAGGATGCCATTAATTGCACCATGTAGAAGTAATGCATTTTGACACCGCATTAAGTGCTGTAGCTCCATCCTATCTTTAGCCTTTCCTGCCGAAGAGTACTGACCACTGTAGTCCAAACAGGTACCTTTTTTCACAGCTCTGCCTTTGCGAGTCAGTTTGCACAAACGG
Source organism: Sceloporus undulatus (assembly GCF_019175285.1). Lineage (NCBI taxonomy): Eukaryota > Metazoa > Chordata > Lepidosauria > Squamata > Phrynosomatidae > Sceloporus > Sceloporus undulatus. The sequence continues at coordinate 11,565,646 of NC_056530.1, forward strand.
ACTGAAGACTGGATCAGCAAGTACCCATTGCAACAACAATTCTAATAGGTAGTATAAAACAAGCCAAATATGAGATGCTTCAGCAATATGTATCAATATGCAAGAGCAGGATGGCTCGCCAAGCTTATAGCAGGAAGAAAAAGGAACACTTAGTATAGAACATGTATACTTTAATCTCTGTTAATGAACAACACTGCTTGTTTCAATTTCCCCTTAACACTGATATTAGGTTTCAGCAACTCAGTCTACATTACCGCCTTATTCTTCCTTTTGTGACTGGTTGACTCAGATGCCAACACAGAGTCCTTCTCTGAGGTTGCTCTATCGATAGGTATATTCTGGAATGTGGGAGGAAATTCTCTGTTTAAAATCTATAATGTTTTTCTGGATCTCATTTGCATTCCTGTCCTATTGATTATTCCTATCAAGTTGCAAGGCTATGATTTTTCTTCCCTCCTGGAAATAAGTATGGATTTTCTGTACACAGTTTTTTATGCCAGCATGGCCAGCATGGTGTAGTGGTTTGAGCATTTGGCTACAACTTTGGAGACCAGGGTTCGAATCCCCCCCCCTCAACCATGGGAACTTACCAGGTGACCTTGGGGAATTTGCACACTCTCAGCCTCACAATAGGTCTGTGATAGGTTTGCCTATCTCAACAACAACAACAACAACAACAACAACAACAACAATGCATTTTGCACATTTTATGTAATGTGTGTATTTTTGTGTGCGCATTTTCTCTGGCAATTAAAGTGGGGTTGGTGATCATTTTTTCAGTGGCACACATTTGTAGCTGCTCAAAAAATGTATGCATGGACTCATAGGTGCAACATTTACCACCCACCATAAAAACTTGTGGATTTCTGAGTTAAGGTGCGAAAATGTTAAAATGTATACCTGTAAAAACACCATCATGTTCTCTATAATGCAGATGGGTTCCAGAGCATCCTCCCTAAACCATAGATCCCTGATCCATGATCTGAGTCTGCTAGGAATAGGAAGAATTCATAAAATGCAAAACAAAATTGTAATAAAAGGGGGGGGGCACGTATCTAGGAAAATGTATGAAGTAATGTACATTAATTTAAAATGTATGTAAAATTATAGATTTTGGGGGAAAGGTATGCACCCAAAGGGTTATAATTTGATATGAAACTGGATTGGAAGGAACTAGAAGGCCGCAGGGAGGATTGTTTGAAATGCAACAAATAGAAAACGGACTGATTTTCAGATCCTTGTTTGTTATCCACGACCCTGACAACCAACAGAGGTTTGATCACATCATCCTCAGCTCTCTGGGAAAAAGATAAAATGAATTGAAACAAAACGGTGCCTTCTGCTATTCCCCCAATTCCTGCTGAGCAAATAGGCATCACTAGTTTGTTTGCTGACTTTAAGCAGAGCTGATGGGTTTATGAGTCCATTTGGCAGTTGAGCACAGATTCAGCAAGCCGGCCAAAGGGAGCCGAGAACATTTGTAGTGCTGTTTTGTAAAGCGTATCAAATATGCATTATCTCATTAAAATGGCCTTGGCTATTATAACACGAAAGAGTGCACTGTGTACCAAAGCGTACATGTGTGTGTGTGTTCTATGTGTGTCTTTTTGTGTGTGTTTTTTATCCTGGGCCTTTCGATACGTTGCAACAATAAGTTTATAACTGAGCTCATCAGATGTCCATAAATGCTTATTGTTCAGCATAGGAAGCTGTTAATATTTTTTTTAAGGATTTCTTTTTCTTTTCTTTTCTTTTGTTTAAAATTAAAGATCCAGAAACAAAGGGGAAATTGCTTTGGAAAAGGCCAGCTGGTTTGTGGTGATTCAAGATGGGGTCTGACACAATAGTTTTACTCTGAGGCCATGGGATGATTTCCAAAGAGTCGCTCACGGTGAAATAATTGCCAGAATTAAAAATTGGCACTTCGTATCATATCCCTGTGTATTCAGCGACTACCTTAAGGCTGAAATAGCATTTCCGCACACTTTTGATTATTACTGTTTTCAGAAAGACTCCTCATCTTAAACGGTAATGCCCAAAATCCTGCGTAAGATTGAGTTGTGTAGATCTCTGTATGTGAAATCGCATGTTGATTGTGCTCCGTGTCTCTTGTGTTGAATCACAGTGTTGCCCAATGGACTGCACAGCCAAATGAGTTTGTTGTTTTTGTTGGTGGTACACACCTTCAAGTCCTCTCCAAATTAACATACGGCGAGAAATATAACAAGGCCATTTTGTTGTGGGAGCAATACTGGGACCTAGAGTTTCCATTGCCAGAAGAGACTGACTGCTTTGACATGACACCACTGTAAATATTCAGGGGAAGGAGACTTCAACTCAAGAGGAATAACTGAACAACAGCAACAACACTAACAACGAATCATAAAATCATCAAGTCATAAAATGATCGAGTCCAACTTTGGTGCAAGAACTCAAAATGGAGCAATCCCAGCAAGTAGTAGTAGTTGTTGTTGTGTGCCTTGAAGTCATTTCTGACTTTTGGTGACCCCATCATAAGGTTTTCTAGTCAAGATTTGTTCAGAGAAGGTTTTCCATGGCCTTCTCCAGGGCTGAAAGAGTATGGCTTGCCCAAGATCACCCAATGGGTTTCATGGTCAAGCTGGGAATCAAAGCCTGATCTCCAAAGTCATAATCCAGCACTCAAACCACTACACCTTGCAGGTAGCTGTCCACCCTCTTTTTGAAGACATTCAGAGAAGGAGACCCATCACTTCTCAAAGCAAATGGTTCTATTCCTGAACTACTCTTACTTACAAGAAGTTCCTTCCAATGATCAATCAAAATCTATCTTCCTGTAACTTAGAACCATTAGATCTGGTCCTATCCTCTGGGGCAACCTACATTCTTCCTTTCTGTGATAGCCCTTGAGATCTTCTCTTCACCGGGCTGAACATGCCCCCAAGTCCCCACCAACTTTCCTCATATGTTCTCCATGCTTCTCATCATCCTTGTTGCCTTCCTCTGAACCTGCTCCAACTTGTCTGTAGCCTTTTTAAAAGGAGGCACCAAGAACTGAAGCAGTACTCTAGATGAAACATGACTAGTATAGATTAGAGTGAGACTATATATTCCTTTGACTTGGAAACTATTGTTCTACCAATCCAGGATAAATTACTCTTTGCCTTATTTGCTGCAGCGTCACACTTGTGGCTCACAGTTCAACCTATGATCAGCACAGTCCTAAACTCAAGAGGAAGGGTTTATTGTTAGAAAACAATAGATTTATCCTAGCATTCTACAAGCACTTCAGATGAATAAGTGTTCACAATGTCTAGCCTGAGAGAGCTCCTTGACTAACGCATCAGAAACAGCCATTGTGCGGCATGTACTGTAAAGTTAACAGGCGTTCGCTGGTACCTTCTCTTTTGACAGCACTCGAACGCGGGAAAGTGACATGCCACCACAATGCAAGTCAAATTAATTCTTGGTTTCCCTTTATCTTCCTCCCCATGTTTTCTCTTTCGCTTGATCCTCCTACTTTATTTGCTCTAATAGCTTTGTGTTAATAGCGTCAGCTTGTACAGGAAGATAACCTGTGGCAAGCGGAGGATCTGGTGCAGTTTCTGAAGAGCACAAGCTGTCAGCTTCACTGAGACGCCTCCCTCCCTTCAAAGGCGGGGGTATTTATTTATTTATTCTTGTGTAGGGCATCCCTTCCTTTGCATCTTAATGGTGATCTCACAAGTGGTACTCATGCAAAGAATGAGAAGCTTGTGTTCACTGTATTCATATATTGTCCTGGAAGTCTTCTGATGTCATAGCTCCAGAATGAGACTTCCCATGTTGAAAGGATGTGCCGATGCGCTCCAAAAAGGTGGGGAAAAAAGGGATTCCCCTTAGTACCAACTCCAGGTGGCCACACGCTTAAGAAGACCAAGCTCAAAAGGGACCAAGCTCGCCATTCCTACCAGAGGTGGTCACAGCCCAGACTCCAACCCAGCAGAGATCATCCAGTTGGAGCCAAACGCTACTGAAATAGTTAACTCCCTTAATTTCAAGAGACTTCTTCCAATGCAATAATCCATGCAAAATGATGTACAGTCCTATTTATATTTGGGTTTAGGGTTGTCAGTTGCTACAGCGGCAGTATTTGAGCCTTGTTGTTAACTGTCTTTGAGTTGACCTCAACTCATGGTGACCCTGTGGATGAGACATCTCCAAGACCCCCTGTCCTCCACTGCTCTGCTCAGGTCCTGCAAATTCAGTCCCATGTCCTCCTGGATTGAGTCTATCCATCTGGGGTGTGATCTTCCTCTCTTTCTACTACCTTCTACCTTTCCTCACATCATTGTCATTGCCAGTGAGCCATGCCTTCTCATGAAGTGGCCAAAGTATGACAGCTTCAGTTTCAACATCTTGGCTTCCAGGAAGAGTTCAAATCTGATCTGTTCTACCACCCTTTTGTTTGTCTTTTTTGGCTATCCAAAAGGATTGTTTTATTTGTCTTTAAAGTGTTGTTTTAGTGTGTGTGTGTGTGTGTGTGCGTGTGTGTTGTGAGCTGCCTTGGGTCCCAGATTAGGAGAAAGGTAGGATAAAAGTGAAATTAATAGTAATAATAATAATAATAATAATAATAATTCCATGGTATTCTCAGCACTCTTCTGTAAGAGGGTTCACACAGAAAAAAATTGGAACTGCTGTTGTGGTTGTTGCTGTATACCTTCAAGGTGTTTATGACGTATGGCAACCCCAAGACAGGCCTATCATGGGATTTTCTTGGCACAAAGTTATTCAGAGGGGGTTTGCTTTTGCCTTCATCTGAGGCTGAGCAGAGATTCGAACTCCAGTTTCCAAAGATACTCCAAACTGCTACTGGCTGGCTCTCTTGTATTCACTTATTTAATTTATGTGTCATTGTTCCAAGAACAGCTTTTACATGGGGGCCCTATTACATGAAACCATTCCCGGATGCAACAACATTAATCCTTGCTGTCTCCCTCCTGTTAAAGACTATAGCCAGGACTGGCTTGGTGAGACAGCCCCTCAAAGACTATCCAAATCAATCCTGCTTCCACCTTGAGACTGGGTTTTGTTTGTCTTGCCATGGTTTCTACAATTTTCACTGACATATGTGTTACAAAAACAAAAAGATAAAAAAAACCACCTTGCTGTCTGTGTGCAAAATGAGTGTCATTTTCCCTTTGTGAAGCTAAACAAATACAGCAGACACTTCAGGGCAGGTTGATGGATTGCAAGGAGCAAAACATCCCAGCCGTTGCTGCAACTTTAACTACAAGGCAGCAATTATTCCATTTTCCAGTGCTGTACCCCCGCCATCCCCACAAAGTGCACAAGAAATACTTGCAGACAATGCCCCTATTGTGGTTTTTTGCACTAAGGGCACAACAATATAGGTATATAATTTAAAAACAAACAGTGATTCTGACAGGTTTGTTCTGAAGGCAGAAGCTGCCGTGTTTTGCTAATTCATTAATACAGTTCTGTTTGTTGAGCACAAATATAAATATGTCTTTATGTGTGTGTGTTGTCTGACCATGATACAAGCACTATATGTGGCATCCTCTGTGGTTGTTGGGTTTTGAGGTAGTGTTTATCAAAGCTTTGTTGTTGTTTTTGTTGTTGTGTGCCTTCAAATCAGTTTGGACTTAAGGCAATCCTAAGGCAAACCTGTCATAGAGCTTTTTTGGCACGATTTGTTCAGAGGACGGTTGCCATTACCTTTTCCTGAGGCTGAGAGAGCGTGACTTGCCCAAGGTTGTCAAGTGGGTTTCATGGCCGAGCTGGAAATCGAACCCTGATTTCCAGAGTCCAAAGCTAGTCCAAAGCTTATGCCTCTATGCCATGCTGGTTCTTTATGAAAAAGGTCCAGTGTTGGAAAATGTGCATCCCAACTGTACAGGGCCAACTGTGTTTGGTTTTAGCTGGGAAACTGTGGCTACCATGCGACAAGCCAGCATCTCAAACCAACTTCAAACAATAGCTTAAGATCCTGGCTTGTTCTGAACTGAGTTAACCGCAACTGCTCAGATTGGATGAAATGGGAAATGATGGTTAGCTGAAGAGATCCTGACAGAGGACAGAAAAAGCAAGCCAAGTTCTTGCTGGCACTTTGGCTTCTCAAACCGAGTTATGATTGTCCAAATGCAGATTCATTGTGCAATTTCAGGCTGATAAAAACAGCTGTCAACCTTCTCCTAAGAAAGCTAGTCTGTTCATTCAGAAATGTCTTTAATTCAAGCAGGCGAATGAGCAGCCAGACAGATAGACAGACAGATTGACCTAGTTTTCAGAGCTTCTGTGAACTAGTAAAACCGAAGACAGATCTGCAGATTTTCAGGATGAAATTAATTCTCAAAATAGCATACGTTTCATTTGAAAGTTGTTATTTCCCAATGGAACTCTTGCTATAAACCTCTTCAAAAAAAGCTATTTATATCTGCATCTATAAATACATAGATATAGAGGTAGGGCTTGTTATTGTTGTTGTTTTAAAAAAAACATGTTTACAGCAAGGGTTTCTTTGGGAGGAAATAATTTTCAGTTGAAACGGACTATAAATAGATAGAGATACGTATAGAAGACTTTCGAAGAAATATTGCTATGTTTGCATTCCATATTTTTCTGAAATATTTGTCATGGAAGCTTGGTGGATCTTAACTGGAGTTTAGACCACAATGTTAGTAAATTGGGGTTAACGTCTACTTTTGGTGATTCAGAGGTTGACCCCCAAATTAAAAGGCATTGGTCTTGAGACAAAGCTGCCTGGTCTTTCATTTTTAGAGCTATAGAGGCCACTGTTATAAAGAGCCAGCATGGCATAGTGGTTTGAGTGTTGGACTCTGACTCTGGAGACCAAGGTTCAGTTCCCAGCTTGACCATGAAGCTCACTGAATGACCTTAGTCCAGCCTCAGGGGAAGGCAATGGCAAACCTCCTCTGAACAAATGTTGCCAAGAAATTTATTTATTTGCCTCTTGGTGCTGGTTGGCAGAAGAACAGTAAAGTAATTTTCCTTCATCCCTACCAACTTTTGTGTCACCACTAAATCCAGGTGACAAGGGGACATTTGTATGGCAGTGGACAAGCAAACCTATTTCTACAGCCACATTCCAGCAAGGATGGGAGTCCTGTGACCATTCCCTGACCATTATGAGAGCACTCTGTAGACCATTAATCTGGTCCTCCTGATGTTTTGGACTCTAGCTCCCAGAAGCCACAACCGTCTTGACCAGTTCTCTGGGATTCTGGGAGCCGGAGTCCAAAACACTTGGAAGTACAGAGTTTGGGCATCATTGTTGCAGAATAATAATAATAATAATAATAATAATAATAATAATAATAATAGGATTTATTTATATACCGTCCAATCACTAAAGAAGAAATGGGCATGCTTGTTGTCTTACTTTTGCTAAATTGAATCTTTCTACCTGCTCTCCCTCTCTCTTTGTCTTCCCATGCTGGACTGTCTCAACCCTTGAATGTTTTTAATATAGTGAAAGAAAGAGAATGGGGTGGGGGGGGGGGGGGAGAAAGAGATATACTGGGTATACCATCAGACCTCTTCAGCACATATGCTTAGCCATAAAATCCTTTTCAACAACGCCATTCCTCACTCATCTCGGTGCTTGCCTTTCAGCCGATGATGCCTGTGGCGGGACGCTCCGGGGGCAGAGTGGGATTATTTCAACCCCTCATTATCCTTCGGAGTACAGCAACAATGCCGACTGCACATGGACCATTCTGGCAGAGCCTGGAGATACCATCGCTCTGGTGTTCCTGGATTTCCAACTGGAGGATGAATACGACTTCTTAGAGGTCACTGGAACAGAGGGATCCTCCTTATGGTAAGAGAGACATGCTGCATCCTTACATTGGTGTCCATTGTCTGCCATGCTTTGATAGCTCTTCTTGTAATCATTGGCCTGTGGAGTATGCATAGGCCATCCAAATGAAGAAGAGGGGGGGATAATGTCTTGGAAAGAATTGCATACAATTGACTGAAGCAAACTAATGTTGCGCAGGACTGTCTCTGGGGTAGGGATGTAAAGAACAGACATAATTTTTGTGTTCCTCAATGAAAAAGGGTGTCTCGATGCACATGGAGAGACCGCTTGAAGAAAATGGACAAGTGCTATGAGATTATTTATAACTAGGGCATTTTTCACGTAAATATATTTTAAAAGTTCATGCACAAAAAATGCTTTATGGGGAAATGCTTTTGTACATCTATGTACAAACACACCAGGAATGCATATACACTCCAGAAGTTTTAATTGTGTTTGAAATAATTTGTGGGCGGGAATGGTTTAGTGGCACTGGATTTGGAGGTGCCAAAAGAGGCAAGTATGCATTATCCTGTAATCTTAGGATGAACTGCTTCTGGAGTATTCTGATCCAAATCCTCCCATTACTTATGGATGCCAGAGCAATGCCAGTCAGCTGTTTGCACAGTATCCCACTGTGTTGTCCTGTACCACTGCCACTGGTGCGGGTCACTCCCTTTGAGGTGAAAAATGATGCTCCTAGCATTCATTGCATGGCTGGGCACCTCATTGTGACCTCTAAGGGAGCAAACCATGCCAGCAACAGTGGTGCCAAGTGGCACAACAGGATGCTGTGTAAACAGCCACCTGGTGTTGCTCTGTAGTGCTCTGGATCTTCCTGCTTTTTTAAAGCTGGTTTAAGGCAGGGATAGCCCAAATTCAGTGCAGAACCTGCCTTCTTATGTTAAGACAGTCTACATTCGAATCAGGGCTTTGGCTCTATGTCAGGGTGATGTGAAGGCAAGGGGAAACCAGTTTTAATGTCCTGTGTCAACATGCCCCTAGCAATTGGAAACCAATGGAGAAAGAAAAAAGTTGAAAAGCCTATCCTATCTATACCAACTTTTGTAATGATAGGTTTGGCATAGTTGCTCAAATGTCTCTTGGCAGCCACATGCATACCCATTTTTGTGCCTTTGGGGCAGAATCGTTGATTTACAGCATCCCAAATCTCTGCTGCTTTTTTACAGTGTTGTGGTTGGACTTTAAAAAGCTTCAGTTCTGGACTACAGTTAGCAGAATTCAACATGGCTGATGGCTATATTAATTGGGTTATCCTGGTAGTTTTCCAAGTTCTGTTTTGTGGATCCAGCTTTGCAGCAAATCTTGTTTTTTCCATAGTTCCAGCAATGCTGTACATTTATAATTATATTAGCGCATATCTGGCCATAATTGTAAAATGAAATGCCGGGTGACATCTATGGTGTACTAAAACCTAAAGGGACAATTTCATTGCCACTCTTACAGTGACTATTAAGATCTTTTAAAAGCACACAGTAATGAGAATCTCTGCATATATATTTTTTTCATTGCTTAGTTAAGCTTTACAGCAGCAGGATCCAATCTTTTGATCTCTGTCCTTGCTATCAGTTTCATAGCATTGCAATGCTAGAGTAGAATTTAAAGTCTTGGACTGAACTGTCTGTAATATTACCCTTTTATGCATAGTAAATGCGATTATCGTGAAAAGTAGCACTGTCTTTAACACTTCTATGTTGCCAGTTCTTGAAACTCACATTTGCTCTGTACCAGTGGCATCTGATTGTCTCTGTGTCTGTGAAATTCTAGTCTGATATTTAGAAAATTCAAGGTGCTAGACTTATTTGGGATGTAGGGTTCAGCCCTTTGGATAGCTCCAGTAAAGTTCAGACTAAAATCCAGAGCAGATTCTCCATCCTGCTGAGGTTGCCAGGCACCACTAATTTGAACATCAGCTTGAATCTCAGGCTCCTGTGGACACATCAAACCCCTTTCCCCATGGCCTGATTCTGTGTCACCTTGTCTCCCTGGTGCTGCCAGGTGGAACGCTACCATTGCCCCTCTGTTGAGGAGAAAGCATTAATCCCATTCTTAAGTCATTCCCTCCATCCCATGTGCCAAGGCCTCAGAGGGATAGGAGAAGAGGTAGGCACAGTTCAACCATGCCTGGGCCCAGAAGCAGATGAAATTGCCTCCTTTGATCCCAACTGCCATTGCCCTGACCATGGAAGGAGTGAATAAGCAGATTTAGTTCAGGCCCAGAGGAAGATGATAGCCCCTCCATCCATCCCAATTGCCACTGTCTTGGCCATGGAGAGAGAGACGAAGCAAGTGTAGTTCCATCTAAGCCTAGGCTTAGAAGAAGATGAAAGCCCCTCCATCCATCCCAACTGCCACTGTCTTGGCCATGGATAGACAGAAGAAGCAGGTGCAACTGTGTCATGCCTAGGCCCAGAAGAAGATGATAGCCCCTCCATCCATCCCAACTGCCACTGTCTTGGCCATGGAGGGAGAGAAGAAGCAAATGTAGTTCCATCATGCTTAGGCCCAGAAGCAGAAGAAAGGCCCTCCATCCATCCCAACTGCCACTGCATGGAAGGGAGGTCATAGAGGGAGAGAAGACGAGGCAGACATAGCTCACTCAGGCCTAAGCTTAGAAGCTGATGAAAGGCCCTCTCTCCAGTCCAAATGCCACTGCCCTGACCCTAGAGGGAGAGAAGAAGAAGCAGTATCTGCTGATCTTAATCCCTTACCACATTGCTATTCCCTTTTCATTTTGTGTCATGTCTTAATTAGAATGTAAGCTTGAGAGCAAGAAACTGTTTTGTTGTTCTTTTACTTGTAAAGTAAAAAATGACCCAAAGGCACACAACCGCAGCAGCAACAACAGGGCACCAACAAGTTTCTGGCCTCTGATGAAGTCATGTTTAATTGCATCTTATATGGAGAGACAGAGAGGGAAAATGGGAAATGATGTTGTTTTCCCAAATACATTGCTTGGGCCCAATGATCTGTGCCATTTATTAATAAAGGTCATTGTCAAGCATCCCTTCCACCATTTAGATGGCTACAGTTGTAGGATCTCACTCATATGGGGATGCAGTTTCTCCAAAGACAAGGAGTTCTTTATGGATACCGATGGCAGGATTAGCATTTTGCCACCTCTTTCTTTCTTTCTTCCCACCTGCTGTGTTACAAGTCATGGTGACAGAGATACCTGGAATAAAAGATGCAGAGAGGCATTCATGCAAGAGGCTTAAAATAGCAAAGGTTCCATCTGCTTTGAGCAAAATCAATCAATCTTCTCCTGTAATCACAGACGGGTTGCTCTTTATTTCTGCTGCAAATAATGCTCAGTGGTAAAAGAGAACTTCAGCCTTTTTAGTTTGGACATGCCTCTCCTGGCTTGCTGTCCAAAAGGGAGACTGGCACAGATGAGTAGTTTCCAAAAATCAAGTAGCCATGTTAGTCTATTGCAGTATAAAGAGGACAAAGGCATGGGCTGATTATTATTTTAGCATAGTCCATTTCTTCAAATGCAACACAGAATGATAGTAAAGTCTCAGGTTATTAAGCATATTTATACAGTTGTGGGAATGGGATAGAATATAATAGGATTCAGAAAGACACAAATCATGGCCTTCACCCTATATCTTCAAAGGGCTGCGTGAGGTGATGCAAGTTTTTCATATCTTTATAGTGGTGAGTTAGCATTGATGTGTGAAAGAAAGAAATCTGTTTACTAGAGGTCAGTTCCCTTGGCGTGGTTAGCAACGTCTCTGATGAAATTTCTCTTGTATGTGTAGCACTGAGGACTTGCGTGTTAATATACATAGTGTGTCATGAAACCATCAATGCCCTGTGCATTGGACAAATTGTCTATGCAAGTGAGAAAATAGCAATAGCATTTACATTTCTATAGTGCTTCATAGTGAACTTTCAGCACTCTCTAAGTGGTTTACAAACTGTAAGCCAATTGCCTTCAACAAGCTGGGGAATCATTTTATCAGCCTATGAAAGGAGGGAAGGCTGAGTCAACCTGGAGCCCTGTGGGATCAAACTCACAACATTGTGGCTGTAGTACCAGCATTTAACCACTGTGCCACTAGGGCTGCCAGCTTTAGCCTTCCTAGACATACATTCAAGGATTTACAGGTGGCAGTCCTTGAACTATGGGCAAAGAACAAGCCAAGGTATGGGCAAAGAACAAGCTCTCCCTCGATGATGATGATGATGATGATGATGATGATGATGATGATGATGATGATGATG
>NC_056530.1:11577710-11583496 GCF_019175285.1 Sceloporus undulatus
GCGGCTTTTTAAATGTATGTTGTGACACACTTTCTGAGTAAATGACAGTCCTCTGTAGGAATTCCTGTCTGCCCTACCATTAGGCAGAGTAAGGCCACAACTCCAGGCAGCAGACTTTGGGTGCATATAGACTCATTATCCAATTTATTTCCATTGTATTTCTGCTACCAGGTAAGGGAATAAGGATTTTGCAGGGTTTTAAGCTTGTGGTACTACATAATGTGGTTGGCTTGGGTACTAAGGCACCTTGCCCTGGATCAGTGGGTGAGGGCCATCATTTCGACACTCTGTCTCTGGCATAAAATTGTGTTAGGATGGCCTGGCTGCCCAAATGAAATTCAGCCATGGCAGTGTAAATGACTGTGGCAAAAGACAGCGAGGAAATCTCAAGACGAAGAAAAGATATCAGCAGTTGACATAATTAAAAGATATTGCTAAGTATTAAATAGAAGGTAATGTATTTACCATGGTCATGTCACCATCACTAATAAAGATGTATTCATGTAGCTAATTTTATATTTGCTTGACAAGTTATTTGGGGGTAAATATAGCCTGAGTTGTTGCAAACCTATTAATCTGCCTGGCTTTTAATTCATAGCCAATTGTTTATATGTTCCCGAAGAATCATGTTAAAGTTAGATATCCCAAGGGTTGGTTTTCTTGTTGTGTTTTGTTAATGCAGAAATAGCTATGGTTACCATGTATTCATACTTTTGGTTGCTGCTAGTTTCATCAGGGGTCAGCTAAGTCAACAAGCAACAGGTTGTTGACTAAGGGAACTTCTAAGACTATGAAAGCTTCTGGTGTGGCCTGGGATCTGCACTGTTATAATGCTATGAATCCACATCACCTGCCATAGCTGGATCCTATGAAATCTTGGGGTTTGTAATTGCTGATGGAGAATTTTAAGCAACCCTCCCTGTAAGAGCTATTTGACAGTGAGACAGACTGCTGTTAGGCCTGTATGGATGGGCCAAAAGGCCCCTGCTCTTCACGGCTTCATGTCATCTTGTCTGGACATCAGAGGCCATTAGACCCAGGCCAGGATCTGGCAGACCAGATGCAGATCCAGTGAATCTGGCCTCTTGCTGGCCCAAAGGGGCCTTAATCTGGTCTAAAAAGACTGGCTATTAATTTTATAGGAAACTCCACAGCAGCAGCTAGCAGACTAGATGGCCCCACGCCATACTTATTTACCTATTTGCCTCTGCCATTGTGTCTGCTGAGAAGACCCCTGTCACAGCCTGGATGAGGGCACCTGGCCATGTGGGTGTAGCCAGGTGTCCCGTTTCTGTCCTTAAGGGCCATGACAGGGGTCTTCTCAGCAGATACAATGGCAGAGGCAGGTACAGGGCATGTGATGGTAACGAGTCCATGCCATGGCATGGACACCCACCCATGACCACACCAGCCTGGGAACTGACCTGGATCAGGAGAGCATGGTTTTGGCCTCAGAGGATGGTGGAGCCTTCTTCTTGGTTTGGATGGGCATTTTTCAAGAGTTGTATATTCCTGCATGACCACTCTAAGATTCAATGATTTCATTGTGGCCCACAGTAGAAGAAGAGAAGGGCTGAGGATGCCTTCAGTAAGAAACTCACCTGCTGTTTGGAGTCAACTGGGGGCTTCGCAGTCCACTTGCCTCGACTCCACCTCTATTCATACCCATTGGTTCAAAACCTCCTGAAAAACAACTTTTCAGTCCCAGCAGCAGACTTTCAAAGAGGCCTTTTGAATTTGGCATTTTGAAAGCTGCCACAGAATACCCAGAGGTTGGTAATTAAACTCCATTAATTCATTTTCTCCCCTTTCTTTTTATAAGTAATTTTTGCCAGTGGGGATGGAGGGTGGTGGAAAATCTGGTGTTTTGCCTTTCTCATATATATATATATGGAGAGAGAGAGGGTGGGTGGCTGCTTCAAAATATTGCTGGAAATGCCGCCGTTTGCTTTTTAATTTTCTTTATTATAGCAAACTAACATCTCTAGTTTTAATTATTAGTAACATGCCAGAGAGAGACAGAGAGAGAGGCTCAAGGCCAAATAACGCATTTTGACTCAAGTGTTTAATAAGAATGATAAAGAGCTGTAATGGAGTCCAAAACTTTGCACACACGAAACAACCCATGGCATCCAAGTTGCATACATGATGGGTGTTTTGTTGGCCATCCATCGGGCTGAGGACAAAGAGATTCTCCTGTAGGAACATTTTTGCATCATTTCTGCAGTAGATAATAGGGATGGGTGCATGTTTCGGTTGGGTTTTTTAACAAGAATTTGCCAATATATAGCATTATTTACCATACAGTTATACATCAGGCATTATTCGAATGTGTAACTGGAGACATGTTATGAAGTTGGAAAAATAAAATGTCAAGGAGGAAATAAGTGTTTGGGGGAATCAGTTACACTTCTCCCAGCATGGAGAAGGATTCATAGAATCATAGAGTTGGAAGAGACCACAAGGGCCATCCAGTCCAACCCCCTGCCATGCAGGAACTCTTAATCGAAGCATCCCTGACAGATGGCCATCCAGGAGAGGAAGAGGACCAAGTAGAAGGGACTGCCTTCCTTTCCTATTGCAGTTCTCTAGAAAGAAGTAAGAGAAATTATGACCTCACACTTCTTCTTCTGTAGAATCTTGCCCATCTCAGTAGACTCTGACAAAAGCAAACTGCTGCAACATCTCCTTGTGTGTCCATCCTCATTAATAATGTTGGCCATATTGACCGCTCTCTGATGTTGCTTGGCCACATGCAACCCGGTTTGCTTCTGTGAAATGTTGGAGAACATGGTCTTTGGACTCCATGCGTATTCTTATATTTAACCCTTTTGTGGCTGGCAGGTACAGTATGGTCTTCTTCTTTGTGTTATTTAGCTAGTGCTATTTAATGTAGAAGGTGGAAATGGGGGAGAAGGTCAGTTTGTTTTTGGAATATTAAACAGAATTCAGACATGTGAAGTCAGAGGCTTTCATGGCCGGCATCCATAGTTTTTTGTGGGTTGGGGGGGGGCTATGTGGCCATGTTCTAGAAGAGTTTATTCCTGACGTTTCGCCAGCACCTATGGCTGGCATCTTCTGAGAAACACAGATGCCAACCATAGATGCTGAAGATGCCAGCCACAGATGCTGGTGAAACATTGGGAATAAACTCTTCTAGAATATGGCCACATAGCCCCCCAAAAAACACAAAAAAAACCTAAGAATTTAGACATTTCTTCATACCTGAAACAAAAAGAAAATGAAGGTTTTTTAATACACACACACACACACACAGAGTACCACCAACAAAAAAAATGAAACTCAAGTTTTCTCAGTCCCTTTCTTGTCGTTTTTCTTACATTTCAAGTCCCTAAGGAGACCTAGTTGATTTCCAGTTGGACTCAAGAGAGTCCAACTGGACTCTCTTTGTCAAGAAGGGATTGGCTCTCTGCTGACACCTATTTCTTGAAGTCAGACAGTGAAACAAAACCACAGCCGACCATTTCAAAACATAAGACCCTTTTGTATTCTTATGTCAGCTCATGCCTGCTATGCAAGAACCCTCAGCATTATATTCCCCGGCTCTCTGCAGCAGTGGAGCTGCAATCTAGTGTAGGTCAGATCGGCAGTTGCTTTCACCTGCTGGAGCACAGGGTTAACCGTTCCAGCCTCCTGCTGCATTACATTTCTCTCTTTGAATTGACTGCTGGGTTCAATAAAACAATAATTTTTTAAAAAATCTTGCCTCGAGCAACTCCTGTGCCAGGATTCCCAAGAAAGGTCCACATCAATGCAGACCTTTTGGAATGGGGCACCAAGGTCTGGAGGAAGTGAACACCTATAGGCAAGTCTTAAAACTCCTACATTTATCATTTATACAGAGAGGTCTCTCCGAGGGGCCGGGTGGGAGGAAGCCTGCTGCTGGCAGAATAGCAAACAGCGGTTGGGTTATGCAGCCTGCAAAGTCATCTTTCTAGCATGTGTTCCCCATAGCTTCTTCAAAGCCATCAGTTGTTTCTGATAGTCACAAGGCTGTGATGTTTATATATGTAATGGTTTAAGGAAGTCAGCCAGTTTGGGATGGACTCAGCCATGCTGAAGAAATGTGCTTCAATGTCATTAAATCTGGGCTGCTCCACACTGGCAACTAGTCCTGATTAAATCAACAGCATTTAATGATGCTTTGGGTGACTTCTTTCTATGTCTTTCTATGTCCACATCCACACACTCATTCAAAAATAAATAAAATGCATGGTCTGTTCTTAATCATAGAAGCATACGATCATAGAATTGGAAGAGCCCCAAGGGACATCCAGTCCAACCCCCCTTGCCTTGCAGGAATACACAATCAAAGCACCCTGAGAGATGGGCATCCATCCTCTGTTTAAAAACCTCCAAAAAAGGAGGCTCCACTACACTCCGGGGGAATAGGGATGGTCTCTTGCCCTTTTTTCTTCTTTCCACTTGTGTTGACACGTGTACACACACACACACATGCATGTAACACTGCTGATCCAAACATGTTGGAAAGGGGTAAAGACAACAACAAAGGAGGAGGCTGGCAGACCTTTCCTGAAAAATTCCAGAAAACCAGGGTTCAAATCCTCGCTTTAGGGCGCTTTTAGTGAAAGGGGGTTGGTGATCTTACACCTTAGGTGATGGGACCTCAGTTGATGGAAAGGGAGTAACATTTAGGAACAGCCTGGTACAGGCCTCCTACTAAGTTATGGGGCTTATGGGATGGAAACTGCTCTGGGAAGATCTCCCCATTCAAGAGGAGCAGAGGACAGTATGATGCTAGTCTGTAGGTTGAGCACCAATTTGGGCATGAATGTTCTCCTTATGCAGACAGGGAAGATGTCAGGATGGACCCCCTTGGATTCGGCTGAGTTCCACACTAAGCAAGTCTCACTGCAAAAAGTGGATGAATTTAAATAAAATGGTTCTAGTTTAAACCCATTACTTATGTATGTCACCTCTTTATTTCCTGGTGAGAATGCAATAATAACACAAAGCTGGCTTTAAAAAAATAATAACCATGACATAATTGATGGGAAGCACTTTGGACACTTGCTGAATGAACAATATGTGTTTAACGGTGAATAATGACTAATGAGCAATTATTACTAAAGCTAACTATTCATAAAACTTACTACTATGACTACAAATTGTTATTATCAATCACATCAATCTCTGTGTTGGTTATAAAGGCCCAGGGGATACGTCCCTTTGCTTTACCAACGAGGATAATGGTTTGACCTCCATTTGCAAGCTTGATTTCATTCCAAGATTGGGCCTTTGAACTTTGCCTCGCGCCATGCCCTGTTTTGTGATCCAAAATGATTTTTCATATATTGAACTAATATGGTTTCCATATAAATAGGCACAGTATTATTCTTATCCTGGAGATGAAACGGGGACATCACAGACAGATCATTAGGGATGGGAAGAAAGGTCCTTAGACTTGAGAGCCTCAACAAAAATAGCTTTTTTGAATCTCAAGACTCGATGGAGAAGCTGTGTATCTCGCCTCAAGCATTTGAATATTTGCAAAGTCTGCGGAGCATTTCTGAGGGGGGGGGGGATAAAGCATGCACAGAGCAATGCACATGTTCTGAAGTGTACATAGCTGCAATGCATTGGTTTGAAAATAATGCTCAGAAACAATGGGGGAAAGTTGGGTGACTTAGCTAAACTGTGCAAATAATTAGGGACATAATATGTTGGAAGTGTATGTACCTCTTTCTTGGGACAATAATAATAATAATAATAATAATAATAATAATAATAATAATAATAATAAT
>NC_056530.1:11583506-11602112 GCF_019175285.1 Sceloporus undulatus
TTTTATTTTTACCCCGCCTTTCCATAGAGATGATCAAGGTGGCACCAACTGTCATTGAATATTGAGCCAATATGGTGTAGTGGCTTGAGCATAGGATTAGGACTCTGGAGATTGGGGTTAAATTCCCTTCTTGGCCATGGAAACCCATTGGGTGACCTTAGGCGAAGCACACACTCTCAGCCCCGGAAAGCCTCATGTTGAAAGGGTTTTTCTTCCTCCTTAATTTCAACACAATGGACAAATGAAAGGAGTAATTTAAATGTAGACTCAGTCAAGAGTTTGTTGCTCGTAAAGTACAATTTTAAGCTCAGAGGTCTCCAAGTATATTGCAAGTTCTTTAAAATACATTAATCAGAAGAAATACAGTTGAGTACCTAATAAAATACAATATATATACTATAGCTGTAAATAAGCCACGTGAAACGAATTTATATTACAGTAGTGTCTTTTAGCTTTTATTGGGAAATGTCCTACATTTTTCTTGAATGTCCTATATTTTGAGGTGCCTTGTCCTCCTTTGCAGGTATGGCATCTGGTCACCCTTCCCTAGCCGCAAACTGGTAAGAAGAAACAAGAGAAAAGTCTTCCCTCCTCTGGAGCCTCGGAGGGAAAGTTTAACAGATGGTGTGATTGTGTAAGGTTCAGGGTTCCAATGTTGTTGTTGTTGTTATTGTTGTTGTTAAACCTTGAGTTATATGCTTTGGGGGTCCCTTGCAACAAAATATATTTAAAGGAGGTAAAGAAAGGGTTAAGAACCACTATGCTGGAGCATCCATTTCTACAATATGATTACTGCATTTCTCTTCCGCTATTGGCTTCCTACTTTCCTCAAACTCAATGGGGGTGAATCAGGCAGTCCAGGGCTGCATCCGCACTGCAAAAATAATCCAAATTGACACCACTTTAATTGCCATGGCTCAGTAATATGCAATTCTTGGAACCGCATTTTGCTGTTGCCCAGAGCTCTCTGGCAGAGAAGGCTAAATCTCTCACCAAACTACAATTCTGAGAAATCCATAGCACTGAGCCATGGTAGTTAAAGCAGTATCAGCCTGGATTATTTCTGCAGTGCGGATGCAGCGCCGGAGGAGTTCAGCCCACAACAGGATTCCCTAAGAATGAAATGGCACTTTTTACAACTCTTTTAATAGCTCTTGCAGTTTCTCAGGTGGGATTTTGGACTGTTCAGTTCCCCAGAAATGTGTGAAATGGAACGGTAACAGAGATGGAGCAGCAAAGGGAAGAGAAAACATCCATCCCGTTAAAAATAACAGTTCTGGGGTTTCTCGCCTGATAGATGTGACTATCTTCACCTGGCATGATATCCGAGTTCAGTGGGCCTTCTCTAATTGTGTTTTCTTTGCTAGGGAATGGATGAATTGGCTTTATCAAGGAGGAGAAAACACGACAACTGTAATTTTTGTGCAATATCTATCCATCTTTTTATCTAAAGCAGTTGTTTTCCCCTTAAAGGCAGCAACAGCATACAAACATAAGAGAAACCACATAACACATTTAACCATTTTACCACTATTTAACAGAAACAACCAGCTAATACGAATCTCTCCAAGGCCTCATTCCCACTACCTTTTAAACCGGATCACAAATCAATTTGAGCTGGTTTAAATGACTAAAGCGATTTTTGGGGGGGCATGCTTGGCCCATTTAACCCGGATCTTTTTGAAGCTGATTTTTTCCTCGTCTTTTTGGATAAATCAATTCTGCACAAGTGTGAACCAAATGTGGATCAGAATCAATTTAAATTTGCCCTTCATCTGGCTGGAGCGGGTCAATTTTGAATCGATTCATTTGTGAATATGAACCACAAGTGGGTTGCTTTATTTTATTTTGCAGCAAGAAAATGCAACTGGGGCAAATGTAGTGTGAACTATGCTCCGCTGCTGAACCGATTCATCGATTCGGATCGCAAGGCAATTTATTTGTACAGTCGGCCCTTCTTATACACGGATTTTTAATACACGGATTCAAGCATCCATGGTTTGAAAAGGTTCAAAAAAAGTATAAATTTCAAATATCAAACCTTGATTTTCCATTTTTTAAATAAGGGACACCATTTTGCTAGGTCATTATATTTAATGGGACTTGAGCATCCACGGATTTTGTTATCCACAGGGGATCTTGGAACCAAACCCCAGCATATAAGAAGGGACCACTGTCAATGGGAATGCGTCCCAAGATCTGCATTGGGTAGTTTCAACTCCAATTGAGTTGGGAATGGAATTTTGTGTTTTATACATTCAGAGTTTTAAAAAAACAACCACAACATTAGAGTGATTGCAGGAGAAAGATTTCACCTGTTCAGATGGAGCATGGTTGGGCATGTTAAAGATAGTTTTCTGTTCTTCAACAACCTCAGGATCCTTAGAATGACTCTTCTCTGGGAAGCAAAAGAAGGTAGAAGAATGGCTTTTATTACAATGCTTGCAAATAGTTCTTACTGCATACTAGAAATACCTTATAAATCTGGCCTGTTGCTGTAACCAGCTTTCTGCTTTTCAAGACATACTCCTTGGTGCTTCAGCTTAATGCTTCAGCTTTTCTTGCAGGGTTTATGCAGAAAACGGTGAGCTCCAGGACAAAAAACATGGAGTCTAATCAGCAATTTAGCCTTTTCCCCTTGAACAAGACAAGAGTAAAAACCTCTTTGGAGTCGAGTGCTTTCTTTTACCTGTAGTTGAATCTAATGAGATATCTGAATTTGCCATCAACTGCAAGTCTAGATAAGTCTTGCTTTAGGTTCCCCCCCCCCCCACTTTCTTAGGGATGATTTAACCTGGAATCATTTCAGCTACATGAAATAAGGTTCGGTGATTTATTCATTGATAGCCTCTCCATCAGAATAGCTGTCAATGCAAGCCATAAAACCAAACTGCAGTAGACTGCAGTATCTTATGACAAGTGTTCTTACATCTCGGCGTGATGAATTGCTAAGTTAAAATGCAGTATTATTTAACTGATTTTTATAACTTGTGGCCAATTGTCATTAAACATTCAGCTCTCAGAGGAGGACAGACAAAGAGTGGTTAAATGACACATTTTTACAACAGTTCTGTTCCCAGCATACGGACAACTTGCTCATCATAGTTAATTATCTCTTTAATACTGAGCAGCGTGCCTTCAGTAAGAGCAGCGAACGGATTTTGGATTCAGGACTCCTTAAAACCTATACTTGAAAAGACCAAATTGGACATGGCAGCGTGGAAGCATAGCTTGCTTTAAAAATAATAATAATTTAGACCATGGCGAGTAAGCGGACACGGTTTACAGAGAGCTTTGGAAGAGTTGGATGCAAAGAACCATAGTCAGAAGGAAAAGGGCCATTAGCACTGTTCTTCAAATGTTTGTAAGGGCTTGCACCAAGTACAGTCGCCCTTCCATCTTTGCTGATTTGAGATCCACGGTTTTGATTATAGTGCACCTGCATTATATGTGGCTTTGAGCTTATGTGGAAAGCCGCGCAGAGTGCAAGGGGTGGCACATCCCATTTGAATGAATGGGGTGCGTGCCTGTGGCACATGAGCGCCGCTGCGCTGCCGCGCCGCCACATGCACAAAGCCCATTTACTTGAATGGGACTTGAGCATGTGTAGTATTTGGCTTGCGTGGGGGGGGGGCTGAACAGATCCCCTGCGTAAGCCAAGGGCACACTGTATTTGTGGAGGGGTGACCTCCGTTACAGTTAATGGCACACATGGGAGCACGCAGCCATTCAAGACTATGGAGCTTGAATATCCGCAGATTTTCCAATTCGCTGAGTGAGTCCAGAGCGGATCACTCGCGAATTCAGAGGGAGGACTGTATTGCGATAGCTGGGGTCTGCAGGGATTTTCAGACTTGCATGTGAACTTGTACAAAAGGATCTCGCAGACATGTTAGAATAGTTGTAGAATTCAAAGACAGAGCCGTGTTAGTCTGTAGACTCAGTGTGTGGAGAGATCTTGTAGTACGTTTGAGACTAACTGAAAGAAAGAAATTGGCAGCATGAGCTTTTGTAGACTTCAGTCTACTTCCTCAGATGCATTCTTTCAGTTTGCCTCAAAGGTGCTACAAGATCTCTTCACATTTTAGAATAGTGTTTTTTCTCTCAGTGACATACCTAGTGTATTTGACTTCTGCTGCAGATTTCTTTCCTCCTTTCTTCCGCAGCCATTTCTGGGTCTGGTGGAGCTTTTGCCCAGGTGGCAAAGGGAAGTGACTCTCTTTACAGCTCAGCCAGCAGAGCCACCAGACCCAGAAGGCAGCCAAGTCCCAAGTGCATGGGTTTCAACAGGACATCCCTACACACCTGTCTGAATAGGCATGTTTTCATCTTCTAGGACAGTGATGGCGAACCTATGGCATGAGTGCCAAAGGTGGCACTCAGAGCCCTTTCTGTGGGCACACATGCTGTCACCCCAGCACAGAGTTTGCCACAGTTAATTACTAGAAAGCCAGAGGGACATGGCACTTTGTGATAAATAGTGGGCTTTTGGTTGCTGTTTGGACACTTGGTCTCTTAAACGTTTGCCATCACAGTTCTAGGACAAGGACAACAGGGACTGAGCTATCCCAGCCTCCCTAGGAAAAGAGTTGCAAACCCTGGGAGCAGTCTTGGAAAAGTCTCTCTCTGGTGTTGAAGATGGCATGACTGAAGATAAGGACCTCCTCCAAAAGATCTTAGAAATGAGGGCTTTCATGTTGGCTTCATCTGTACTGCAGAAATAATGCAGTTCAAAGCTGCTTTAACTGCCATGTCCCAATGCTATGGAATTCTGGCTTTGTGAGATATTTTAACGTTCCCGGTCAGAGAGCTCTGCAGCCACAAAAACCTACAAATCCCAGGATTCCATAGCATGGAGCCATGGTAGTTAAATCCGTGTAGATGCAGCCATGGTTGGGCTTTAGCTCCAAGAATTCAGCTCTGCTGTGACGTTTGGGTGTTGAAGGCCATGAAACATTTGGCGTTCTTTCAGATGATGTACAATTTTGTTTTCAAAAAGTTGGACAGCTACCTGGTGGAGATGCTCTGTCTCAGGGATTCATCATCATCATCATCATCATCATCATCATCATCATCATTTCTTACCCACTTCTCCCCATGGATCGAGGTGGGATCCCATGGTCTATGGAGCTCCATTGAACTCTACAATTCTCTGACTGTCTGATTCTGTAACTCTTTTCTGGGCCATCATTTTAGCACAGAGAACACAAGAAGCCTTCTGTGAGTCTCAGAGACGTTCCACATAGAGAAGACATCCCATCCCATCCCATCTATTTGTTTATTTTTTAAAGAAGACATTCATATTTTCATACATAAAAAAGATAGATAACATATTGAATACCACAATGGAGGTAAACCACAACCAGAATGTATCACAAGAGTGTGTCCCCCTGAATACCCCTGTCTTTCCCATTAGAATTTATCATACATCCTACAAGCAACCAGGCCCAGTTTCAACAAGAGCAAACACGCTGGCTTGAACATAAATTTCTCTTATATAATGGTTTGGGCAAGTTTATATCTTAATAGACAAATCGCCAGTCTAATGTAGCAGAGTAATTCTGTACAAGCCTGTTTGCAAATTGGATATCTGAGAAGATAAGACAAAATGTCCTTGATGTCAGATCCTGCCCAGA
This sequence comes from Sceloporus undulatus, assembly GCF_019175285.1. Taxonomy (NCBI): domain Eukaryota; kingdom Metazoa; phylum Chordata; class Lepidosauria; order Squamata; family Phrynosomatidae; genus Sceloporus; species Sceloporus undulatus. The sequence continues at coordinate 11,589,143 of NC_056530.1, forward strand.
TAGGAAAACTCTCCTTGATTGTTCTCTTGTATCTTCCTCAAGCCATTTCCATCTCCGCCGTCTTAGATGGAGGTGATGGAAAGGCTTTTATTGTTGCAAAGTGGCGAAGAATAAGAGACTGGAAACATAGCTGACTATGCCTGTCAGGGAATGCTAGAAGCTGCAGTCCACCACCGCCACCCCAAAAAAGATTTTCCAAGTTTCCCCCCCTCTCCCCTTAACATTTTAAACTATATATATATTCTTTTAAAATTTTCTGTAAAAACATAACTTCTTTGATCAATTTTTCACTTTAACCTCATGAAACTACGTACCATGCGCCCTTGTTAACCACTGGGGTTTGGTTCCAGGACCTCTCGGGGATACCAAAATCTGTGGATGCCCAAGTCCCATTATATACTGTGGCATAGCAAAATGGTGTCCCTTATATGAAATGGCAAAATCAAGGTTTGCAATTTGGAATTTATACTTTTTTGGAAATATTTTCAAGCCGTGGGTACTTGAATCTGTGGATAAAGGATCGGTGGATACAGAAGGTCGATTGTACATGTTTAGGCTGTGTGTATGATACCATAATTTAAATTTAAATTTTGCCTGTTGTTCATGCCATCTCTGTTGCCATTACTTTCAGTCATCTATGGGAACTACAGTTTACGAGTACTATTCTTACATGGTAACATTAGTAAGGGTAACGTTCGGTGATGTAGTGTGATACCATGAGTTACCACACTGGATGATGCCAACCTTAGTGATACCAATGGCTTTTCTAATGCAACGTGAAGCAGATGCTGTTGCAGTAATGTCCCTAGCTCTTACTTCTAAGAATCAGGTGATCCCTTTAATCCATTATAAAGTGTTCAGATTGCTGCATTCCTCTGCCCTGGACAATTTACTGCTTTTCTACATAGTCAGATATTCAGTGTATGTCTTATTCCATTCCTTAGATACTTGTTAGTCCTTTGACCTGGGCCCCTGACACTTGGACATGCTTTAAAGTCCTGCAGAGTACATTGAATGCTGAATCTATTCTGTTACCGACCATCATGTTCTAACATGGTTGGTGTAGAGAGCAATGGTTGCCAAACTTGGATCCTCCAGATGTTTTGAACTTCAGCTCCCAGAATTCCTGACAGTTGGCCAGGTGAGCTGGGACTTCTGGGAGTTGAAGTCCGAAACACCTGGAAGTCTAAAGTTTGGGAATCACTGGTGTAGAGCCTCTTGTTGACTGTTGGAAGCTTTTGTTAATAGAGATTCTTCTTCATTTACATCTGGCTTCCTGGAAATTGAGTCATGGTTAAATATATATATGTACGGTATAATATATTCCAATGCTGGGCTTAAATGTCAATTTTAGTTTCATTAGTTTGCAGAAGTCAATTCCGCATGCAAGCTGTATCTTTAAATAAAAGCACACAATTAGATTCTAAAGCGGGTGATTATTTTCCCCAACTCCCATAGCCTTGGCTGTGCTATTTTTACATTTCTTATTTTTCCAGGCAAGAATTATGATCTGGCAAAGACCTTGGTGTGCTCAGAGAACTCTAATCCCTGCCATTGTCAGCTCTTTTCATTTCAAGCTTTGGGGGCACTTTACGCAGATTAAGAATTGGTCGCAAAGCAATGGGAATGGTCTGAAATGGGGCTGTAAAGAGGACTTGCAAATATCCTCATCCTTGAAGAGGAAGGGTATCTCAGCACATCAGGAGTTGCCACTGAGAAAATGGGGATGAGTGTGAGATTCTGTAGAGACCCACAAGTCTTTTGTGTAAATTGAAGTGTTTCCTGTGCAAAAATGATGCTTTTTGAGCAAAGTAATGTTTCTCCATGGCCCTTTGCAACATTGTGAGACAATAGTTCCAATGCTTCAGTCAACAGATTTGGTTGAACACCCTCCAGCTTTTCACAGATGAAAACCAGGGCACATGTGGCCAAGCAACATTAAGAGTGTGGTCAAGATGGTAGAACTGTGTAATGAGGACAAGCTAGGAGACGTTACATCAGTTTGCTTTTGCCTGAGCCTATTGGGAAGAGGAAGATTCTGCTCTCCCTCTTGTTGAGTTCAGTGAAAATTACTTTTGCACTTTGAACTTCGTTTGCATCAATTGAAGTAAACTGAGGACAAAGCAGATGTTTTGGATTTTAGCTTCCAGAATCCCTGATTGTTGATCAAGCTGACTGAGGCATCTGTGAGTTGAAATCCAAAACATCTGGATAACCAACGTTTCCAAATCACTGATGTTGATGGTGGGTTTGCTCAAGAACACCCAGTCCCAGCATCTCTTCAAGCATATCTTGTACTCTGGAGTCAACAGGGAGATCATCTAAAAGCAGGGGCAAGTGCCCCAAACAGAAATGATCATGAATGTGTCAAGGTCACAACATCTAAGGCATTGCCAGTCTTGGGACAGGGAAAGACAAATGAGTTAGGCCTCCGGTCTCCAGAGCTCATAGAAGAATTGGCACTGGATGCAAAGGATAGCGGGCTGCATCTAAAGAGGCATTCATTTGTCATTTGTTTCTCATTAATACACATGCATGCCACACTGCCATGTCCGGCTATAAATACAAACCATTAAGGAGATGAAACAAAGGGCCTTAAAGAAGCGAAAGCCAATCAATCCTACAGTGTCAAAAGAACTCACAAGACCCCCGCCCCTTTCCCACTTGCAGTATTTATTTATGCATTTCTCAAAATATCTCAGGATTTATTTACTCAATACTTAACTATATTTCTGTCTCCTATTCCCCCTGGGCTTTGTCACACTACCCATTATTTTGTACAATATCCTATAGTTATGCCACCCCCCCCCCCCAAAAAAAAAAACCCACCAATGTGTATTTCCGTGCAGAATAGCTTCCCAAAGTACAACCAGCCTTTCATATCCACTGATATTTTTATCCACTGATTCAACCATCCGCTGCTTGAAAATATTCCAAAAGGATATAAATTCCAAAATGTAAAGCTTCGTTTTGCTATTTTATACAAGGGGCATCATTTCCCTGCACCACTGTATTGAATGGGACTTGAACATCCATGGATTTTGGTATCCATGGGGGTCCTAGAACCAAACCCCAGCAGCTAACAAGGGTCCGCTTTCGGATGCGTGAAGGCACCATGAAAAAGGTGCCGAATGCTTGCCATTGTATTATTCTTTCTGACCATGTGTTTGGAAAGCTGGGGAATGAATAACACATAGAATTATTTCCTCCATAATTGGGAATGAGAATATGGGAGTGTAAGAACCAGAGAAGAGCAGTATCTTTGGTAACGTCTCCAGAAGAGAGTTAGACTTAAGGCTCTGGAGGATCTTTGAATATGTAGGTCATTTTTGCAAAGCAGCGAACTATTCACTCCAGCTTCCTGGGTCTTTGTCCCAAGTGTGAGCAAAATGGGGTCCCTCCAACCCTTTTGGTGTACTTCGGATCACAAAAGAGATGTTAAACTAGCAATTGCAGGTCACTGCACTGATCGCTGCCTGATGGGAAACAGCTGCCTCTGCTCTTGTTCCATGTTTAGCTTCACTGTCTGTTGTTTTAACAACTCTGGGTTCATTGGCGATGCCATCAAAAGGACCTTCCCTCCAGCAACAAGGGACATGTCTTACTAATGTGCCTGCGTTTCACATACAGGCTCCTTTTACTGTCCAAGAAACCCTGGAAGCCAGATGATTCTGAGATGCTTTGTTTGCAATGTTTCTTTTTAACCCTTGCTGAGAAAGGACAGCTTTTTTCCCCCTTAAATGGACTACATGCCTCAATCTTGGTTTTTTCTTTCTAAGACTAGAAAAGAGTCTTAGAACCAGATCTATATTCGTACCAGTTGGAGCTTCCTATGTTAGTGGGATAGTGAATCCATTCTGGGTTTAAGTCCAGACTTTATATCCAAGATTCTCCAAATAGGTTCAACGCTTTAGATAGCTTTTTTATGGGGGGGGGGGAATTGGACTAAACCTCAGACTAGATTGAGCTGCCATTGCTAATGGTATTCCCAGAAAGATAAAGTGGGGAGAAGACAAGGAAGCACTGCCAAGACTGGTCAAAACGTGCGATCAAACTCTTCTGCCCAAATCAACTATATATATATATATATATGCATGCACGCATACACAATAGCCTCATTTATCTGCCATAATGCAGCCTCATCCCCTGAGCATTTTTGCTTGCCAAGTTCAGATGCTTTCCTCCCTGGCTTATCAGAGGGTAAGTTTGTCAATACCTCCTTCTGAACCAGCCTCGTTTCTGAATATATTTCCTTGCTATCATTTGATCCGGTGCTTCTCTGATGTTGGGAAGCAGCATGTCTGTTGCTGATGTGCCAGGGACAAGTATCGTATTTGTGGCATGGGCTACAACGGTTTCTTTCCTGGAAACCTGTTGCAGCCTGGCAGCCAAAGACTTGCAAACTGGCACTGGTCCACAGACCACTCTTTTGGGTAGCACTGATGAAGTCCATTTCATCTCCACTTCCCATAACAAAGGCAATTTCGTTAGCTATCTTCTTACGTTCTGCCTTGTGTTGCACTACACTGTAGGTCGGGGTGGGCAAAGTGTGATCCTGGGGTTGCATTTGGTGTCCGAGGCTGTTTTTTGAATTTCAGCCACCTTCCTCCACTCCCTGAACTACCTTTACCCAAATTACCACTTCTACAAGCTCTCAAGAGTAGCAATTCAGCTTTTAGATAGTTTTAGCCACTCTGTCCTATGCTGAGTGTTGGCCAAGACTCTGGAGAACAAGGTTCAAATCCCCATTCTGGGCAAGTCACACTCTCTCAGCCTCAGAAGAAGGCAATGGCAAACCCCTTCTGAAGAAATCTGGCCAAGAAAACCCCAGGATAAGGCTAAAATAAAGGAACAACAACAACAATAGCTTATAGAAATAAAGATTCTATCCATCTATTAAAGTAAATGGATGTGCACTTCTGAACACTTTGTTCCTTTATCATTTGGGGCTCTCTGTCCAAATCCTTTGCAAAGTCCTAGAGCAGAAAATCAGTACTTGGAAATGTTTGAGTTGTTAGTCTTAAAGCAAGGTTTCCATGAGTGCGATGCTCTCATGTTCCACTCCCATTGAATGTTCTCTGTCAAACCTTTGTTTCCATCTGAAACTCATTGCCCCATTCATGGCCAGGATCAACAGTACTTCTCCTTATAAGACAGCTCTCTTGAGCTGCGTGGGCAGTGCATAAACAATACAATTTGACACCGCTTTAACTGCCATGGATCAATGCCTTGGATCAATGGGATTTGTACTTTTGTGGTGTCTTTAGCCTTCTCTGTCAGAGAGCTCTGGTGTCACAACAAACTGCAGATCCCATCCTCATGAATTTCTTAGCATGGGCTCCCTCCTTTGTTTCGAGACAACTGGAGAGCGTACGATGCTATTTTGGTTGAGACTTGGGTGACTTCTCCCTCCCTCTTCCTCCGCTTCCCTCCATCCTCTCTTTTCTCTGGCTGCGAGGCAAACAAGAAAAGTGAGAATGCTGAGCAAATCACGGAAAGGAGAGACAGTTCAACCTCTCCCACTTTGTTTCATTCAATAAAACATGATTTGATTTTATACACCGTTTTCCATCTAATCTAACATTTATTTTTCCTCCCACATCCATTAATATGATTAATTCAGCTTGCTAGACAGGTGCTGTTGTCCCCTCCCCTCCAAGAATCGGTGTTTTGTTTTGCTTGTAGACTAAAAGCGGCCCAAATTGTGCATCATTTGCACAAGCCTGTCAGACTTATCTTTGAGTTTCCAAATCTTGCTTTAGTCTCCTAGACCCCCAAAATTGAAAACAACTCTGCAATACCTGGGTTACCTGAATAAACAGCAGTGTTTTGCTAGAGAAATGAGTTTCGACTCAGTGAGAAGTTACAGTCAATACCATGTTAAAGTAGGGATGTCATTGTTTGAAGATTTTGTCCTCAAAGGAAGCAATGAGTAATTTTTGCAACTCTCTCCCCACTGTGAGAAAGGGCCCTTTCACACTATGCAATTGTAGTCCTATGATTTCACTTTAACTGCCATGGTTTTGTCCTGTGGAATCCTGCACCCTTTTAGAGTTCTCATTCATGGAACTCCACTGCATCCCCAAACTACAAGCCCCACCATTCCATAGGATGCAGCCATACTTGTTAAAGTGGGATCATAGTGCTATATTGTTGTGCCGTGGAACATCTAAACGTCTTTAAAGCCGCAGTTTTATTTTACTCTTGGTAGTTAGAGACTTATCTTGTGCAAAATTTACAATGCATTTCTTTCCAAAGGAAACAGATTTTTTGGCACAGAAAAAAAAATATTGGTTGAGTATCCCTTGTCTGAAATGCTTGAAACCAGAATTATTTTGGATTTGGGCCCTTTGGAGGATATGGAAATATTGGGAAGGAATGAAAAGATTATGAAACCAAGCAGAGGCTAATTCAGGGGACATTTGGACCTGAACAGACAGGCCAAAATAAAGCTGCTTCAGGTCACTTTGGAGGTATGCTGTTTATACGATGCATGCATCCTAAGAGGCCGGACTGGAGCTCAACTTTGGTGCAGCTTCTGGACTCTTAAGTTGTGTGTGTCATTTAAATAGCATGCCTCCAAAGTGAAGCAGCTTTATTTTGGCCTGTCTGTTTGGGCCCATTTATTTCCCACCCCACAACCTCTCTGCAAAACCTCCCTTTGCAATATGTAACACGCACACAGAGACACTGGAGGAAGATGAGTTTACATGCATGTTCCTGGCCTTCCCTGGGTTCCTAACTGAGAAAGGAAAGGTGCAGCATCCTAAAGCAGCAGTGCTTCAGCTGTCCTTGCATCTTGCCACTGCTGCCTTACTTTGCCTGGCAGCGGCAAGGGAATTGGCTTCATCAGTGGGGTTTAATTCATCATGCCATTGTGTTTGAATTCATTTTGGATGTCAGGATGCTAATGTATATCTTGTTCCACAATTAAGTCCCCAGCGCAAAACTCCCCTCTCATTTCCATACCATTAATACACGAGGGGGGGAAGAGAAGATATGGGAAGCAAGCCTCACTGCCTGGTGTTTTTTGGCTACAGATCTGGAGACATGCCATCAATTTTCTGACACAATTTTTCCAGCCTCATTCTTTATTCATATGCATCTGCCCCATCTAAGGTTCAGACTTGTGTCTGGAAATATCCCCTTCCATTCCTTTTTCATATTGGCTTGAATGTCCATATGCTTTTACGGTTGGCCCTTGGTATCCACTGGGGTTTGGTTCCAGGACTTCCCTTGGATACCAAAATCCATGGATACCCAAGTCCCATTAAATACAATGGCACAGTAAGATGGTGTCCCTTGTATAACATGGTAAAGTCAAGGTTTAGTTTTCGGAGTGTATGTATTTTTAAAATAATTTCAAACCGTGGATGCTTGAATCCGTGGATAAAATATCCGTGGATAAGGAGGGCTGACTGTATAACACTTGTCTTCCTTTTTCAGCTCAATACATGGCTTGGCATTTACTAGACCTCCACAAGCTTTGAAGAATTTGTTACCAATCCCCAGACTTCACTGCCTTTACTGCTGATGAGCAACATAGCCATTGACTCTTAGCGTTGTTTCCTAGTAGCAAGAATCCAGTATGTTCTACCGCAGGTGTGTTGACCACGTTTCCATGATCACTATTTGATCACCCAAAATAAAAGATCCTGGGGCCCACATCTGCTGAAAACACAAGCCTTTGCTCCATAAGTCCCTTCCCATAATCACAGTTGTTTTAGAGTTAGATTGAAAAAGAAGAGTTTAAGAAACTCGCAAGGCAGTCAAGGAACATGGTGGTGCCACCATGAAACTGTTGCCACATGGGGGATTCTGGAGCTACCTGAATGATCAGATAAAGGTTCTATATTCTGTACATCTCCAAGATGACATGGGTTCTTTGAATACCATCATCTATGGCCAATGGAACCATTATGGCCAATGGCCAGTAGAAGCATATCGGTGGCCAATGGAGCCATATGTCAAGGCGATAGTTGAAGGTGTGTGTTAGGGATGTTTGAGGAATACACTTTAATAAACTATTCCAATGCAACCTGACCTGACCCACAATTCCAGGACTAATGGACTGGTTGAAACACAGCATTAAAAAGGGAAATGTGGGTAGATGTGGGAAGAAAGCATCTAGTACAAGTTGAGCCTGCCTTAGCCAGAATCCCCAAATCCAAAATACTCCAAAAAACAAAACTTTCTTTCATGGCTGGCTGAGATAATGACTTCTTTGTTGTCTTATGGTTCAATGAACACATTTTGTTTCATGCACCAAATTATGTATAAATATGGTATACAATTTCAGTCTATGTGCGATGTGCTAAGTGGATTTTGCGTTTAGGCATGGGTCTCCAAGATCTCAGCCTATCTATCTATATGCCAATAGAGGTAATCCAAAATCCAAACAAATCTGAAATCCAAAGCACTTCTGGTGCCAAACATTTCAGTTAAGGGATTTTCATCCTGTAGCACTTTTGAGGCTAACTTTATTTCAGCCTGGGCTTTCAGTTCAGGTATTTAAGTATTGTTACAAAGTAGTGGGAGTGGGATCAGAATGTGATATGATAAAGAAAGATCCTATTTGGTGGTAGCACTGTTATCCTTTGGATTTTACTTGTGTTGAATTGTGTGATGCAGTTCTCAGCTCCAAAAAAGCAACAAGTCACATATTACACTATGATATTTTAGGAGAAAATACATTTAGCAGTACAGACTTGGAGGAAAAAATGCATTTGGAAATATGTGTTGGGGGAGAAAAGGGATTCAAAAGGGCATATATAATATGAACCGGAATACAGATCCCTATACATGCCCATACTTAGAATGCAAAAAGGCGAGTCGTAGTATGTCAGACAGTTGCTCATCTAGCCTATATTTGTCTTTTCTGTTTGACAGAAGCTCTTCAGGGTCAAAGAGGAAGCTTCCCTTTTCCAGCCATGTAACCAAGATATTTTTAAGGTGAGATAACTGAGGACCTCCAGAGTGCAAAGCCATGTGCCTCATTTTGGCAGTGAGGCAGAGGAATCACCTCTAGGTGATGGCACCAGGTACTCCTTTTCTGAGTATCTGCACTCATAAAACTCCATTTGCAGGAAATGGAGGCAAGAATGAACTAATCTGGCACAGGACACGCTGCAAAAACATTCATTAAATGTGTATCCAAGACCAGGCTTTGTGAGTCAAAAGAGGTGAAACAAAAAAGAACATTTTATCCTAGTCTCTGCACTGCCTCATTTTAGGCACAGGAAAAAAAAGCTTTGAAAATGAAGGATTAGAAAGTCTTTGGAGCTAGTCCACTGCCGCGGCTTATTCCGCCACATTTTAATAGGTCTTTGTTTCTCCTACTCGGTAGTTGTCACAAGTTGAGCTTGACATTACTATCATTTAGATAGGAACTTGGTCATACAGTGAAGTTTGCAGAAGACTGGTGAGGGTTTTTTAGTAACTGGACTTCTTGTGCATCTCTGCACATTTTTTGCCGGAAAACTGCATGTCTATTTATTTAGTTGTTGTTGTTGTGTGGCTTCAAGTCGTTTCCAATACTTTTCCAATACTTTTTTATTTTTCTGCTGTAGTTTTGAGCCCTAGATTTGTTTAGGTCCAATTTCACCATGTTATTCTTTTATTTATTCACAATCGGGATGTATTAGAGTCTGGTGCATGCCTTTTAGGTCATGATTCAGCCTTTTTGGTCATGATGATGAAAGGCTCTAGTAATTTGGATAACCCTTGTGACTCACTCAGCCAGTCTGACCCAAAAGTATTCATATGTAGGTGCAACACAACACAACACATACACACACACTGTTAGGTATGCCTTTTTGTCTTCTTCGCCTCCATCTGCATGCAGCAAATCTATCAAAATGGCACTCTTGTTTCTCAGGATGACCCCGGATGGAGGTCAAATCTTGCTCTTTCTGCATCCCTGATGCCAAACTGTTGAACTGCCCTTAACTTGGAAATGGCAAAAGTCAATTTGCTTGCTAGGAAACAGAAGCTGACTTTTTATGTGGCGGCTTCCTCGGCTGGATGCCTTGAGGGACTGAACTCTGCCATTATGCCGGAGACGTATTTGCTTTTCATTGCAGCCTGACAATAATCTTGAAAGAAGAGGCATTTTGACATTGTTGTGAATGGGCATGGTGCAGAACTAACAGGAGAGCTAGTCTGAATGCCAAGGATGAGTAAAAATGCCTGACTTTAGCATGAGTAGTGTACACAAATGTGTGGCTTTAGAGCAGGATGCAGTATCACCAACACCCCATGAACCTGCCAGGAACCACCACCATCTATCATGGCTACCACTCGCTTTCATTGCTGGGGGGCACATTTTTGTTTTGCTTTAAACTACAGATGCAGGAAATGCAAATAGTGCCCGCTAAACCCCACTTCTATGGTCTCTGGAAGTCCCCCTAAATCTCAGAGTCTATTATTATTATTATTATTATTATTATTATTATTATTATTATTAAAATGACACTGAACTTGATGAGCTGGGCAAATAATCTTTAAAGCTCCTTAGGTCCAAGAAGTGGCAAGGTTTTCCAAAGAGTTGCAGAGGCTTTGGTGACTTGAGGACCAAGGCTACAGACCACCATCGAGAAGTTTTTAGCTGGAAACCAGTCATACTGGGTGGCCGTGATGGGGGCCAAACTAGGCCAAAGTCATGCCAGGATGTGAGTGCAATAGGAGATTGAGAGAATCCAGTTTGGACTGGGTTTCACATGGATAGTCAAAGCAGTTAACATTTTGCCTCCTACCGACATCCCTTTCTCAGTGCACCTGCCCAGCCCATTTTTTTCTGCATACCCATAGCTTCTGTTTGCATTGGGAGGATGGCAATATAGGAAAACCAGTTTCAGCCTCCCTGGGCATACAGTATAGGACTTACAGGTTGCAGTGCTTGAACAAGGAATCTTAAGGAAGACTAAAAAGAGAAACATCTAAATTGAGTTAGATTATAAATTCCATCCATTATCCAAGGTATGAGCAAAGAGCAAGGTTTTCCTCTATGAACCTGGGAAGTCTTTTGTGGCCCATCCACCATCTCATGCATATTTTCTAGGGAATATAAAAGCATCTGCTTTTGTAGAAGTATCTAATATATACTTTCAACTGCTTTATAAAAGTACCTAATCTTTTGAATACAAATAGCAAACCCTGGGAGGAGACTCCACTTTAAGACCTGAGCAGAGGAATGGAGGAAAATCCCCATATCCCCGAAAGGGACCACATTCAGATTCCCCCTGCACCTGCTGTTTTATTGCATTGTACAGAATTTCTGATTGTGTGACTGCTTTCATGTCCGCTTTAGCTCTTAACCTCAGTTCTCTAAAATGGGTACATCAGTGTCCCTCCTTTATTTATTTTTTTACTTATTGCACTTATAGCCTGCCTTTCTCCCCAAATGGGATCCTTTTGGGTAGACACAAGGCAGATGACAACTGCAAAGCATCTTATGCTTGCAGTTGCACACTGTTTGGCTGGAAAATCGTGAAGTTCCAGCATGCTGCATGTTTATTGCCCAGATCTCCACTGAATGTAGAGCTTGCTTTCAGCTGACATTAATGTCAACCACTCCACTTGCCCTAGTGTAATGGGCACCGCTTTAAGAAATCCTTGAATGTCAAGCTTCACTGGGGAAACATATCGGTCTTTTCCTTCCTGGACTTTTAATCTTGAGCTCTTTTGTCATTTTGTGGGCAGCTCCATCAGACTGTGTGTGTGTGTTTGTGTGTGTTGTGTGGGTAATTCTCCTATTCTCCTTCCCCTGAGAACACTGGAAGCCAGTGGAAGGATGTGAGCTAACAGCAGGAAAGCTCTATGAAGCTACATCCAGATTTCAGTAATAATTGCTGGCAAGCAGCAGACCCAGGAGGTTGCGAGTGATGTTTGTGAGCATCATTGTAGGTCAGAGCAAAAGAGGTTGCAAGGATAAGTGAACAGTCTGAAGCCTATTGCTATACTTAAAAGCAGGGACTGCCCCAAATATTTCTGGAACGCCCGCACAAAGATATCTTCTTAAATCTCCTGGGGAAAGGTTGGGAAGGATCAAGGGCTGGAGGATATTCCTTCCCATGCAAGGAGGGCAGCCATTACATTTGAACCAAGATTAACAAAAGGATTTACAGTGGGTCCTTGGTATCCACTGGGATTTGGCTCCAAGTCCCCCTTCGGATACCAAAATCTGTGGATGCTCCATTAAATACAAGGGCATAGTATTTATAAGTATGTCTCTTATATAAAATGACAAAAACAAGGTGTGCTTTTTTGGCGTGTGTGTGTGTGTTGAATAGTTTCAACCGTGGATGGTTGAATCCGTGGACAAAGAATATTTAGATACAGTGGCCCAACTGTAAATTGTATTGATTTCGTTTATTTCACTTATATCCCGCTTTTCCCCCAAATGGAACTCAAAGTGGCTTACAGTGTAAACTGAAATAGAATATATAAAACAATGTGGCATACAAAAGGTTTTTAAAGAAAGCATTCAACCATTTGTTTTTGGTATGTGCCTTAAAGTTGTTTCCACCTTATGGTGACCCTAAGGCAAACCTATCGTGTTTTTTTTTCCTGGGGCTATGAGTGTGTAACTAACCCAAGATCACCAATAGGGTCCCATGGCTGATCAGGGAATCAAACCCCAATCTCCAGAGTCCAAGTCCTGTATTGAAACCACCAATCACACTAGCTCCCATACATCAAATTAAACCATACACCAATGAAAACACTATTCAAAACCCAGTATAAAAACATACAATTAAAAAACTTGTATCTCCCCATGAGTGTGCCCAAGTTTTGAGATGTGCAAGAGAAGCTCTCCTATCACTCCGGCTATCTTCAGAAGCACCTCTGGTGGGGACACAGGAGAGGATCTTCTTGGTGGCTGCTCCCGGAGTTTGGAGAATGTTCTTCCAAGGGAGCTTAGATTGGCCGCTTCCCTATTGTCCTCCTGCTGATATGCAGAGACCTTCCT
>NC_056530.1:11602122-11653098 GCF_019175285.1 Sceloporus undulatus
ATTCAGACAGGTCTTCCGCCACTAACCGTGTCTTAATGAAGAGGTTGGGTTTTCAATATTTTATTAGTGTGGTGTTTTTAAAGTGTTTTAATGAATGTTTTAAACAAATGAGTAATTGAATATTCATAACTTACTTGTCGGAATCATTTTGGTGTCCTGCGCTTGCATAAATTCCCCAATGGAAGCAGTTAGCCATTTTTGTCTGATGCAGAACATCTACATTCAAGTCAGGGTTGCAGGTGCTACGTTAAGCATGCGCTGCCATTCTGCATGTAATTGCATGTGTGCAGGTATCTGCACATGTGCACGAATTGCTCATTTTGTTGCAAAATTAAAGAGGTTCATTCAGTATCACAAGGTTGCCATTCAGCACTATGTTTATGTAAGTACATTCAGTATATAACTCCACAACTTATATAATATCCACTAGCTTAGCCTGATGTCTTAGGTGTACTGGAATACCCATCAGCATTGTTGAAGTGAGATTCAGTTACCAGTCCAGTTGGTTTTCATGCATGAAAGGGGGAAGAGGATGTGGCTGGATCTTGATGTCAGGGAGCAAAATGTCTTGGACTGTGCAGAAATCTGCATGTTACAAATGGCGGGTGGTTCCCCTGCAGTGGAGTAGTAGATACTCTTTGGGTTTTAGTCTTAACTTGAAAGGAGTAATCTGAGCTGCTGGTCTTATCTAGAGGAGAGGGTTCACCAACTTGTTGTGTACCTTCAAGTCATTTCTTACTTACGGTTACCCTAAGGCGACCCTATCACAGGATTCTCTTGGCAAGATTTGTTCAGAGGAGGCTTACCATTGCCATCCTCTGAGGCTGAGAGTGTGTGACTTGCCCAAGGTCATCCAATGGTTTCTGTGACTGAGTGGGGAATCGAACCCTGGGCTCTAGAGTCATAGTCCTACCCTCAAACCACTACATCATGCTGGCTCTCTCAACTTGAAATAGCTTCTATCAATTTCATACTAAAACCCAGAATGAAAGGGTCACGCCGTTGTCATGAAAGTCTCCAGCTCCCCCCACTGTATGCATGTGTGCATTTGCCCCTGCAAAGAGATGAACCCACAGGGAGAATTTCATGTGATGATTCTGTAAAACAACCTCAAAGGTTCACCTGGATCCACTTTCCTTTTTTGATTTCTTTAAAACACATTTTGCTGACAGTCTTCTGGGAAATGAAGGGATGCAGATTACCTCTTCTTCGTCTTCTTTTGGCAAGCATTCCTTGCATATTAAGACTCCCTTTTCAAAAACATAAATGCAATTAATTGCATTGGTTATAATAATGCGGCTGGGCACCTGTTAGCTTTCTCATTATAAAACGCCATTTATTTAATGCCTGCTCTTTCAGCCCCCAACCACCACCAGCAGCAAAAGAAAAGGAATTAAAAAGCGTTCCAAGCAAGATGCATACCAGAGAGCATTATGGTTTTGGTGTAGACATTTTAAAGAGGTTTATAAATGGGACGATTCCGAGAAGGGCTTAACTACTTTCACGAAGGAAGAGTGGAAAGACTGATAGATGTGGTCAAAAGGGTCCATTAGGCTGTAATTATGCAGCACCTAGCAGAGACTGATAACAGCATACAGTGGGCAACTGAATAGCTAATGTCTCCCATATCAGTGATAAGGATGGAAAGGTTATTCAAAAATATTTGGAAAATGGTCAACAAAACATGTATTTTAGTGTGGAGAACCCCAGGACAAGAATTCTGGAGTGACAAGAATCTTCATAGTTTGGGGCTTACTTTGATCAAAATTCACACGTGTTTTGTTTAGTGCCGCGAATGTTTTCTGCACAGTAGTAATATTTCTGCATTGAAATGTTATTTCCTGCACAGGAAATGCTGTTTTCTGCATAGAAAATGTTCCTTCCTGTGCAAAAATGCACATGCAAATTTTGGCAGAATGAGTCCCGAACTGCGAATAGCTTTCGGCATCTGCATGGTTTTGAAAATGTTTCTCCCAGAGGGAACAAAATTGCTAAAATGACTAGTTAATGCCTTTAAGGAGAATCTTAGGGAAGAACTGCATCCCTAGTAAGTGGGGCAGAGAAACTGTTCCAGGTTGTAATCCAAATTTGAAAGGATTAACCAAGGAGCCAGACCTATGTTGGGGATAGGTTTGTCCCTTGAATAACTCCATCCAAGTTCAGGCTAACACCTGCAGTGGATCAGCTCCCCTGATATGAAAACCACCAGTTACCACTGCCCCAGCCTTTACAGAAAGTTAAGACTTCCAGTCTTCAACCATCATGAGGATTTGTCAGGTATTCAACTTCAATCTGAGAGTCAACAAACCCAGACCTTTCATATAGTAGGAGGGCAGTAAATGATGGCAGCTGCAACAACTATTGGATTGGGGAGAGATCTTAGATGGACTAGTGAATAGCCCTTGCACCTCTTCCAAACAAAATTGTACACACATGTAAACCAGAATTGCACATGCATATCCCATCCAGCAATATTCTGTCCCTGAAGTGAGTCTTCTAGAAAGCAGTTGACTATGTGTGTAAGCATTTTGCCTATGGTGATGCAGGAAGTTGGCCTCTGTAGTCAACCAAATATGCGATGCAATATTTTGCAGAGTGATCTGACTTACTAGGTGTGTGTAAGCATTGAAAAACCAGGGCTCTAGTCCTCATGCAGGCTTCTCACCCCTATTTTCTTTTGCTTTTAGATACTAGGGATATGCAAAATCTATCCTTTTATGACCACTCTCATGGTTTTGGGACAATGCTGTAGAAGAGATGCGCTAGTTCTTTTGCAAAGCCAGTCCTGACAATTGCGTGCTCCAGGCCCATTGTGTTCCTCTGTTGGCTTAATAATTGTGCAGGATGTTTTCTCAGTCCAAAACACAGAAGTCTCTAGGCTGCATAATGCAGGTTTCAGTCCTAACTGTGCCCTGTGTGCGCCATGGGCTCAATTAGGCATTCTGTCACCCAACCCTGTGCAAGATGCTGAGAATGACAATGGCAAACCTGTCAAGGGTGTTTCTCTGACACTGAAAATCTGCTGGTTGGGAGCTCTCAGTATGGAGCCTGACGTCCTCTTAAGGCATTAGTAAACCCTACCTCCAGTCCCTTTTTGAGAGAAAGCCTTCCCCATGTTAACAATATTGTCGTGTTTCAGAAGGACTGCCAGAGGTTGGCCAAATGTGCTTTGTTAAAAGGCCATACCTCTACAGAGTCATTTTCTCAATTTCCCAGCACCAGGCCTTCAGACCTAGATTTCCCTCCCACCTCTCCTCCTTGCTATAAACACAGCATTTTCCCTCTCATTCACTCCTCCTTAGGTATGCTTAAGGAAACCTCTCTGCATTGCAAAACTGTCACCATCACAAAAGCCCTGTGGCAGATCTGACGGTATGCAGTTCCCGGGGGTGGCACACGGCAAAGCAGGCTGCCTCCCAAGGGGATGGCATGAGCCAAACCCTTTCTCTGCTCAATCTGTTAATCCCCACCTTCCAAGCTTCTCAAGGCTTCCTGCTGGCAACCTGCATTTATCGGGGGAGACCATGTTACATAGCTCTTAACTCTACAGAAACCCCCGATAGCTTAAATTCCTGAAGAAATAGTCGGTGTCAAGTCGTGTTTGCAGTGTGGGTGGGACTGGGTGAGGTGTGGGATGCCAGAATTCAACATCCAGATGCATTTACATGTCTCAGAGCATGACACAAAAATGTGCTGCAAGCCTGGTGCCAAGGACTAAAGATTATTGTCCACGGCTTGGAAAGCAAACCAGTTTTTTCCTGACTTGCTTTAGTTATTTGGCCCTGCTCCCGTCCAGCAAAGCCCAGCTGGGGAAGGCGCTATCTTTTTCTGGCCCTTAGGGAATAATGTTATTGTTATTGTTATTATCTTTATTTAAACCCACATATTTTTGGAAGACTAGGACTGAAGGCTACCTTGCAAATTAAAATGATTGCAATACAATTTACAAGCATACCAAAAGCCAACCTTAAAATAGGCTTCAATTGTTAACCCTATTCAAACCATTTAAAATATGCAATGATACAAAGCAATACAATATGTAAACCTCTTAAATGCCCTTTCCTGGAAGCCTTTTAAAAATTGGTTGGAATTTTTTAAAAACGTCTATTGCTGGCAGAAGAATAGCAGGAGAGGATGGGATTTTCACAGCTAGGGGCAGCCACTAAGAAGTCCCTATCTCAGTGGCTCTTAACCAGGGATCCCTTTTAGATATCTTTTGTTGCTTTGAACCCCCAAGATTTAACTCAAGATTCAAAACAACAACAACAACAACAACAATAATACTTGAACACTGAACCATTAACAATTGCACCATCTCTTAATCCTTCCCTTGGAGATGCCAGAGGTGAAGACTTTTCTCTTGCTTTTTCCTATCAGTTTGCAGTTGAACCAGACTGAACAGTAATGTTTAGGCTCAACTAGCCAG
Source organism: Sceloporus undulatus (assembly GCF_019175285.1). Classification (NCBI taxonomy): domain Eukaryota; kingdom Metazoa; phylum Chordata; class Lepidosauria; order Squamata; family Phrynosomatidae; genus Sceloporus; species Sceloporus undulatus. Next base: position 11,606,549 of record NC_056530.1, read on the forward strand.
CCAGCCTTTTCCTTGGCTCCTGTCCCTTGGTTGAGCCATTGCAGGGAAGAGGTGGTCTGAGAAGCCTTCAGGCCTTCACGCTTCCCCGGTGAAGACATCATGGCCTCCCATGGGTCCGTGGACCGCATCTTAAGAACCACTGCCCTATCTCATGTACCCAAATCTGTATCTGTGAAGGTGGTGGGACTGAGGGAAGGCCCTATCCTGAAGATGCCAGGTTCAGGTTCATGCAGGGAGATGTGGTCCACTAGATAGCCAGGATTTCAGCTTGTACAGTACAGCTTTATAGTTCATAACTTTCAATTGTGCACTAGAAGGAAGAGGGATGATGCATTGCTGCTTTTGCTCAGAGGTACAGAGATGCAGGAGGCAGACACCTGGGGCTTTATGAGTCTTTCCCACCTCATATTCTCATCTTTTAGTACTTACTCAGCCCTCCCACCCATCTTGTTCTTGTTGTGTGCCTTCAAGTTGTTTCTGACTAATGCAACCCTAAGGCTGGGGTTTTCTTGGCAAGATTGGTTCAGAGGAGGATTGCCATTGTGGTTCTGAGGCAGTGACTTGCCCAAGGTCACCCAGTGGGTTTCATGATGGAGCTGGGAATCAAATCCTAATCTCCAGAGCCATACAGCTTCAACAGACCGGTAATGAAGGCGAGTACTGGGGCAGAGAGGGGGGCATGGTATCCACCTGATGCATGCCCCGACTCTGCCCCCATGCCGGTGTGATGTCATGAGCCCCACTGTGTGGTGAGTGGCATCACGGCGCTCCTCTGGCACTGCATCCAGATGACGCAGTGCCAATGGAATGCCAAGAACCCATGGCGCCTGCAGCTATGGTGCCCTTTCCACTGCACAAAAAGGCCAGATAGGGGCCACAGCGTGTAGTTGCTGCAGCCCCAATCCAGCAAAGAAAGAGGCAGCTGCAGGCCTCCCCTTAGGGGTGGTCTGTTCAACCCCATAGTCCGACACTCAAACCACAACACTATGATTGCCTTTTGGGGTCAGATAGGACTTCCCCCATCCTTCTTTCCCAGGAGGGTTTTTTTTGTCTATTCTGCACTGGGAATGCATATGGGAGATTGGCCACAGGTGTGGCTTCTTCATTGGGGCATCACATGGCAGGTAGATGGGGTGGAGGAGATAGAAATATTATTCTTCCAGAACCCTCATAAATACCTAGTTTTTAAAGGGGAGGGGGGGTCTCTTGATTTCTCCTGCAGGTTATGGGACCTAGAAGGTAGGGAAGGAAACTGTCCTTTGGACTGGCCTGGGACACATGTCCCCCCTTTAGGTCACAGGACTTCGGAGAGAGGTTACTTGAAAGGGTCCGCCTTACAGATGGCTGACATGGGCACAAGCCGCAATACGCTGCCCAATGCGCAGGATGTCGGGTTGAGTTTTGGAAGCCAGAGGAGAATGTCAAGGTGGGAATCCCCATTTTACGCTCTCCCCGCTTGCAGATCTCAACATTTAAACAGTTTAAATAAAGTTGCCCTCATTTTATTTGTTCGATTTGCATTAAAAATTTGTTCCGTCTGCATTAAAATGCAAACTGAACCATTTTTTCCCTCCACCTCCAGTGACTGGTATCTCATTGCTAATTAATTTCAGTTATCATGTCACATTTGGCCTGTTTTGTACAACATCGCAGACTGTTCTTGAGGCAAACAGATCAAATGATTTCCCCCTTTTTTTCCTTATCTTTTTTCCCTTCTCTTCCTTTTAAGCAGCAGAAATGTAGAGAGCATGATTTTCTACATAACATTAATTGGTACAGTAAGACAACCAGAAAAGGAAGTACCTACTTAAAAATGCACTGAACGATATACTTATAAACAACCTTTAAAGTCTTTTCATTTTAGTTCAGCAGCATCCTCTTTTTTTGGGAATCAATTCCTGCTTAATGTGAGAAAACAGAATGGAGGGAAAGATCTTTTTTAAATGCCTGGGAAATGTATTTTCTGGGTATAGGAAAAACCTGATGAGGAGTTTCTTGGTCTGGCAAGAATCTTCATAGTTTGGAACTTGATTTGTACAAAATTCACAGAAAAGAAAGTTGTTTCCAACATAGAAAATGCTGTTTTAAGTGCAAATACACAAACCATATCTGAATAATTGTTGAACTGTGAGTAGCCTTCTAAAAATATGCATTCTTCCACAGCAGTCTCTGAATTCAAAGATCCTGCAACGTTGCAGAATAATTGTTTTTTGGAAAGAAATCCACAAGGGTTTTATTTTCTTTAAAAACTTGTTTTCTGCACAGGAAACAATTTTCTGCAAAGAAAAATTCCTGTGCAAAATTATAAAATTGGATTTCTCCATAAAATAATCCGACCACAAGAGTTTGGAAAGATGGAACACACGAAGGAAAATGTGCAAATTTCTCACTGGCCTGTTATTCTACCAAGTGGGATTTCTTGACTGTTGAGAAAACTGTTTTTTGTTCAATCTGGGAACAAGTAATTACAAATATTATTTCCTTCCCCCACTGTCAAAAACTGAAATCCTACATCATCCTTGTGCCGTGTAAATCTGCACTCCCACGATCACACAGTGGATGCACCAGTCTTCTGCTGAATACTGCTGTTGTGCAATGGGGAATGCTGAGATTAAAACCCAGAGCTAATTCACCACTCCAGCTCTATGCAAGCCACCATCCACCACTGGGAATGTGGCAGCAAAACCGTGGCTCACAGAGCATTCCAGAGAGTGTGTTTGTTTTTCAGTTAGAATCCTCTTTTTGAGAAACATAGGTGGGGTACACATCGCCAGAAAGAGGCACGTCCACGGTGCCTCTCTTTGCTCCGCAGGAGTGCTGCAGCATCCAAATTGCGTGGCGCTCCTGCACAGCAAAAAAAGGAGCGCCGGGAAGCGGCTCCTTTTTGCAGTGCACTTCCACCACCCTAAAGCACCAGCAATGGCATGGGGATGTCACAGCTGCCCCACCCCGTTTGGAGGTGGCGCAGCTGTGATGTCACTGTTATGCGCTGTGTCTGGTGGACGCGCTGCAGCTGCGGCACCCTCATCACATGCGAGGGCTGCCGGGCATGTGGGCGATCCACCCACCAGGCAGCCCTCGGACATGATGAGGGCACCACAAAGGCCCGTCTGTTCTGGGCCATAGATTTCCTTATCTAGTGAAGCCATTTATAACTGAGTGTGGTTTGAAGGTGCACTGAGTCTCTTGGAAGCTGTTGCAATGCACACAGTGTGGAGCATACTAGATCAGTGGCCTGTGCTGACAGCTTCCTTGTTTTTGAATTTCAAGTTACTATTGTGTACCACATGCACAGGATGAGCAGGGGTATAGTCATGTCTTTTAGTCCAAGTCTCAAGTCAAGTCTCTACCTTCAACTCTCAAGTTGAGTCTCAAGTTCTTGCAGGATGCATTCCAGCTGAGTCTCAAATCTAGGAATCAACTTTAACAGCAAAAAGGAGGCAGCACACATTTCTCAGAAGGGAACAGCAAACATGTTAAGCAATGGGCTTGAGTCAAGTGTTGAGGTCTACTCAGCAGACTCTCCCCACTGCCCATCAGAGGAGCCTTCTAAAGCTTTACAAAAACTAGAAGGGTCCCTGTGTCTCAAGCCCATTGCCTAACACATTTGCTATTTCCCTCCAAGAAATGCATTCCATGCTTTGGAGGCAGGCCTTGCCTGCTGCTCAAAGTTGGTCATACCACCAAGCCAGTCGCTAAAAATATACAAGTTGCAAGTCATGTCAAGTCAGTGAATCATTTGTCAAGTCAAGTCATTGATGTGACTTAAGTCTGAGTCAATCAACTTGAGTCTACACCACCGGAATGAGCAACCTGCTTTGCATTCTGTAGCTGTCAAATGTAGTTTGTAACTTCCATGCCATTCAGATAGCTTGGAAGTACATATTCAATAGATTTAGGGAGGATTAATTGTATGTTTTCGGGAAGATTTCTGAATAGTCTCCTTATTTGCTGTTCTGTTCTAAGACCCTGTTCCTATGCTTTTGGCTTGCTTTGTGTTGAAGATCGATTGAGAGGCAGCCGCACAGTCAGCATGAGACTCAGCTGGTGTGCCGGTATGGCACAGTGATGTACCATACCAGAGCATGATGCATAAAGAACCAGCAGGCAATGTAAACATTTGAAGCCTACCCAGGGGCAGATAAAACATCCTGTTAAAGGCCTTAGATGAAAGCAGCTTCTAAAGAGAACTCTGTGAGTCAGACAACTTCGTCCGGCGAATGCAGAAACTTGGCAACTGTGTCATTGCTCAGCACTTAATCGCAGTGAGTGCTTTTGCTGCGTTTGAGTACCCTCTGCAAAGTGTTTGTTAGTCATTGAGTAATGCAGCAGGGAACTGATGTATCAGGCAGTCTGTAACAGCTTAGGGGATAGGCAACAACAAGACCGGATACTACTTTGTTAGTACACTGGGCAGGAGGAGGGATGGGCATGGGAACAGGAAAGGAAAGTCAGCAGCTCAAAGGAGTCCCTTGTGACATCTTCTGGGAGTGTCCCTCTAACTCATTTTTCCCACTAGTCAGGTTTTGGTCATTGTTAGGGATCTGGGCATTGCATTGGCCCTATGAGAGGCTTTGGGAGGATTGAAACACCCTCCACTGCTCCCCAGGCCCCCTCCCACCCTCCAAAGAAAAATTTGCGCATAATGTGCATGAAATGCCCCCTGTATCCTTTAAGCAGCCTTGGCGGTTTATTTAGTCACATTTAGAGTCTCCCTGGGCTCTTTTAGACCCAAGAGAGGTTTATCTTTCAATAGAAAGTGATCTGGAAATTGTGAAGTCAAAGGCTTTCATGGCCAGCATCCATAGTTTGGGGTTTTTTCAGGCTATGTGGCCATGTTCTTCAAGACTTTATTCCTGACGTTTCGCCAGCAACTGTGCCTGGCATCTTCAGAAAAAACTAGATCCGGAAATTGAATGCACAGTTATTTCCCAATGAGAACAAAAGGGTTTATCCTGGACCTAAAACAGGTACACTCCTAAAAATAATATGGCAAAATTGCCCACACGTCTACTAGGGGATGTTGGCAGGGATATGGGGACAATAAGTAATGTTCTGATTTTAAAAAAACTGGAGGTGATGGAGGGCATGGAGGCTGGAAAAATGGAACTTTCATACAGAGCCCAAGTTTTACATTCTCCATCTCTGTGCTAAGAACTTTCTCATCTGATGGCTTCATTTCATGCCAACATCTGATTTGGCTGCATATCAATGGAATGAATCAGAAGAGGAAGGTTAGTCAGAATGGCCAGTTCAGGAAGGGACCTGACTCACCTCTTTTGCATAATTTCCCAGAATTTAAATGTCACACTCGGTGAAAGTTGCTGTTTCTCAGGTTGGTTGTGTAGTGAATCTGCTTTTGAGGTTATAGTCCGAACCTCCAAGTACCAAACTAAAGGAGTTTGGACTCCAACACAGAGTGGATTCATCCTCTCGCCTACATGGGAGCGGGTTTTCTCAAATTGCTGGTGGTTTTTTGAAGGTAAAAGATGATAAATGTATGCTTTGAAAACATCCCTGTTTCTCTCTACTGGTCCCACTTGCTTCAGATTGCTTCAATTGGTGCAAACAGAGTTCAGTGTGAAAAGAAGATATGCAATTCCATTATCTCAGTAGGAGAGAGGAGAAGACGAGGGGCCATAATCTTGCCCTTCCCAGTGGGTTCAGGCAAAAGCAAACTGCTGCAGTCTCTCCTGGCTTTGGTTTCCTGGTTGTCATCTCCGTCAAAGTAATTGATTTACGTCAGGTAACAGGACACGGCCAAATATTTTTCTGATCCCCCTGTGCTCTCCACCAGCCATGGAAAGAGTATTCAGAGGCTGTGTGCTCCTCCTCAAGATGTCATGCATTCTTGCCATCTTGACTACATTCTGATGTTGCTTGGCCATGCATGTCCTGGTTTTAATATGCAAAACATTGGAGGCTATGATAATACGTCATTTGATAAACAGGTTAAGACAGGTTTGCCAAACAGGTTAAGTTAAAACTTTTTGTCCAAACAACCCCAAACACATAAATGAACAAGCAATCAGTAATACACATAATCTGCAAGCATTAGACACCCAGGATAGGTCAGGGAGGGTGAGAACTTTGGAAACAGGGTTACATTTGAGTTAGAAGAATATAGCTCTTTCTTACCCTCCACATCTATAGATTTTTAGACCAGCTTTACACAATGATAGCACTCTGTTACCTGTTTAACTGTCATGGCTATACCCTCTGGAATTCTGGGATTTGTGGTTTGTGAAGGCAATGGAGAGAATTTTAAACACCTCATGAAACCACAATCCCATTTATACCTCCCTCTCTAGAGTCCCCAGTGCTCCACAATAACACACATGTTGGGGGGGGGGGGAATGGTCAGTGTAGCAATCCAAAGTGATGCATAGCTCCAAAATGTGATGGCACAGCTTGCCAGGGGGCATTGGAGGGAAGTGGCTATGCCCTTCCATGTTTGCCTACTCCTGGTGTTTTCAACTGGAAATGTCAACAATTGGATCAGGACCTCCACAACATTCCACTGTGATGTACTATATAGGATGAATTTGGTCCAGGGATTCAAGACAGATGCATGCCCCACTGGTTGCCATAACTGCACCTTCAGTGTAAATGTGATGAATTTATACCCACCTGTCTTTCACAGAATGAAAACTGGGACCATTGTGGCCAAGCAACATGAGGGTGCGATCAAGATGGAAAATGTTATTAATGAGGAAGAAAACATAAGCTAGGAGAGGCAGCAACAGTTTCCTTTTGCTTGAGTCTACAGGGAAGGAAGAAATTCTGCCCTCTCATTGTTTCCTCTCTCTCCTTGTTGAGTTGATTGAGACTCACAACTTTTGCATTTTGAACTCAGTTTGTAGCAACTGAATTTTTAAAAAAGCAGGAAAGTGGAAGGAAGAAATAGGAACTGGGACATTTTAGAAGCAGCAGAAAAAGTGGGACAGCAGAAGGTTAATCAAGATGGTCCCTGCCAAACTGGGGCGATTGAAGGGTATGTTGAAGTAGAGGGACCTGACTGTATGGAATGAAAATGGTGGCATTGACACCTAAAAGATGTTTTCATGGTGTTGTTCCCATTAGCGGCTGGGAAATTTATGGCCCTGCCCCTACAAAAATGCACCTCAGCTTGTAAAGTCAGGTGGGGAAATGCCAACAACTAATTGATCGTTGGCATGCACACCCTATCACCCAAGTACATGCAAATTCATATTTGTCCCCTTGGACTTAATTATCCGAAATTTGCAAAGAATGACACCAATAAAGCATGAACAAATCTTCCTTCCCTTAACTTCAAAAGCAAGTGTTAATTACAAGCCTTCAAGGTTTGCAGGAATTCCAGGGTGGCATAATTTCCATGATGGCTTTATCTCTCTTGCTCTCCCCTGTGTATGTATGCAAGGAGGAGGGAAAAAAGAAACCCAGAAGTCAAACATGCAACCTCTAGTCAAAGATCCACCCCTTTTACAAGAGGGCTGAGAAAATAACGCCGGTGGGGAGCTGAACAGAAAGATGTACGGGTGTTTTGTTGTTTGAAAGTATTCAACGTTTTCTGCAAAACCTCCTTGAGACTGGCAACAAACAGCACGACCCAAACAGCAAAGTCTGCCAAAGAAAAGTGTTTTCAGTCATTAGACAAAGTGGACCAAGGAAGGTGGTTGTTGGCAAATTCCGGGGAGACGGGTTGAAATTTAAATGCCACCTGAGTTTGTTCCAGGTTGGCTTTTCTTCGTCTCTGCTTCTCTCCAAGGCTAGGTTGCATTGTAATTAAAAGCAATTAACATAAATGGAAAGTTGAGGTCTGGAATGGTAAATAAAGTCTCAGCTAATTCCTGGTAAATGTCAAATTGAACCCTTTGTCAGTTAAATAGTAAGATCCCTTATGGGCATCCCAAGAGGTGAAGACATGCTAAGAATTTGCAGATATGTCAGGGGGTGACTGCTAAGAATGAGGGAATTTCAGTATCCCAAAAGGCTAGTTTTGCATTCTAGAAAGCCAGAAAAATGTTAGGCCAGGATGGCATAATAGTTTGAGTGATGGACTACAACTCTGGAGACCAAGGTTCAATTCCCAGCTTAGTCATGAGACCCATTGGCAAGTTCCATGCTCTGAGACTCAGGGGAAGGCAATGGCAAACCTCCTTTAAACAAATCTTGCCAAGAAACCCCTAGGATTGGTTGGCCTTAGGGTCGCCATAAGTCGGAAATGACTTGAAGGCACACAACAACGAACAGCAATTCGCACCAGTGACAGCCAAACAATCTAGTTCTGAGATGTGTGATGTTCACATATATTCACTCCTGAGCTATCCCATTTCCTTGTTAATCTGTTAAAAATAAAATTTGCACCACAAAATCACATTTCAAATTAGCTCGAGTCCTGGTTATTTGAAGGATTGTACGCTCCCACATGAACCACAATTCAAGGAGGATATTGACAAGATGGAATGTGTCCAGAGAAAGGCACACAAGATTATCCAAGTTCTGGAAGCCAAGCCGTATGAGGAAGAACTTGTTGGCCTTGGTAAGATTAGCTTGGAGAAGAGAAGAACGAGAGATAACATGGTAGCCCTCTTTAATATTTGAAGAGATGTCATGGAGAAGATGGATCAAGCTTGTTTTTGCTGCTCCAGGGACTAGAACATGAACCAAATGGATTCAAACTACAAGTAAAGAGGTTCTACCTAAACCTTAGGAAGAACTCTTTTTTAACTCTAAGAGCTGCTCAACAGTGGAATTGATTGGAGAAAGGAATCGATCGGAGAGTGTTGGACTTTCCGTCTTTGGAGGTCTTCAGTCAGAGGTTTATGGACATCTTTCAGAAGTGCTTTAGTTGTGTTTTCCTGCTTGGCAGAAGCATTGGACTATATGGCACTTGCAGCTCCTTCCAACCCTAAAATTCTGTCATTGTATGACTGGTATTGGAATCAAAACCCAATGGATTTGGTCCGCTTGAGCCAAGACAGTCAAAGCGAACTGGGCTATCTTCTTGAAATAAGCCTTTTGGCATGCAGGGAAATTTTGCCTGCCCAGATACTGATTGTTTATTTAGTCTCTTGGTGGGAAGAGGCGGGAAGCGGGGGGTTTGGAATAAAATTAAAATAAAAATTAATAACAACCTAGAAAGATTACGCCAGTGCTTTTGCATCCAAGTGGCACTTTAGCATCCACAGATGCTCCCTCTCCAGCTGCAAAATGTGCTTGTTTTGAGCTCTGATGCAATTTGACTGGGAATATGTTTAATACACTACAGACAACTGCAATGTGTGTGTGTGTGTGTGTGTATTTGTGTCTGTAATCTCTGGCAGCAAACACAAGGCTCCAACTCCAAGAGGATTTTTTAATGGCCTTTTATTGATTGAAAGAGGGGGAAAAGTTCATCTGTGCCACGGCTAATTTTGTCCATTTTCTTGAGAATTTGACTGCGGCGTCATGGTAATCGCAGCTGGGAGCTATGGAATGGCTTATAAGTAACACCGCTAATAAACCGATTAACATATCTGCCTGTTTCTGTATTGTAAAAAGGAGGAAGAGAAATGCCGCTTTGTAAGGCCACTTGGCACGTCTCTCATCTTGAGCTAATTGGCCGACGGACGATATCAAATTGCTTGGAGGAAGCTCTGTCCTCCCCGTAGATAAAATATTCTCTGTGTATCTCTTTCTGCATATCTGCATGACTCTCTAAGCTGGTGAGACCCCTTCCTAATCATTGACTCCAGCTTTTTAACAAAACAAACTGTAGTAAATCATCTTTCAGGGCCCAGTAGATAAACAACGGGCTCTAGTTTTCTCGAGAAGCAGATGGACTCTGCATTATAGTTACGGGGAACAAAACAGATGGGGCTTGAAGTTCAGTATCAAGTAGGGCAACTTTGGTGAAGGCAGAGCAATTGGACAGCTTTGCCGATGGATTTTCCTGGGCTCTGTCTATACATGCATGCTTATATCCTTACCTCTCTGTTAGCGATGTGATTTTCCATTTCTTCTCAAAGGAAGCGATGAGGAATTCTAGCAATGTTCTTCCCGCTTCAAGAAAATCCTTGAAAACCTCCCAGTTCTCCAAAGACAGTTTGCAATTTGAGACTTGTTCTGTGCAAAAAAATTGCACATGGTTGCAATTTTCAGACTTTCTGTAATGTTTCACCAAGCTTCTTCTTGAAGGGAGCAAGGAGGAATTTGTCCAACGTTCTTCCACTTCATGAAAATCCATAAAAACCTCCCAGTTCTCAGAAGATAATTTGTAATTTGGGACCTGCTCTGCGTACAAATTGCACATTGTTGCTTTACTCAGAAATCAGCATTTTGTGCACAGGAAACAGCATTTTCTGGAGAAGAAAAAAAAATTCAACACAGAAATATTTTTTCTAGCCCAGAAAAAAAAATCTGCTTTCTGTGTTTTAAAGAATGAATTTTGCACGGAATAAGTTTGAACTGCAAGGATTTTATCCAGTTAAAATTTTGTTGTTTAGCCTCATATCCTGAGTCTGAATGCACCACAGTAATGACTGTGATGGTGGTGATGATGATGATGATGATGTTGATGATGATGATGTAGATTTTTTGTAGGTTTCGGACATATTTTTTGTATTCGTGAGACTGCTTATTTTGTCTTTGTTGTTATTTTGTTGTTGTTGTGTGTCGTCAACTCATTTCTAAGGTGAACCTGTCCAGGGATTTTCTTGACAACTTTCTTCAAAGGGGGGTTGCCATTGCCATCCTCTGAGGCTGAGAGAGTGTGACTTGCCCTAGGTCAGCCAGTAAGTGCCTTTCTCCATATGTGCAAAATGGAAAAAAGGATGTAACGGCTGCCTTTTAACAGGGGCTGTTAAACTGTAGACCTTTAAGTGGTGGTCTGCATCTTTGTGAACAAACCTGTCCATCTTTAACTTGTTCTTTGTGCGTGTGTGCATATGCATGCATGCTTAGATTCACGAAGGGAAAGGGGTGCTAGAGACATGTTTGTACGATTTCACATAAATGACAACCAAACTGGGGAAAGACATGACGCCAATTCGCCAAAATCATTGAGGTGAGAGCTCTTGGGGAGGTTAAGAAATCCTTGATCCAATTGTCTCACAGTGTCAAGACAACCTGTCTTCACCACAAATAAGACCATTTTTCTTCTTGAAGTTTTCAGCACCCTCAATTACACTTTTACCTGCAGTGTTTTCCTTGTAGAGGTAACAAGGGCATAGCAATATTCCTTTTCTGAAATAGCATAACAACTGGTAATATCATCATTATTACTTCTGCACACAGGGGGAAAATACTTCTAGCTAGCATCATAAGAGTCCTCCCCATAATTTAGCCCATTTTCTTACTTTTTTCAGATAGTTCATTTTTCAAACATCAGAACTACAAGGGAACAAATGAAGCAACTGGGCAAACTGAAGAACAAATCGAAATAATTATTCCTTTTAGAAAGTTACTCTCTAACCTCTCTGGCCCTATTTGTGGCCAGGAATGTGAGCTAAGGATCACAGATCCTTCCATCTAGACTTGTTCTGTGGTCTTTATTTGTGGCATCCTTCTCAGATATGCCTTCTGGTTTCCCATATGATTTTGATTTACTCCAGAGTTATGATTCCTGATTTGGCCAGAACTCCTGGTTCTTGGCTTCTAATTCAGTCCATGGCCCATCCTTAATAGAGACCTTCTCTTACCTGTAGAGCATGCTTCCCTCCAGATAAAACAACTTCCATCATTTCTTACTATGGCGGGTTACAAACCGCCATGAAAGTATGGAGTCAGTCCATACTAGGGTTAGGAAGGTGCGGTGCTTCCGCACCCCCTAACCCTAGTAGGTACTGAGTCCGTACAAAATGGCGGCTCCCCTTCCACATGGGGACCACCATGACGATGTCATGACCGCGCCGCCTCTATACGGGGGCGGTGCGGACATGACATCGTCGGTCCGCGCCAGGGCGCTTAGTGCGCCCTTTGCGCAGACCAGGAAGGAGCTCCGTTTCAGAGTTCCTTACTGGTTTGCGGCGGCGCTTTGCGTCGCTGGGCGCAGCCTTCAGACGGCTGCACCCAGTGAAGCAAGGGAGAAAGGGGCCAAGCGGCCCCTTTCTCCTCTTCCCCGCCGCTTTTCAGGCTGCGGGGAAGGGGCCTTTTGCCGCTTCCTCTCAGCCTGGAAAGCGGCGGATCGGGGCCTCGGAGGCTGCCAGTCTGGCAGCTGAGGCCCTGATACACTGGGGAAAGGGGCGGGTGCAGCCCACCCCAAACAGGCCTGTACAGGTCTGTAACCCGCCTAAGTTGGATAGGAGTGGTGGGTTGCCCAGGTCCCACCTTTGTCACAGATGGAGAAATTGCATCCTGAGAGAACTAAATGGAGGAAGTCTTGGGATAACTGCTGAAAACCCGTACCAGAATTTGATTCTGAATGACTTAGGACCTTATGAAGACATGAAGGCCAGGTGACCCAAGATGGGAGAAAACCAATTTCCTCCCACCTTGGGTCACCCGGTCTTCACATCTTCATAAGATCATAAGCGATTTGGAATCAAATTCTGGAATCAAATTAGGATACAAATGTCCAAAGACTTTCAGTGTGGTGTAGTGGATTGAGTTTTACTCTGGAGACCAGAGTTTGAATCCATGCATGGCCATGTAAACCCACTGGGCGACCTTGGGCAAGTCACACACTCTCATCCTCAAAGGATAACAATGGCAAACCTCCTATGCATAAATCGTGCCAAGAAAACCCCATGAAGGGTTCACCTATGAGTCACTATACGTTGGAAATGACTTGAATGCACATAACAACAACAACAAAGCCCAGTTTAGTTTCCGAAATGAGCTGAAACTGCTGCATTCAAGATAGTACAGGGGTATAGTTACAGTGTTCACATTTGTCCCTAGTTCTGCCCCACAATCTGCCACACTGAGTGTTTTTTTTTTTAAAATCAAAAATGGGCAATCTTTGCACAAGAATAAAAATGCTCTTTTTTAAAAAATCACTTTTGACTAAGTAGCATACACTGCTTGGATGGAGAAGGTCAAGTTGGAGTTTGGGGAGACGTTTGCAGGTGTACAGGTGTTGGTATCCTTTCTTTCTTTTTTAATGGGTCCTGCTCTCAGGCCCTTTTTTCCTGCAGTGGCTTAAAGGTGCAGGGATGAAAGGCATTTGCAATAGAAAGTGCAGACACAGCCATAACTCTTCAGGTTAGAAGGGCTATAGCTGCAAATAACCTCCATTAGAAGAGTGACAGGAGACTTACTTGGAGAGGCATTTTAAGACCGGCTGAGGTTAGCTCATCTCTCCTGCCATCGTAATTTGCTTTCTCTTAGGACAATAAAGTCAGGCCGTTTTAAAGATAGCCAATGTAGTGTAATGGTCTGAGGATTAAACTGGGTCTCTGGGAAAGCGTGTTATGTGCCTTTGAATCATTGCCAACTTATGGCGACCCTAAGGTGAACCTATCCTGGGGTTTTCTTGGCAAGATTTGTTCAGAGGAGGTTTGCCATTGCCTTCCCAAAGCCGAGAGCATGTGACTTGCCCAAGATCACCCCATGGGTTTCATGGATGAGCTGGGAATCGAACCCTGGTCTCCAGAGTCATAATCAAAGGCTCAAATAACTACACCACCGAGGTTCAAATCTCCACTCAACTATGGAAACCCACTGGATGATCTTGGGCAACTCACCCTTTGTCAGCCTCAAAGGAAGGCAATAGCAAACCAAATCTGAAAAAATACACACAAAAATTGAGCGTTGGACTAGGACTCTGGGAGATCAAGGTTCGAATTTCAACTCAACCATGGAAATCCACCAGGCGACCTTGTGCAAGTCACAGCATTTCTCAACCTTAGAGAAAGATAGTGCTAAAACCTCATCATTCAACAATTGGTTCCGTGGTTCTACTCTAGCTGAAATTAACTCACAGGATTCAAGCAATGTATGCACACACACTCCTTTGGATTTACTCCAGTGTGCATGCTGAGGCTGACGTCAACAGGTCTCACCTTTCACTCTCACAATTGAGAATTTCAGAATCGTTCCGTTCAGAAGAACTGAACCCAACAGGGGTACCATATTATTTGTCTAAATTTCCAATTTGCCCCTCTCATTCATGCCAATACAAATAAAAGGGTCATCAATAAGTCTGAGTTGACTTGAAGGCATATAACAAGACATTTTAAAATTGTTGTTGTTGTTGTTGTTGTTGTCATCTTGTCTTTGTTTCCCCATTTTAAGCCATAGATACCATACTTTTCTTGAGATACCACTAAAGTTCATTTGAGACTAAAGCTTTGAAGGACGCTTATTTGTATATGCATTCTCAATGTAAAAAGGGCGTCCCAACTCAAAACGTCCCACCAAAGAAAAGGAGAACTCATGCAAGTTCTTCTCACTTGGGGACTTGCGTTGAGCAAATTAACTCATACAAAAACATGGGGGGGGGGTTCTGTGCAAAACATGTTTGGGGTCATAAGACATGAAAAATGGTGAAAAATCAGTATCCATCTCCATCTCTTCCCAGCTGGCTCCGAGTCTTTCAAGCTCAGTGCAGAGTCCTTGTATATATGGAGTTTATCACATGAAGGAGATTGGGAGTTTATCCCATGACTATACCGGAAAATAGCGTAGTTACGTGAAACGATTTCACACGACGTCAAACAAAACCCACCGTTAAAGTGGTCACAAAGGATTAACGCACATCTTTTTTACTTTCGGGATTCCAGGAAGAGTGTGTTTCCAATATCACTTTATTTGTGCAATTGCGTGTGATAATCATTTGCACAATTGCTCGCCATTTTCACTTTATTTGCAGGATGCTTTAAATACGCTTTAATCTCTCATCAATGCCAAAATTAGCCTCAGTGTGATAAACTCCTATGTTAGGTTTGTGAAATATCGGTGTGCTAAAACATCATGAAGAAGGGACCAGGAAAAAAAGGTAGATGATGAACATAGCAGTAGAAACCCTGTGCTCAGTAATGGCTGCCACAATAACTCATTGAAAGATGGAGAACATTAACCACTCTTTCATTAGGTTGAGCACTGAAGTATATTGTTGCGGTCCATGTTGTTAGTTGTAATGCCTTCTTAGCTTTGCTTTAAAAGCTAATGTTTGGGGAGGGAAATATGTCGGTTAGGTATCAAAATGGAACCATACCCGCCTCCCCCATCCCATCCCATTCTGCCGCCCCCCATTTATCTGCCAGTGATCCAAATTAATCCATTTAGCCTGTCTCGCTCAATTGAAGGTGGCATTGCCTCTGATTTTCTTCGGCGAAACTTACAAGGTATTCTCTTTACTCCTCGCTTGCCTCTTAGCAACAGTAACAAAAGCTGCATTAAGCTGTATATAAAAAAGACGATATTACAAGATCTATTAAAATGTCATTATCATTAGTTTGGAACAGATGAAAAGTGTGCGGAGCAGCTTTCCTCGCTGAAGAGTCTGTGTGCAAGAATGAGCATTGAGCCCCCGCTTGCGCTTCTTAATCGTAGGAGGAACTCAGGCTTTACTAACACAGGGAGGGTAGCTTTTATTGCCATTAGTATTGTCTGGCTAGGATGTCTGGATGATGGAGACCAGCCTCCCCTCACTATTCACCTTCCTCTGGATGGATTATACTCTAGCTCCCATCATCCCTGGACAGCAGAGCCATCAGTCCTGCTGACTGTGGGTTATGGGCATTGGTGTGTGTTCGTATCAGGTCACAATTCCAGACCTCCTCAAAGCTTCATTCAATGCCCCAAATTGGCACACATCTCTGCAACAAGTATGTAAAGAGATCTTGTCGCACCTTTGAGACTAAGTTGCAGTTAGTCTCAAAGGCGTGACAAGATCTCTTTTAGTACTGATTTTACAATCTAACATGGCTATATCTTTGAACTCTGCTACAGGATAAGTTTTATTGGTGGGAAATCTATCCAGCAGAGGATTTACAACAGAGGAAAACATCACAGTCCTTTAGTCCTTTAGTGAGGGTTCACAAGAGGGGCTGAATTCGGCTTTTAAACAAAGAATTGTGTGTGGATCATCCCAGGACCAGATTCACATGCCTAGAAACTGGATTTCTGGGGCTGGAATCTTTTGTAAAGCTAAGGGTTCTTGCTTGCCCACTCAAGTCCAAGCATTCCTCAAATCCTTTCCATCGCAATAGGGCTTACTCACTGCAATATATTGCTGCTTGCAAAATCCGTCTTCCACACCATGAGACAATGTCTTTGGGGCTATACGCACCCCTATAATGCACTATTGCAACCCCTGAAGCCTCCACCAGTCCTACATATCCCCCACCCCATTTTTAAAAGACACTATGGAACGATCCCTCTAAAATCATGCTCACGAAATGCACACAGATGTGCAAGAAATCCTCCCCTAATCCATATCTTAATTTCATCCAATTCCATGACATATTGGAGCAGGCAGTGACACTACTGGTCACCACAATAGTCAGGAAAAAAGAGAGGGGACATTGAGATCACCTCGATCTTGGGCAAGTCACATGCTCTCAGCCTCAAGGGAAGGCAATGACAAACCACCTCTGAACAAATCTTGCCAAGAAAACCCCCATGATAGGTTCACCTTACAGTTGTCATAAGGCAGAAATGCCTTGAAGGCGCATAGCAACATGTTCCTTTGTGGTTGGGCACAGCAGAGGCAAGGCTGGCCATGGTTGGGGCTACTTTCTCTTGCAAATAAGGTTTCCTGATGTTATTAATCTTTTCATTGAGGTACTCTGGATAATCCTGTGTCATCCGACTGAGTCATCCAACGTGAGAATAGCTGGCAAGCAAGGTTTGCTTCTGTACCAATGCTTGTAACCCACACCTTAAAATCCATATCAATGATTCTATTTGCATTCCTTTCCCCATGTTTGAGGAGAGCACAGTGCCCTTTTCTGAATGTAAATTGTATGGCATTTCATTTGTGTGTGTGTTTCCTTTTTTGGCTTAATTTTATTTCCACCATTTTTAGCAGTTGCGGCAGACAGTAAAAATAGCCCGAGCGATCACCCTTCTGGAGGGTGGCTAGAAATAGATTTTAATGGATGGAGATTGTCAAACTGCTGGTGTCCCATTAGAGGGATATTTCCTCATTCCCACTCAGTTAAACACTCTGCCAGCAAGCCACAGAGTACAATTGGGTTGCTGAGGGTTTTTGTTGTTGGGTTGTTTGCTTAGGATGACAGTGACATCTGCAGTGACAAATGGTGGTTGTTTCTGAGATTTCCACATTCTCTCTCTCTTTCTCTCAGTCTCTCCAATGCAAAATTATGGTCATTCAGACTTATTCTTCTGACACCAGAGCAGATGATGCTAAGGCCCTAAGGCTAGGGGATGGACAGTGTGTGTGTGTGTGTGTGCACATGTGCGCCTTCAAGTCACCTGTCAAATTATGGTGATCCCATAATTTCAGAGGGTTTTCTTAGGCAAGGGATAATGAGAGATAATTTTGCAAGGTCCTTCATATTAAGGAGAGCCTACAGCATCTGGTATGCAGCGGCGGTCTCCTATCTAAGTACTAACCTGGACTAGCCCTGCTTAGCTTCCAAGATCAGACAGGATCCGGTGCTCTTAGGTTATTTAGGCCATAGTGGGAAGCAAAAGGAAAAAGTCAGGAAGCCATTCAATGTATGTATGTGTGCATATATTGTATTTATTAGCCAGTGTGGTGTAGTGGTTCCAGCATTGGACTACAACTCTGGAGAGCAGGGTTCAAATCCCTGTTCAGCCGTGAAAACCCATTGGGTGACCTTGGGCAAGTCACACTCTCTCAGCCACAGAGTAGGGCAAAGGCAACCCCCTTCCAAACAATCTTGCCAAGAAAGCCCCGTGATAGGGTTCCCTTAGGGTTGCCGTAAGTCAGAAACAACGTGAAGGCACACAGCATTATAATATTTATACCCTGCCCTTCAACCGAAAGGCTTCCAAAGTGGTTTACAAACAGTTTATTTGACATTTCCCCAATCCAAGTAAGAATGACACACAAGGAGAAGGGGATCAGCAGTTTGGATGAAGTTCATCAGATAGTCGCTGCTCTGCTTCTTCCTCAGAAGAATCTGAAAAGCCAGAATATGGAAGGAGGTGACCTCACCAGCCTCTGGGGCAAAGGCATGATGAAACTGGACCTGGCTGCTCTTCTCTCCTTCATAGCAGTTGGACTATGAAGAGAGGAGCTGGGACCAGCCACTGGAGCCAAAGCATGGTGGATCTGTGTCTTCTTTGCTCCTCTTATTGGGCATGCTAGCTCCTTTCCAAAGGATCCTAGGCTAGAAAATGGCTTAGAACTGCAGATCTCTCATCTCACTGGATTCTGGTTTCTTTCCATTTACTAGACAACTGGAAGGTAAAGTCATCTATTTGTAGCTATTGATTCATCATTCAACAATTGGTTCCGTGGTTCTACTCTAGCTGAGATTAACTCACAGGATTCAAGCAATGTATGCACACACACTCCTTTGGATTTACTCCAGTGTGCATGCTGAGGCTGACGTCAACAGGTCTCACCTTTCACTCTCACAATTGAGAATTTCAGAATCGTTCCGTTCAGAAGAACTGAACCCAACAGGGGTACCATATTATTTGTCTAAATTTCCAATTTGCCCCTCTCATTCATGCCAATACAGACACACACACCCCGCAAATTTGGCTTCCGAACGTCAACTAGATGGTGAAAATGACCGGGACCAGAGGAAGAAAGTGCTAGAAAAATATCTGAGTATCAGCTATGTATTGATCATGTATTGATCTGAGTATCAGCTACGTATTTATCATGCCTCTGGATGACCTAACCCATTGTTTTCAGGCAGAGATTCAAAATAAACTGGGTTCCTATGCAGCTTCCTTTGGGCGCTCCTCCTCTTTTGTGGCTCCGCACATAAAAATGAATAACCTGCCGAGTGTAGATAGTTGAAAAGAGAGAGAGAGAGAGACTTAGAATTACAATTTGTTCTGACATTAGGTTCCCTCTGCTGAGAAAATCCGTCAAGTCGTAGCGAAATGTGCCATGCCATTATTTCCCTTTCACGCATCCTTGTCTTTATTTGTTGTGGGTTTCCCAACTGTAATAATCCATCATCATTTTGACTCTTGTTATATTAGAATATATAATACCTCCAGAGCCCAGAATGATACCGTTCCTACTGCTTTATTCAGCCTCGGTTGATAATAGAGAAGTGGTTAACTGCATAGCGATAAGTAATTTATGTGTTTACAGTGCAGAGCTGCTACTGTGTGAATGTTGGCCTTCGAAGAACTTCTTTTTCGCAAGTATCATTTATTAATTGCATTTTTAAAAAGAACAGCCTTCCTTTCTTCCAAACAAATCAGGATAATACACAGTTCTTTCCCCCTTCTCCCCATTTTTTTGTTCTTGCCAGAATCCTGTGAACTCATTTTGGCTCAGAGAAAGTGGCCCATAATCTCCCAGTGAGCTTTCTGGCTGAGCAGATACAGTATTTGAAATGGGGATGGAAACATATATATATTCTAAAAAATGTTGGAAAATGTGTTTCTTAAGTCTTGAGAAACCTGGATAAGGGGAGTCTTTGGACTGACAAGAATCTTTGCAGTATGGGACTTGTTCTGTGTGCAATTCCCATGTGGGGTTTTTGCACAGAAAGTGGTATTATTATGTATAGAAAGCAACATTTTCTTTGTGAAGTCAAAGGCTCTCATGGCCGGCATCCATAGTTTTTTGTGGGTTTTTCGGGCTCTGTGGCCATGTTCTAGAAGAGTTTATTCCTGACGTGTCGCCAGCCTCTGTGGCTGGCATCTGCAGAGCATGCATCCTCTGAAGATGCCAGCCACAGAGGCTGGCAAAACATCAGGAATAAACTCTTCTAGAACATGGCCACAGAGCCTAAAACACCCACAAAAAAACTATAGATTTTCTTTGCTGGAAACTTCTGTTTGTGCCACAAAAGCTGCTGGTTTAACTGCAAAAGTAGTCAATGATGTGTAGAATAAATCCCAAACTGGACAGGTTTTGAAGTCTTTTTCACAGTGGGGAGAAAATTGCTTGAAATGACACGTTATTTCCTTTGAGAATAAAATGGGTGAAGAACTGCATCCCTGACCTGCCCTTCTAATTCCAGTGGGACTGACTAATCCAAGGCATTTCTCAAGAGCTGGGGTGGAAGCTGCCATTCCTAAGGACCAAATTTGGCCCTGGCTCTTGAGGACCAAATCCAAAGCCTTTACATGGCCACTGGCCCATCCCCATAGCATCATTAATAGATGGTTTCCCAGTCTTCGTAAGACCACCTTTTCAAATCCAAAAAAGGTGAAATGTCTCTGTCAGAATGACTGTGAGGAGTGATATAGGGAGCTGGAGAAGAGAAAGTTAAGAAGTGATATGATGGCCCTGTTTAAATATTTGAGAATGGAGCAAGCTTGTTTTCTGCTGCTCCAGAGACTAGGACATGGAGCAATGGGTTCCAACTACAGGAAAAGAGATCCCACCTAAATATTAGGAAGAACTTCTTGGCAGCAAGAGCAAGTGGAAGATGCTGCCTCAGAGGGTGGTGAAGCCTCCTTCTTTGGAGGTCTTTAAACAGAGGCTGGATGGCCATCTCTCAGGGGTGCTTGGATTGTGAGTTCCTGCATGGCAAGGGGATTGACTGGATGTCCCTTGGGGTATCTTCCACCTCTATGATTCTATAAAAGCAATATTTTCTTTGTACAGAAAACAGAACAATAAACTGCAAATATTCTTTGGGAACAGAACATTTTTTTAGAACTTTCTCGCAGAAAAATGGTAAAAGTATCCATTCTTATCTGCTAGAAATTTACGAAGTTCAGCATGCTTGCTAACTGGACCCCACACAACCACAATTATTGACTCCCTCAGTCTGTATCACCAAGATGGAGATGACAAGGGCACAAGACTGAATCTCAACCTGATGGCTTCGCATTTTCTTGGCAGGAGGACATCTCTATGCCTAGAAGGAACCCACATAGCTAGGAATCGAAGCCCCATTGGTGCACCTACAGACAACTAGACTGAGTATAAAAACCTTCACGTGGGCCTTGGACACTGCTGTTGCAATAGCTTTTGAACATCTCCTTCCTATCTAGCAACCTCCAGGCAACTCCTGTCCAATGTGATTCTCCAGGGCCTTGTCACTGCTCCAAAGCCCTTTTGCCTTTTGGAGGACCACCACAGAGAACCTGGAGTTCTGAACTATCTTGGCCCCTATAGAAGATCTTAAATCCCTATCTGACATCATTTTCATATTGGTTTTCCAATAAAACAACCACCACATTAGGGAGAGACATGCATGTGGTTTTACTCAAGGATTCACCAAAGAAGGGAAATGTCCTTGTGGCCTTAGCAGCAAGCCATGCATTCCAGGTCTTTCATGAGAGCTTTACACTTGGTCTGGTGAGATCTTCTCTTTTCTTTTTACCTCTTCCGAGACTTGCCGCAGTGGCCACCCTTCCGAGACTTCCTCATCTGGGCTGCTTCTCTCTTGTACCTTTCTTGATCACCTTGGGGCTGTTGGTGCCACATGCACCCCAGCTTTACGGCCGTCTGGATCACATCCCAGTCTGGGTTTTGACTCACGACGTCACGGCGTTTGTCCGCCATGAAGAGGAAGAAAGCTGGGAGTGGTTTCCGCCTTTTGGATTTCCCAGTGCTAGATCTTGATCGCTGTCGTCTGCTCTGGGATTTGTTTGAGCAGCTAATGTTTCTGTGTCCCTTCATTCCTGTGGCTGATCTTTTCTTGGGGTGAGAATGTCTGGAAGCAACTCTTCCCCTGAAGGTGATCGAAAAGGTCTTCTAAGCTGAGATGTTCCGTCCCAGTTTTCACATGCTGTGCTGGACTCTTGCCACGTCCCAGTTTTCACATGCTGTGCTGGACTCTCTCAAAAGCATGTTAACACATGATGGTGGTTATTTTGGAGGAATCAGTCTGGTGGCATGTCTCTCTCCTGCCATTGAAAAAGTGGATCTTCTGGACCTCCAGCAGACTCAAAGATGTTAGGCCAAAGACAGGCCATTATTCTGTCAAGGCTGTGATTATGTCTTCAAATTCACACTGAACCAATGAGGAAAGGGCTGATTTCTTTCTCTGTCATTTGCATACTTGAAACTGATTGGCTAAAGCAGTGCCATTGTGGCGAACAGGTATGTTCCAATTGGCTAATGGCACAGGCCACTGGTTCCCAAGCTTTGTCTTTCTATGGACCTCAGCTCCCAGAATTCCTGAGTGTTGGCCAAACTGGCTAGATTTCTGGGAGTTGAAGTCCAAAACACCTGGAAAACCAAAGTTTGGGAAACACTGCCATAAGTCATGTTTTCTTGGCTTGTATCGCCACAGTTGCTCTCCAGATAGACTTTATCTGACTCTTCCTGGTTTCCCCTTGGAGACAAAAGGCATCTTCTAGTCTCTGTTTCCTCCTTTGCTATAGGGATTATTACCTATTGGCAATGTTTTTCAAGTGCAAGAACGCAGACGCTAAAACTGGCTCTATCTGCACAGGTGGCAAGGGCCTTGCAGGACTCTGGTGGGTTCTGGGAATTGCACAAAAATATCTCAAGCGCTTCACCATTCCCCATATCATGAGAAACTAGTGTTAAACAAACTGCCATAAGAGGCATTTAGCATTCCTTCAGTGAAGTGCACTTCAGGCAGTTTGTAAGCAGAATCCAGATAGCCACCTAACAGGGAAAACGGGATTATCTCTTCCAACAAAGCTATGATGTTGAGGCAGGAATTGGTTTAGATGACCTCCAGCTGAAGATTGTTGTCCTCAGGGTTCTTCTCGCTGTTGGACAGCCTCTAATGCGACAAATTGAAATACATTCTTCTGTCTTTCCACATTGACTTCCTTAATGGGGTTTATTGCAATAAGAAAATACTGTTGTAGTGAATTCATTTCAGGTTTCATTCCAGAGTCAAAGTGAGCTGTCCAAGGTACTGAACCTTCAACATCTGAAATAAAACCAGGAGGGCATTCTCTGCTTTCCTGACATGGATGCCACAAGCCACAAGAGTGCGCCAGTTGAGGATTCTAACAGCCATATATTGCCTCCATGATATGGGCGCCATTGTCTTCCATTTCCTCTCCATTATTTATTTGTTGATTCTTTTTTGTGGGTTTTTCGGGCTATGTGGCCATGTTCTAGAAGAGTTTATTCCTGAGGTTTCACCAGCATCTGTGGCTGGCATCTTCAGAGGCACCTTCAGAGAATGCTGGTATGGAAGAGAGCGGTGTGTGTGTGTGTGTGTGTGTGTGTGTGTGTGTGTGTACTGTGTGACCCTAGGTAAGGAGGACCCATGGTCACACAGTATATTTATACCCCACTCTCTTCCATGCCAGCATTCTCTGAAGGTGCCTCTGAAGATACTAGCCACAGTTGCTGGTGAAACATCAGGAATAAGCTCTTCTAGAACATGGCCACATAGTCTGAAAAACCCACAAAAAACTATGGAAGCAGGCCATGAAAGCTTTCAACTTCATATTTGTTGATGGTTATTTTCTCTCCGACAGACGGCCAACCTTCATGTATTCATTTCTCATTGGGCAGTTTTGAGGTTGCTGCTGCTGTTCTCCTCCCAAAAAGCTTTGGTTCTGTTTTGCAAACATTGTGGTGTCACTGAGCATGTTGTTACCCTCCCTGTTGTTTCTCAGCAGCCCTGTTTTGGTGACAGTTTTGTTGGTAAACACCAGCTGAGTTCCCTCTTTTAGGAGCTGGTAATTATCCTTATTGGCTGGGAAGCCATTGCCAAGTTAAGAGTGGGCACAGGGTGGCTCTTAAGCCCAGATATCTTCTTTCCATTGATTTGTGCTGATGCGACTTAAGGATAGATATTATTACGAAATGGAGACTAAACAATCCAAAGTAAAACAGTGGCCTATATCCAGTTGTTAGTGCCAACTGGAGTAGATCAATTGAGTCAGTGGGAACTTGGAAAGTCAATTGACATGTCTGGGAAGCCAGTAATTCAGGTAGTGTACCCCAGCTGAGATTGAATTTGGGGCAGCGTATTTATCAGATCTCGGTGTATCCATGGAGGAAGCTGGAAGACCTTACATATTTTGTTGACAGTGGCATCATAAAACACGAGCGCTTACTGTTAGCCCCTGAGATGTGGCAGCCCATGATGTAAGAATGGTTTACTCGGAGCCTGAAACATAATTGTATGTGACAGCTGTTCTTGGTTGCTGTCAAGCTAACTACCGTAATTTAAAACTCCAGCGCTCGGACTACAAGTCTAATTTACTTGGGTGGACTTTTCATTAATTTGAAAGGTTCTTGGGGCTTAAAAGCCTTCATTAAATACATTTTAGTAAATGAAAATGTAATAAGGTTCTGCAAGTTCACCAGGGAACACAACTAGCTGGGTTCCCTCCCTAGCCCCCCCCCCCCGGCATCTTGATTTTGAATTTATGTTTAAAGGTTAAAGCACTTTAGATTGGAAGGGGGAAATGTAGATGTGCCTGCCTCCCTACCCACAGCTCCCATATGTATGTGTGTGTGTTACCTGCTTTTGGTAACCCAGAGAGAGGTGTTCTGAAAATAATTGAAAACAATAATTGCATTGCAAGCTTTGCTGTTGTTAACTGCCTTCAAGTTGACTTCAAGGAACAATGCACAAAATGTGGGGCATATGCTTGCAAATGTGCCTGCAGTGGCACCCAATGGCTTCAAGTCAGCGGCATGGTCAACCCATTCTAGGTTTCAGTTTGAACTTTGAAGGAATTGTCCTTGAAGACACATTGTATAACTCCTTTCCAGTTCGAACTAAAACCGCATACCCCCTTATATGGCTGGCTAATGTTAAAAGGGTTGGTATCTATTTGGGGATTGAGAAGCTTTTCTACTTATACAAACAGGTCAGGATGCCCCCCAAATCCTTCATTTGCTTAGGAGCCACTAACAGCCTCTGGATGTGTGCATTAAAACACAAAAAGTCCCTCTTCTGTTTTGCATGGGAGAAAGCCATAGAGTATCAAGCACATTAGTTCGAACTGCGGCTGGATTTCCCTTGCAATCATGTGCAAGTGTGTTCAGAGATGGGGATGTAAGAAGCCAAGCTCAGATCCCACAATCCTGGCTGAGATCTTACATTGGAAGGCATAGCTATATTCTTGGCTATATCTCCATAGCTATGTCTTCCAATGCTGCCCCTCGCTTTAAAAAAAACCTGGCTTTTCAGCAACACAGTCCCCCCAACATAACCATTTCCAGGTTTCCAAGAGTGAGAGGACGAGTGGAGATGTGTCCAGTTCTTTTCCTGCAATGCCGCAACCATCTGTTCTGGACACCTGTTGCAGCATGTCCAACTTCAGGAACAGAGCTGGATGAATCTGTGTCCATCACCCCACTCTCCAGAAACATGTAAAGGTTGTTTTGGGGGATGGCTACACTGCTGAAAATGTAGGATTGGGTTGGGGCTGGATCATGGCATGCACAGTGATCATAAAAGTGAATTGCAATGGTAAGGCAGACTTATGACACTGTAAGCTCCAAATAGGCTGCAAGCTCCTGTTGCAAGGTTGCTGAGGGCCCAAACAGACATGCCAAAATAAAGCTGCTCAGGTCACTTTGAAGGTATGCTGTTTAAATGTTGCATGCGTTCTAAGAGGCTGGAAGCCGCTCTAAACCCATGCTCCTGTCCTAAGGACTAGAGCACAGCTTTGGAGCAGCTTCTGGCCTCTTAAGATGCATGTGTCATTTAAACAGCATACCTCCAAAGTGACCCAAAACAGCTTTAGTTTGGCCTGTTTGTTCAGGCCCTAAGTTTCAGGCATACTTCAGATTTTGGTAGTCCCAGCAGCAGCCACCCAAAGAGTGGGTGCTTTTGTTGAGACCAATTCACAAATATTTGTATTATTTATTTATTTGTTTGTTTATTTATTTATTTATTTATTTTTATATATAGTGCTGTAGATTTTCACTAGTAGAGTTCCAGGTGACTTTTATTCTAGTTTGTATTCTAGTGTGGCTATAGATTTTTTGCCACAGCATCTGTTCAAGAATGGGCTTTCCAAATCAGCAAATTGCGATGTAATACTACTAATGCTTCCTTAACGCATGTGTTTGGGAGTTGTCCTATTATAGCTACATTTTGAAGGGAACTTATTACACAAGTAAATCTGGTTACGGAAAGTACCTTTATATTCAACTATGTGCACGTCTTTTATTTACCTGTTTCTTATATATTAACAAATGACCAACGGAAGTAGATTTGATACTTTGTTATTGGAAAGATCATTTTTCTTTGCTTATGATCCAATGGATAGAAGATCTAGCAGTGCTCGCAACACTAAAAATAATGATGTACAGATTAAATTTTACAGTTGGACATATGGTCAACTTTTATAGAAATTTCAACTAATGTGGTTATTTTTCCTTCCTTTGTGTTTTTATTTTCCTTTTTTTTCTTATACTGGAACACTTTCATATGTACCTGAGATATTTAAAGAAATTAAGATTACATTTTTAAATAAAAAAGAATATCCTTTAATTGAGGGTTGGAAAGCTTACCCCTTGTAGGAGTATGTTAAAAGGGATGCTATCTATTTGGGGATTGGGAAGCTTTTCTATTTATATAGACTGGTCAGGATGCCCCAGAAGCCTTCATTTTGCAGGTGGGGACACATCAGAAAGACAGAAACATGTGCATGATGTAATTTAGAGATTGGACAATATGTTAATTTTTACCCCCCAAAATATACAAGGCTAAGTTAATTGAATCCAATACTTTCATTTGGCATTTAGGCCCAACACAAACTTGTTAATAGCTACTTCCTAAATGTCAACCCAGCATGTCATGAATTTCTTCTGATCCTTGTCGAAACTTGGCCAGCACTAATTTGGACTTATACATTCCAGCTCTGCATCTTAAAAAGAAAGTCGGAATATTATGCATGTGTTTCCAAACAAATGTGGAATAGAACTATTCAGCCTAGAGAGCATTGATTGTTCGTTGGTTTGGCAGGTGGTACAACTTGTATTAACTGCTGTGAAGTTCCCTGAAGGATTTGGCACATCCTCGGATGAAATAGTGTCATCAGTATGATGGTGACATCCAAGTCTATTGCTTTTTCCCATCATAATCCAAGAAAGCTGTTTTGTGTCCTAAACCAATGGCTGTCACCAGTAAGGGACTGGATGAGGGTAAACAATTTGAAATGTAATCCAGATATGATGGAGGTGCTTCTAGGTTGGTCAAAAGGCACATGAATGAATAAGGATCTAGCTTGTAGTTACACTTCTCCTGAAAACTGTGTGTTACACTCCTCTTGAAGACTCAAGTCCATAGTTTAAATGTGCTCCTGGATTCATGAGTCATTTTATTTGAAAGACCCTATTCTCCCTTATGTTTTGGTAATTGTTGGACTGTCCCACAACCCTCACAGGTACATCTGGTGGGAACACAGGAGAGGGCCTTCTCAATGGTTACTCCCAAGCTATGGACATCCCTTCCCAAAGAGAGGTTACACTGGCACCCTCCCTACCATCTTTCCGCCAATAAATTAAGACTTTTTCTTTTTTGACTAGTGATGGTGATACAGATTTGGGGGTAGCTTCATTTAAACTTTAGGAATTTAATACATTCAGGTGCTCACATTTTGGACAATGTGCAATAGAAACAAAAGAAACTTCGGTTGCATTTATCTAAAACCAATTATTTACCCCACTGGAGTAGACCCACTGGACCAATGCAAACTTGGTAAGTCACCATTTCTTGTATGTTTCATTGATTCCCTCACTCATTGATTCAATTGCTCTACTTTAGTTGGGACTGGCAATTGGATTTAGCTCTGTCTAACAGTCTTAGTTGCAATCTGGATGCTTGATACTAATGAAGTGAGTGAGCCAAAAGGAACTCTAGTAATTTTTAAAGCACCTGCCTCAAAGAAAAATTGAATCAGCCTCCTTCAAACTTTTTAAGAGCCTCCCAAACAGTTGAATCACCTTCTACAAAATGCCACCATCACCAACAAAGTGATATACCAGGCCCATATCTGCTTGACGTTCCTTCATAGCTTCAGAGGTGTGTTGCTGATGGGAAACCACCACATTCACCTTGAATTATTTCACTCTTTTGTGGATTTCAGAGCGTTTTAGCCTGCTAGTCTCCAACATTGTTTTTTTTTTCTTCCCATCCATTCTGGATTTTGTGAAACCAAGCCAAAAAGAAGCTGGTAATGTCTGATGTTCTCATCCTCTTCTCAGCAATGACCTCACAGTTGAAAGAAAACTTCTACCAAAGCTCCTCCCGACTTGTTCAGAGATGCGTTTTCACCTATGATCCTTGCTGATTATGGGTTGATATGTTTAATTCTTCTTTCTCCCTTCCTTGCTTGTGGATCCCTCCGCCCTCCTTGAGAAAATGGAAGAAGCATATTGCATTATTATTATTCTGAGGGACAGAGAATAATTTGATTGAAATCCCTTCAGCAAGGGCTCTATTATCTCGCTAATTCAACCTCAATGATGCTTCAAAATTCCCAGTTTCTCAGAGTTCAAGGGAGCGTCTTCTCAGGTCCATGTTTCTTCAACCCTTGATCTAGCTCATTTAGCTTCACTGTATTGGAGAACAATTTCCCAGGCATCAACCGCATTTAGGGAACGCTAGGTAAGGAACCATTTGATAGAGGTCACGTCTAAAATGGCTTTGGAGACACATTGGTTAATCCCATCTCAGCAGAGCATTTTCTTTTGTACCCCAATTTAAGTAAATAATTGAACAAAATGGGGCAGCCTCTGCTCATAAGGGGATCATGACCAGAATAACAAATCTGGGAGGCATTTGATGGAGGTGTGCTTTTTTCATAGATAGCAGATCTGTACCTTGGCTGTCATCTGGTGCGTTTGGGAACTCACACAATCGTATGTTTCATCATAAAGGGGGGGGGATAAAAAAGAGACAAATTTACACACATGGAAAACTAGTACACTCATCCCTCCATATTTGTGGCTTTGATATTTGTGGATTTGATTAATACTGTTATGTTTTCTCTAGGAATATCTGGGTCCTCCAGTGCAACTCCATGGTCAACTTTAACTAAAGGTTGCACCAAAAGACCTAGAGATTCCTAGAGAGAATACTCTACTAGGCCTTTGTAGCTCCTCCAGCGCAGTTCTGTGATTAGTGTCTGTCAGACATTGACCACAGAGTTGCCCTGGAGGACCTAGAGATTCCTAGAAAGGTGTTTCCATATGCGGTTTTTCCATATTCACGGGGGTCTTGTGTCCCTAACCCTAGCAAATATAGAGGGACAAGTGTATATCGAGAAGGAAGCAGGTCTAGGAATCACTTCTTGCAATCTAGTTTTCTAGATGTAGGGTTGAACAAGGGATTGAACTTGTAGTAGCCTCCAACCCTAACTTTGTTTGCAGCACAGGACTAGTCTTCAGCTATTCTGTACAGCCAGGAGTTGATATGTTGGTTTATGGTCATCCAGTTGATTGCCTTTATTGGAATGGCATCTGTTAGATGCTCTTGGGTTTCTTATTAGCATTTGGTGGCATTAGATACTGCATCCTTCTGGACTTCTTGTACAGGATGTGAGACATCTGCAGTTTTCTACAGCAATTCTGTTCCTGTCTGATGGTCAGGTTCCAGAAGAATGATTTTTGCATTTCCCAGCGGAAACATCTCTGCAACGTTCTGAAAGGATGAGGCCATATGAGGATTTGGAGGAGTGTGTCATTAGAATGCTGTTGGCATCCTATCTCCCCTCTCCTGTCTCTTCCAGCCAGCTTTAAATCTAGGTTTGGTAGCTTTCCTTGTGAATGACTGCCTGAACTCTGTAATGAATTGGATAATGGTGAAGACACTCCAGTATGCTCTAGGTCAGTGGGTTTCAACCTTCCTAATGTCCTCATATTGTAGTGACCCCAGGTGCTATTCCAGAACTTAAAAAGTGGTGAGAAAATGAGAAAGATCCCTCTGATCCTACTGGTGAAATTCCTAAGGTAAGAGGAGGGTGCAGGATTTTAAGATGTTAAGTATAGATGCATGTAGAACTAGTATATGTGAGCAACCTTTAAATAAGCGACTGTACCAGACCTGACACTTATATCATGGACTTGCTTCTCCTGAGAATTAGACAACCCTCTTCCATTGCTATTCCTTTAAAAGATCAGTAAAGATGACGATGATAATGATAATGATGGTTGGTGTTGTTCCGACAGGCTTTCTGAGAACTAACTTTGGCTTCTGTTTTAACGTCAACTACTGCAGTTTCTTTTCCCCCTGTTAAATGAATTGTTTTCAATTATGTTGGATTCCTTCTCCATTCCATCCTCTCTTTTCCTTTGTCCCTTTGCATATTAATATCATTTGTCTTGAAGACATTAGCGGCCCAAAGGAAATAAATAAATCTTCATTACTGGAGACAGTCCTTTCATTGGATATAAAATTACCCCTAACGAAGAACCATCTAGCTCAAAGTGTGCTGGACACAATCCAGCCCAAGTTCCACCACTTTTCAGTCCCATTGATTTCGCCAGAGAGCTCTTGCACACCATTAAATAATCCCAAGTTGAAATCAATGAGAGTGAGAAGTGCTGAACTATTGTGTGTCTGCACCATTTCTCTGGAGATGCTGGTCCATGGATGATAACAAATGTGGGCATCCCTTTATGTGTAGGTCCTACTGAACGCTTATTTGTGAGAGCTTACTTGTGAGAGCAAAGGATAAAAGTAGCCCAGCATGCTATGGAAAGTTCTTTTCATCTGAAGGTGCATCTACACTATGGAAATAATGCCATTTGACACCATTTTTAGTGCTGTAGCTGTGTTGTGTTGTGCTTTGAGTGATGGTGGACTAAAACTCTGGAGATCAGGGTTCGATTCCCTGCTTGCGCATAAAAACCTGCTTGGGTGACTTTGGGCAAGTCACTCTCAGGCTCCTGAAGAAACCTCTTCTGAAGCAATCTGCCAATATGTTCATCTTAGGGTCACCATAAATTGGAAACTACAACTACAGCAACAAAAACAAGAAGGATGATATCCTGAAACACATAATGGATTGTTCTCATCCTCTTTTCATGGCCTTCTACTACCTTTCTAAGCAAATAGCTTTGACATCAATCCTGTGACACTGCATGGATTGTCTTGTTTCTTTTCTGCCCCATCCCAGATGCTGCTTGTATCTCCACATCCCTGGCTTAGCCCATCTCCCTTGCTTCCGCCTTTTCCTTTTCCCTCATCTCAGGCATAGCATTTAATACTTGTCTTAGCACTTGACAACCTATCCTTTGCTAGGAAGATTTCCAACGTTTGCGGGTTGTTGGGTGTGTGTGTTTTTTTCCCACTCCCTTGACGTCTGTGATAAGTCGGTAACACCACAATAAAATGGAACAAGGAGTTATCAGATAGCGGTTTATAGGGAACTATAATTTAAAAATGACTGGCCCTTCCCGATAACAAAAGTAAGGTACATTGAGCTTACTTTATGTTCTGATAGGAGAAAACTGGATGTCGAAAAACCTTAGCGCCTTCATAATATGCTTGTGTCTGCTTCTCTCTCTCTCTCTCTCTCTCTCTCTCTCTCTCTGTATTTGTGTTTCAGGACTGACTTTAAAAAACAGCCCTATCTCCATGGACAATCTCATCTTTTATTTCTTTACAAAATAAATGTATGTGGGCCTTTTTACAAGGGGGTTATACCAGCTCTTTCCTATCAATTCTTTTCCTGACAAAAGCCAGCATAGGCCGGGATGCCTGCACTTTATGCCTTGGGGATGATAAAATAATTCCCAACTTGCATTCTTGAATTGCATTTCTTGGGAGTGACCTCAGGCATTAACTAAGCAGTGAACTAAATTATAGCAGTAAAGATTCTCTCCTTGGCGGATGGGATGAGCTACAAGACTTTGCCTTAGCTCTGGGGCTGGCCTACATACCCTCCAACTGTCCTGATTTAGCCAGTCCTGAATGATGCCCTACTCTTTGGGCTCCTTTTAAAATGTCCCAGCTTCTCTGTCCTCCTCCCGCTTTCCCCCCCAGCTTCCTTTGGATGCTGCAAACTGAGTTCAACCTGCTGCAAACTGAGCTCAAAGTGGAAAAAAGTAGTTTGCACTCAAATAACACTTCAGAGGAGAGAATGAGACAAAAACATGGCATTCCCTGTAGGCTTAGGCAAAAGCAGACTATGTTCTACCTCATTAATGTTTCCAAATTTGACCACACTCTGGTGGTGCTTGGCTATCCATGGCTGGACAGTAGTATATGTGAAAGGGATCTAGGAGTTCTAGTAGACCACAAGTTGAACGTGAGTCAACAGTGTGATTTGGCAGCTAAAAAGGCCAATTTGATCCCAGGCTGTATCAATAGAAGTATAGTGTCTAGATTGAGGGAAGTAATAGTGCCACTCTCTTCTGCTTTGGTCAGCCCTGGGCACCATAATTTAAAAATGATGTTTAGAAGCTGGAGTGTGTCCAGGAGAAACATGCCATCTCTGGAAACGATCAAGCCCTGTGAGAAGCAACTTGGGGAGTTGGAGATGTTTATCCTGGAGAAGAGACGGTTAGGAGGTGATATGATAGCCCTGTTTTAATATTTGAAGGGAGGTCACATTGAGGAGGGAGCAAGCTTGTTTTCTGCTGCTCCAGAGAATAGGATCCAGAGCAATGCATGCAAACTAGAGGAAAAGAGATTCCATCTCAACATTAGGAGGAACTTCCTGACAGTAAGGGCTGTTTGACAGTGGAACACTCTTCCTTGGAGTGTAGTGGAGTCTCCTTCCTTGGAGGTCTTTAAACAGAGGCTGGATGACCATCTGTCAGGGATGCTTTGATTGAGATTTCCTGCATGGCAGAATGGGGTTGGACTGGATGGCCCTTGGGGTCTGTTCCAACTCTATGATTCTGTAATTCTGTTCTATGATTCTGTACATGTCCCAGTTTTCATCTGTAAAATGCCAGAGGGCACATGCCTATGTGACTGACACAAGTATCAGTTGAGCCAATGCTAAATGCTACCAATACACCCCCCAGCACATAGCCGGGGTATTGGCAATTGGCCGAAAGGCCATACCATATCTGTGTGTGCCATGCCAAACCATCACAAGCTGTAGTCAACAAAAGGGATGACCAGTTTTCCATCACTCAGAGTTGCCTTTATGTGGCCGTGTGGATAATAAGGGCCTACTCTATAATCTTCAGTAGTATCTTCAGTCCCTAAGAGGCAAGAGTTCCCGAGCCTTCCCTTACGACTTGAAGGTACACAAGGAGAAGAATAATTACGTTGTGTGTATGGGTGCATGAGTAGTACTAAAAAGAAGAACTGGAGGGTCTGCAGTAATTTCCAAAATGCATTGGCGATGGGATTTGTCTCTGCTATTAGAGGCACTGATTTTCAATTTAAGCCATAGCAAGGAGCTAAACTGGAGTGCCCTTCTAGCAAGATTCTTGGTAGATATTGCTGTCGGCAGAGGGCAGTAGATGTCCACATACACACAGTAGCCATCCTCACTTAACTCCACATCTTGTCTGATGTTGTCTCTAAAATCAGCCCAGGGCCTCAGCTTTCTCCAACAGTCTTAGGTGATCTTCTTTCAGCCTTGCTCCTAACTCACCAATATTGTGTCTGTGTTATTGGTCATGAGACTGACTTACAAACTAGTGAGAGAATGCACAGCACAGTCCTTGAAAATGGGAAAGGAGGAGGGTAATATGTAATAGCCTTTGTTAATATAGAAAGAAGGAAAAGAAGGAGGGGAAACAACGTGGCACCACCTTTGAGACTAACTGGTTTTTATTTTTGCATAATGGATGCATCCAAAGAAGTGGGTTTAGGTCTGCAAAAAGCTCATGCACAAATAAAAGCCAGTTTAACTGATAGAGAATGCATATGTGCAACAGCAGCATCTTCAAAACTAACTGGTTTTTGTTTTGGCATCTAAAGAAGTGGGTTTATATCCATGAAAGCTCATGCAAAACTAATAACCAGCTAGTCTTAAAGGTGCTGCTACTTCACACATGCACTCTGTATCAGTTACAAGCAGAGGCAAGTTGTTCAACAACATCAGTCGCTGACAGAAACATGTTTACTATGACATATCCCAGCAGATGGGATTTACTCCTGAAGACAGCCTGCCATATTTGAACAGAGCAAGATAGTTAGTTCCCTTGAGATCACACTGATAAATACTGGCAGTTTTCAAAGAAGTAGCCCTGTTATTCTCTTGCAAAATAAAAATGAGGAAGGGAAGGGGAGATAGCTGACAGTTCAGGCCAGCTCAGAATGAATTACCTTTCATTATCATTATGGATGATGCAATTAATTAAAGAAAAGTTAACGGTAATATTTAGTCAACTTTGAAGAGCATCCTTTTTGTAATGTCAGACTGGGTTTTGCTGTGATTTTTTTTTTCCCTCCCCGATTTCCACAATGTGGTGGTGACTTATAGCTTTTCTATCCATGGGGTGGTGAATCTGCTCCAGGGTTTAGGTTGAGCTTTAAAGGAGCTTTGCAAGCTTCAGAACCCTAATTCCAAGATAGGTTCAGGGCTTGGAATACCGGTTTTCAAGTGTGGACTACAACCCAGAGTGGATTTAGCAATGGAACTTCAATCTCCATGTTGAATTCTGTGAATTACACTGAGATACGTATTCAGCATAGTTGTTGTTTTATGACTCTAAGGCGCGTTCCAGATGGGCTCTATGGGGCACCGTCATTACGCGCAAGGGGCAGGGCTTTCTGACGCGCCTTGCCCCTCACGCGTAATGACTACATCAAAATGGCGGCACTGCATACAGATGGGCGCCACCATTTTGACGTCGCAGCCGCATAGCGTCCGGACGTGGTGCACCGGAAGTGGTGCCACAAGTGCGCGCCTCATGCCTTGCAGCACCTCTTCCAGGGCCCAGGAAGAAGCGCCATTTTGGTGCTTCTTTGTTGCTGCGCCTGGGAACCGCGCAATTTGGCTGCTGCGATTCCCGGACGCAGCAACCAGCAGCGGCGCAAGACCGCCCGTTTTGGGCGGTCTGTAATGCGCCTAAGGCAAATTATGAGGTTTTCTTTGCAAGGTTTGTTCAGAGGAGGTTTGCCATTGCATTCCCCTGAGGCTGAGTTCATGTTTCATTGCTACAGGAGCATGCAAATTTACCATCAACTGCTTGTGCTCTACACCAGTTCCCCAAAGCTTCCCAACCTAACATTTTAAAAAACAAAATGGTGCAGTTTTCAGTGAGCTTTTGCCAAATCATTCAAAAAGCCCCACCTCAGAACCCCCCAAAGCACCTACAAAAATAAAACCCTACTACCTCTTAAATGCCCCTTTTCCCATATGCAGCCCCAAAGATTCTCTCTTGGAAGGACTTTCCAACTCTACTGTCCAAAGGAGGCCAACCAAAACGGCGAATGTTCTGGAAATCACCAAGTCCTCTGAGGATGAACTTTGGGATCTGGGTATGTTTAGCCTGGGGAAAAGAAGATTAAAAAGTGACACGATAGCCATTTTTGAATATTAGAACGGAGGAGGTCCTGTTGAGGATGGAGCAAGCTTGTTTGCTGCTAAGAAAACCATTTCCACTTTCCATTCTGTGTGAAAGAACCAAAAGTAGAAAAGTTTTGCTTCTGGAGAAAGCGGAGCTCCAGCTGAAGGATTCTGGTGAACAATGCATTTCTCGAGCACTGTGTTCATAAGGAGTGGGTACATTAAATTCTGACACGCACTTCATCCCTTTTGGGGAACAAGCAAGAGAACAGTAAAAACCCAGCTTGTTCTTGCTCAGTGTGCTAACACACATCAAAGTAAATACATCAGCAGCTTCTTCTTCCCGGGGAATGGAGATTTGCTCCTGACCCTAGAAGATGAGTTGGTTTATTTACTCGGCATTCACAGAGTGCTCTGTCAACAAGAAACCGTTTTGTTGCACCAGCCCTTGAAGAATGGGGTTGTCTAAATAATTCACTCAGGTGGTAGGACCTTGGCTTGTTTCATCTTCTTCTGCTCTAATTATTCATCTGCTTGCTAAGTAAATATACATAATCTTACAAGCACCGCTTTTAGAAAGCTGCCTTGGTCTCTTCGGAGGAGCCGAGCCCATTTCAACTGTAGGGAATAGAAAAGAGAGGATCAGATGGGTGACGAAGGCAGGGGTTGCCAAGACCTGGGTCAACTCATGTTGAAGACCAATGGCAATGCATCTTTAGTTAGTTTTGCAAGAGACTGAACTGTTTGGTTTGCATCTGTCAAAAAAGTAGCCTGAAATGTCTTGGTTACAGAGCCTTAGGCTGCATCTTCACTACAGAAATAATCCAGTTTTGTCACTGCTTTAACCACCACAGCTGAATGCTATGGAATTCTGGGAACTGTACTTTGTTGTGGCACCAGAGAAAGGTGTGGTAGTGCAGATTTGTTGAGTGACAAGAAGTTTCTTGACACATGTGGGGAAGTAGCATGTGTGAACATGTGGCATTCTCACAACGCCTGGTGCTTCAGTGCAGTTTGAGTTTGGATTCATTTGATGCTGAGACTTGTATGCAGATGGTAAAGTGGCAGTCTTTTTTGTTTTGTTTTGTGTTTTTGTAGCATACTTTAGAAAGTTATGTTCCAGCAATTGGTGGTAGATGCCATAGATGTTGTGGTTTTGGGCTGATCATTTTCATAGTGCAACATATACCTCATCTGCCACCTGCTATGTTGAAATTGCAGCTTTAAATGACATATGCAGCATAAAAGGCACATTTTATCTTCATAGGACGCTGTGGAGGTCCAGGACTGTGACAGCTATAATTTGTGCACATGGTGTCATCGCCGCCCTTTATGATGTTACATGTTCCCCACTTACAAAAGCAGTGTACAGTTCCAAGGGCAGTATTTTATTGGATTTATCTTCCTTTGAAAGAAGAGATCAAACACGTCTCATAGGAGTTTATTTACCGATGCACAGGTTGAACATGATGGAAGTAAACAGAAAGTTATTGCTTTAAACATCTAACATCCTGCTTTGGATTCTCAGTACTTTGGAATATGATCATGTTTGTGGCAAATTATCAATCAGAGGCACTGAGCATAGCATGAATCAGAGGCACTGAGAAAGTCCATAAATGAGAGCATTGGGTTTGTTCCAACACTTTAAGAAGTTAAGTTAGTGGCTATACATAACAGGGTTTTCCCTATAGTTGTGCCCCAACTTTGGGGCTCTCTACCCAAGGAATTTTGACTTTGGGGTGCAGAAGGATAACATTTTCACTCTATTCCTATCAGCAAGTGATGCTGCGACAAAGAATTGCAATGGGGTTCCTGCTTTTGCTTGTTGCATCCTCCCTTGTTGGCACATCATCTTGCTATCCCCAAACACCAGCTGAACCGACCTCCATATCTTGGTGTGGCTGTTCTGGTAATGTAGGCTTAGGAAGGCATATTTATGACCATGGCCATAGTGCCACGGTTGTGACCACATAGTGTTAGTGACTGTGGAGCAGCTAGGGATCCATCTACCTCTAGATGAGTGGTTCTCAACCTTCCTAATGCCACAACCCTTTAAGACAGTTCCTCATGTTGTGGTGACCCCAACCATAAAATTATTTTCATTGCTACCATTGGAAACATGTGTTTTCCGATGGCCTTAGGTGACCCCCGTGAAAGGGTCGTTCGATCCCCAAAGGGGTCCCGACCCACAGGTTGGGAACCACTGCTCCAGATTATACATCCATAACTGCAGTACAGAGCACAAGCCACCTGTTTTCAAATGTTTGCCTCTTGCAGCTTGAGGAATCTGCCTGGTTATGAAATAGTTTCCGATGATGAATCGATGTGTCACGTTCTTGTAGCGGCTGTACAAATTACCGCGGGGACCAATCCGCGTTGCCTCCTGCCTCTTCCCCATCACCATTACTGTATCTTCCCACCTTCATAAACATCCTTCTTGGTCACAGTGCTGCTAATTTTGCTGCCAGTTGCTGCTTTTCTGTATATCTATTACCCTAATAAAGCCATGTTATTAATGTGGCTTTTAAGGGATGTTGCAGGAAATCCTGTGCCGATATTGCTTGCATCTTGCTGCTTACAAAGAGAAAAGAATGAGGCTGGAGGGGTGCGTGGACCTCAGCAAAGACATTATGGGGCTTCCACTCACCCAGAGGAACAAGGGATGTGAAAATGCACCAGTTTCATCTTTTTCTATTCCTCCAAATCTTATTAATTCTTACCTTATATTAGTTCTGTATCAGTTTGCACCACTATTCTTTCTTCTCTCCAAATGCATATATTAGTTTCTAATGCTATTCCTTCCCCTCCCAAAATGCATATATGGGCCTATTGTGATACACACTTGTTCCTTAATTATATAAAACCTTCCCCCCCTCTCCCCACCGGACTCCTTGCATGCATTTGAAAGCCCCTATCTCCCTATACAAGCCTGCCAACCACCCACCATTGTCACATTTATGTCCCCTTCTCCAAGAAATGTTCTTTTATTCATTGAATGATTAGGCCACAAATTGGAGGCCTCAGAATAAAAACGTTGCTTGTCAGTCCAGAACTAGTAAAGTCGAATGCCTTAAGAGGTTCGAACCAGAGTTTTAAATCTGTGGATTGTGCTTAGTGTGTGTCCTGAACTGCGAAGGTTCTCATCAGTACAGGATTCTTCTTGGCAACATTTCTCAACACTTGTTTTTCAACATGTTTTGTCCATTTCCCAGGTATTTTTTTGTTTGTTTAATATTCTTTCTATCCCTACCTACACATACCTTATTTATGCATTCAGGACAGCGCCTACATAGGTCTTTTATGTTCTTGTAAATTCCAACTTTCTCTACTTTGCTTAGAGAGTCAATCCTGATTTATTCCTGGCAAACCTTTTTTCTTGCAGTGGCGAGAGGTAGGAGGGCACTTTATAGTTGCATTTAACTTTTTTATGGTACGCATATATGTATGTATGTATGTATGTATGTATTAAGAGATTTGAGGAACCTCTGCCTGATTTCCTTATCCCTCCCTCTCCTTTGCGTCAGTCCATATTTGGAATTCTATTGAAAATCTGAGCCTTGATTTTGAGTGTCCTGCCTTTCATAGCTTTGCTCACATGTTTAATAATATTTGATCTCCCCCATTTTAATGTTTTAATATACGACACACAAGTATTTCAGCTTTATGAATCCTTGGGGAGGACTCATTTACCAAGAACCTGGAAAGGATGACCTTGGAGGGCAATTTAATTCTTCCTTCCCGCTACCTGCCTGAAGTCATAAAAAGATGATGATCGTTCTCCCTGGGTCTTAGAAGTATCTTATTAAGAGTGGAGGGTGGCGCATATTCATGGCTGCGATTGCAAGTGTTTCTGATGCTAATTCAAACATTACACAAAGAGGAACGGAGTGTGGTGACTTTTTGATGGGAAGAGGTTTTCTTCCTTGCTAAACCCACCATTGGGAAATGGCTACAAAAAATTCACAAAAAATTGTGAGCTCTCCAGAACTTTTCATCAAGCTGGAGATTCCAAAAAGCAGAGGTAGAGCGAAAGGGCAAAATACAACACATACTCTCTAGTTGTCCTGATCTGACACAGACATATAGTCTGTATCTCTCCTTCTCTGACTTTTCCGTTTCATCCTTGGCTTGCACCGCTTGTTGCAAACTGGGTTCAACGTGCAAAGTTAGAGGAGAGGAAAACATCTTGCCCTTCCCAGTAGGTTCAGGAAAAAGCAAACTGCTGCAGCATCTCCTGACTTGTGTGTTCTTCCTCATTTAAGAACTTTTGCCATTCTGGTTCCACTTCGATGTTGCTTGGACAGACATGCCCCAGTTTTCATCTGTGAAATGTTGGAGGATATGGAACATGTGCAGGCAGGAGGTCTCTGTTCAGAGACTATCAGATGAAGTTTACCCCTTTCCATGGATTGTTGGGAAGAACCTGGATGACCATTGGGATCTCCTCATCTTCTGGGCACCACAGTTCAAAAAGGTCATTGAGAAACTGGAGCGTGTCCAAAGGAGGGCGACTAAAATGGTGAAAGCTCTGGAAACCATGTCCTATGAGGAACGACTTAGGGAGCTGGGGATGTTTAGCCTGTAGAAAAGAAGGTTAAGAGGTGATATGAAAGTCCTGTTTAAATATTTGAAGGGATGTCATATTGAGGAGGGAGCAAGTTTGTTTTCTGCTGCTCCAGACACTAGGACCCAGAGCAATGGATACAAGTTAAAGGAAAAGAGATTCCATCTAAACATTAGGAGGAACTTCCTGAGAGTAAGGGCTGTTCGACAGTGGAACACACTCCTTCCTTGGAGTGTAGTGGGGTCTCCTTCTTTGGAGGTCTTTAAGCAGAGGCTGTATGGTCATCTGTCAGGGATGCTTTGATTGAGATTTCCTGCATGGCAGAATGGGGTTGGACTGGATGGCTCTTGCGGTCTCTTCCAACTCTACAATTCTATGATTCTATGATTCTTTGTAGTGAGAAAGCAAATGAATACATCACTTTTGTTTCTGGATATCACCTTAACCTATGAAAGAGCCCCCTTACATTACAATGGACATGATTTTTGTTTGATCCTCAATGGAAAGTGCGCATTAAGTCTGCAGCGCTGTTGTGTTATGCTACTTTTGTGTATAAGAACCTCACACAGGAACCTGCTTGCATTCAGTGGATTTAGCTTGGGGGACCACCTACCATCTCAGCTCCTGACCTTTTGGTTTTGTTTTCCATTTCTGAAGCCCTCTAGGAACTCGATGAGATGATGCCTCATTAAACTTGATGTGCATGCATGTGCGCCTGTGTGTGAGAGAGCGAATGTGTCTGAATGCAGAAGCTGTGCAAGAGGGAGGGAGGCAGGAGGAGGTAGTAAGAAAGTATATGAAAATTCCTAATGAATATTCCCACTGAAGCTGTGCTTTGAACAGCCGCTAATTATAATTAATTCTCTCCCTCTTTTTGCTTCACAAGTTCACCATTTCTTAAATGGGCTGCTTCATGCGACAGTCTCTGGGCAGAACCAGCCCAAGCTGTTTTGCAGCCAGACATGCACACAAATGCACATGGTGGTTCCATGTAAAGAAGCTAACTTGGTTGACAGTTGAAACGTATTTATTCTCTGGGGCTGCAACTATACTTCTGGATTAATGCACTTTGACACTGCTTTAACTGCCCTAGTGCAATGTTATGAAATTCTGGAGTAGTTTCATGAGATATTGAACCTTCTCTGTCAGAAAGATGTGGTGCCAAAACAAACTCCAAATCCCATTATTCCATAGCATTGCACCATGGCAGTTAGGGCAGTGTCAAACTGCATTAATTCTTCAGTGTAGATGCAGCTCCAGGAAGTAATAACTAAAGCGGCTCACTTTTGTTGTCATTAATCACTCTAATACTACACACATACATGTGTAGTTACAGATAATACACCAAAATTTTACGTCGCCATCTAAAGGGTGCATCTAGACTGGTTAAAAAGTCCCGAACTCGGGTTTGTTCCTGCTCTTTCCAATTATGTTTTGGAGATCTATACATGCTTTGCTTATTCCAGAAAATGTTCCATCTCCTCCCAGTACAACCAGTACAATCACAGACTTTTTATGCCACCTCCCCAGGTCAGCTTATTTTAACCCAGTATAAAATTGGAAAGAAAAGGAACAACATCTTGGGCTTTTCAATCAGTCTGGATGTGTCTTGTACAGATCTTTAGCTACACTGGAAAGGTGCAATGAAACCATGTTAGTAAATTGTGAAGGTGTGTATCAGGGCACCATCAAGAGTGTTTCAAGAAGCATCAGGCACATAAGATGCACATAGGACTCTTCTGGTGTTCATTGGGCATTTCTGATGTACCTTTCACCCTTCTGATGCACATTGGGTCCTTCGGCTTTCACCTCAGCACTTCCTAGCCAGTGCTCAGATGTGCATTGGAGAGCACCTTGATCCATATTGGTGCCCATTGAACATTGGTCTATGGTGCATCAGTTACTCCAATGTGCAATGTCACAGCAACAACTAGTTGAAAACAGACTTTGTGAAATTGCTCAATTCTGTTTCTTACACACATAAATTCACTTACAAACTTTTTAAAGCCACATAAGGAATTCTACCCATAGATAAAGACACGATTAACATTATCATTAATGCTATTATCCTCTAGAATGCAACCATTGTTGTTGAGGTTCTTAAGTCTGTGGATGCAGGATGTTTTAAATAATAGTGTAACACATTCTGTTACTAGTTTTTCAACTTCTGAAATATATTAATAGTAAAATCCCAATGATTACAAGAAACTAAAAGGCAGCTGAAAAAAATGGGTCGGAAAGATCAGGGTGGAGGTATGCCGCAGTGCTCCTTGATTTAACTTCATGTTACATTTTCCTGATCAAGAATCTGTGAACAATTAAACCTACAGGAACTTGGTCTTATATTCAACTTAGCAACCCTCCAAGTAAGATGAGAAAATTTGCAAATATTCTTCACATCCCTAGTTAGGTTACTACTGGGGTTATAAATGCAGCACTTTAGAAAAGGCTTGTTTATGAAGAAGTGACAAGGGTAGTATCAATTTTCCCTCGCTGCAGCATTCTCCCCATGTGTTGCATCCTACCCACACCATTAACGTTAATGGCACACCTCCACCTATATATTTATAGGTGGAGGAATGCCTTGCCTTTTAATCAACTGTGTCTCAGTACAAGTTAACAGCGTCAGGTTAAACACAAAATGCTTTTAAAAGCCCAAGGCAAATAAAACAGAGGTGCCCATGTTAGCTATTCAAACATTAATAGTAATTCCAAAATCCGTACTGTGATAGCGACAAATGTATCAGGCCGACCCCAAAGGTGCAAACATGTGTGGTGGTTCCAAACCTCTGCAAAGGTGCAAACATCTTTTGGGATCTACAGATGGTTGCACTTTTGCAAAGGTTTGGAAAGATCACACACGTTTGCACCTTGAGGGTCGGCCTGATACATTTAACACTATCTTTTATCACTGGCTGTAGATCTTTTGAGATCTACAGATCTCTTCACCTGGAATGATGTTTTATAAAATGTTATCAGGGTAGCGAAAAACAGAAGACTGTTCATCATGGGACACAATAGTATTAGATTACAAACAATACGTGACACAAGAGTTATTTCAGGTATTCGGGTTCCAAGAGCATCTTAACACAACACAGTTAAAGCAGTATGGTACCACTCTATCTTTCTTGGTTCCGTCCGGTGGAATCCTGGTATTTATAGTTTGGGGAGGTACTTGGATTATGTAGAACTAGAATCTTCTAGCACAGAATTCGATGTATCCCGCCAAACTACAAATCTCAGGGTTCTGTAGAATGGAGCCATGAAACCCAAATTGCTGTAACTCTGCACTGTGGCAAAGTCTACAATTCAGGGAAAATTGATGGAAGTGCTAAATGTTGTTGTTCTTGTCAAGTCGAAGGCTTTCACAACTAGCATCCATATTTTATGTGGGTTTTTCAGACTATGTGGCTGTGTTCTGCAAAAGTTTGTTCCTAATGTTTTGCCAGCATCTGTGGCTGGCATCGTCAGAGAATGGTGGCATAGAGACGTGTGGGGTATATATACCCAACCAAAGGTCACACAGTATATATATCCCACTCACTTCCATGCCAGTATTCTCTGAAGATGCCAGCCAAAGATGCTGGTGAAACGTCAGGAATAAATTCTCCCAGAATATGGCCACATAGCCCAAAAACTCCCCACAAAGAACCTTATTGTTGTGAAGTTGAAGGCTTTCATGGCCAGCATCCATAACTTTTTGTATGTTGCCATGTTCTAGAAGAGTTTGTTCCTGACGTTTCACCAGCATCTGTAGCTGATGTTGTTCTTGTGTGCCTTTATGAGATTTTTGACCCATGGGGCACCCTATGTGAGGGTTTTCTTGGCACAACTTGTTCAAGAGGAGTTTACTTTTGCCTTCCTCAGAGGCTGAGAGAGAGTGAGTTGTTCAAGTTGCTCACCCAGTGGGCTTCCATGGCAGAGGAGGGATTCGAATTATGGTCTCCAGAGTCGTAGTCCAATGCTCAAGCAACTGCACCATGCTTCTCTTGTGCTCAATTTGCTACACCTCTCTTCCCGCTAAGTTGCTTATTCTCCTTTTTTATCCTCCCTTTAATATTTCCACACCTGCCTTTGGGTCGGATATCCTGAAGGCATCTTGTAAACCCAAAACAATATGAAAATGCAATGATAAC
Source organism: Sceloporus undulatus (assembly GCF_019175285.1). Lineage (NCBI taxonomy): Eukaryota > Metazoa > Chordata > Lepidosauria > Squamata > Phrynosomatidae > Sceloporus > Sceloporus undulatus. Next base: position 11,650,622 of record NC_056530.1, read on the forward strand.
AAAAAATACATATAAAATGAATACTGCAAAGTGAACAGCGATAAACCCATGAAAGCACCCAGTGGTGATAAAACAACAATATGGTATAGTTCTTGAAAAGGCGTGGGAGCAAAAAGCTATTTATGGTTGTCCTTCTGTAAAGAAAGCTGTGCTCTCCTCTCACTTTGATGACCCCGTCCCTCCCCATGATCTGTATCCTCAGAAGAGAGAATAGTTTCACTCGGTGACTTGAAAACCTCCTGACAGATGGGATTGTAGACGGTCACATATGCCAGCCAGAAAGAGGCACAGCTGGCACTGCCCTGCCAGCCATGAGGATGAGTCTGACTCTGAAGATAGTGGAAGGATTGGAAAGCTTGGTACTCTGATGATGTGAGCATCTCAGGCAGACAGATACATGAGATATGGGTGCCAATGAAATCTGCAAGTGGAATTACCTGGTATTGGGTTTTCCCAACCAGCACTCTTTGGCAAAGGAGGCTCAAGACCTTGTAAAACTACAAGTCCCATGTTTCCATAGAATGGAGCATCATTTCAACAGTGTAGATGCATCCTATGTGAGCATTCTATACCTGCAGAATATAAAATTGTCACCCAGCATCAGTGTCTTAGGTTCCAAAACAACACGCTGCAGAAACAATCCAGTTTGCAACTGCTTTAACTGCCTTGGAAGTTTTGTGAGACGTTTAACCTTCTCTTCAGAGAGCTCTGGTGCCACAATAAACTGCAATTCCCAGGATTCCCTAACACTGAACCAGGGCAGTTAAAGCAGTCTCAAACTGGATTGTTTCTGAAGTGTGTTTTGGACCTTACAAACCCACTGTGGTAGTGGTGCCAATGAAGTCTTTCATTATCTAGTGTGATGCCCATGTTTTTCAGTCCATCGTCTTTAGATGAATTATGACTCAAGGAGCACAGCTGCTTAAAAGATCTTTGAGGTCAAAAATGGAGGATGGACAGCTTGTTGTTGTTGTGTGCCTTCAAGTTGTTTCCATTTCCACTAGGTGACCTTGGCCAAGTCACACTCTCTCAGCCTCAAGGGAAGGCAATGGCAAACCTCCTTTGAATGAATCTTGCCAAGAAAACCCTAGAGTAAAGTTACTGTGAGTTGGAGTTGAAGGTACACAACAACAACATATGTACATTATGCTGAACATTAGTGCCTCCAAGTCACCTGTCGACCTATGGCAACCCCATGAATTTCATGGGGTTTTCTTGGGCAAGGAAAACTCGGAGGTTGCTTCGCCAGTTCCTTCCTCTGAAATAAAGCCTACAGCACCCGGGATTCATTGTTGGTCTCCCATTCAAGTATTAACCAGGCCTGACCTTGCATAGTTTCCAAGATCAAAGAGAATTGGGTGCCTTTGGGGCAGTTTAGACCACTGCCTTGAAAATGTGTAGCATCTTGTTTTATCTAGTTATCTGCTCTAAGTTGGTTTGAGGGCTTCGACTGGCATGGATCTGATCATCTGTCTCACTATGATTCTTTTGCATTTCCAGTGTCTTCATGTTCTCCCCAGAAAGTGCCAACAAGCCTCCTTTATTCCTTTGACAGCCTTAAGTTGGAGGTCTCTTGTTTTACAACTTTACCATCTTACTATTGAAGACTTTTGAACTGTGTAAGGCTAGGAGGGGAAGAATATATATATATATATATATATATATATATATATATATATATATATTCAGCTTAGATAATGGCAAGCACTTTCATATATGTTTAAAGCAAGAATTAAAACATGAAAAAGTTGCTATTTATTACTGTTAGCGATAGACATCAAGGGCTGCTTGCTTTCCTGGGACTGAAAGCATGATCCTGGTAAAAGTCGAGGGCAAAACATAGGGGCATGTGGCAAAGGATCTAAAGGATGAAGCAAGGAAAAGTGCCAAACAACTTAGAAAAGTCCAGCATGCACAACTGTTTGTGCTCATACTAAAGGCTGGATGGATGAGTGAAAAGAGGGGGGATCAATGCTTCCAGGACATATTATGCTCTTGCTTTTCACCAGGGCATGGTTTATTTTTAAATAAGAGTTAAAGCACAGTATGTACATTGACCTGTGGATAAGTCAGCTCAGGTTTTTGAGGTCACTTTTTTGACTCACATTTCTAGACTTACACATGAGTATATACAGTATACCTTTAGTGTCTGCACAACCAAGTTTCATTATTTTTCCCCTCCCCGCCTCTTTAAAATGCAGAAATATAAACTTTTTGACACGTGGCAGAGAGGCAAGGCAAAGGTAAATCCGTCGTATCTATATTGAACTTCAGTCTCAACCTTGGGTGACTGATCCTCTCCTTGATCGGTTAAGACTGTAGCCTGAAGGCAAAAGCCATTAGCACCATTCTGAACCTACCTAGGGAATCTCCGTTGCTTCATTATATTTCCTAACCCACCATATTGCAGTGGAAAGGACCAGTTCCCAACCGCAACTTTATCAACAGACTTTCCATTGCTGGTGGTTCTTGATCTC
>NC_056530.1:11653108-11663318 GCF_019175285.1 Sceloporus undulatus
CCTCAATTAGGTTCTCCTCTGGTCAGAACCAGGGGAAAAAATACAATGTATTATTTGGACATTTGGGGTTCCTTTTCAAAGGAGTTGATGGAGAGGAAGAGGTGTGATACCCCCCATTCTTTATTTTGTGACTCTTTCCCACTGCCGATATGTCTAGGGTTACTATTTGTCCCAGAAAACCAAGAAAATCCTCCATCGAAGGGTTTGAAAAATGTCCTGGTTGATGCGACAAACTACACATCCCAGCATGTAAATGGATGGCAGTATATAAATAGCCAACAAGTGGTATTCAGTAGGACTTGGTGTATCTGCTGGGGTTTGGTTCCAGGTCCTCCTTGGATACCAAAATCCCTGGATGCTCAAGTCCCATTATATAGACTTGCATTGTCAAATGGTGTGCCTTATATAAAATAGCAAAAGGAAGCTTTGCTTTTTGGAATTTGTATCTTTTTTGGAATATTTTGAAACCATGGCCGCTTGAATCCATGGATATGGGGTGGTGGGTGCTGATTGTATGCAATGTTAAATATCAAAATGTGATGTGTGTGGGACTTTTTATAGATGCGGGGAGTTGATAGATGGCCCCAATCTTGTCTTGCATACTTTTGTCCATATTTTGTGGAAGAGCATGATGGCAACCCTAAGTATGTGGCACCCAGGAATTGCACCCCAGGGATTGCAACCTTGACAGTCACAAGTTCCCTTGTCCTTGCAGTAATGTACAGATGTATTATCACCCCCTGCATCGTAGATATGGGGAGGGGTGCCTATGTCTGATATCTCTTTCACATGCGATGTGAAGATCCAGGTATTTTAGGCTTCTAAAGCAGGTATCCTTATTACTGAGATATAGCCTGGAACCCCTACCACACATAATGCAGACTGACCATTTCAGTAACTCCATGACTTCAGCCACAGTTGGGGGGCTTCCTTATCAGTGGGGCAGTGAATCCATTCCAGGTTTTAGCCCTCACCTTAACATAAGTTTGCTCCCTTGTTGTTGCTGTTCATTTCAACAATCTGCTGGGTTGTTTGAACATGTGTGCCTCCCAGAAAACTGAGCTGTGGGAATTCACTTTCCTTTCCTTTCCTTTCTTTTACTTTTTGAAAATGTGATTTATGAATGTCAGTGTAAATCTATGGCAACTGAAAGAATTGATTGGTTGGTGGGTTGTTGTTGGGTGTTTTTTTTCCTGCACATGTAATGCTGGAATGAACGGTAATGAAAAGTGACAGCACCAGCTGATTCTTGTCATTTGGCACCGGTTCTTGCATTCCCCCCCCTGAATGCAAATCTCTCTCTCTCCCACACACATACACAAGAGCGGTCAAGATAATGACAAATCTGACCTGGGGTCACCTCCAGTGAGTGCCTTTGTTCCAGAAGATGTCATTTGAGGCTGGCCTCTCTCTAAGAGCAAGTCGCGGCTGCCTCTGTTGCTGCAACTCAGCTGTTATAAATTGCCACGGTTTGGCCCCAGTCAATGGGAACTGTCGAGATCTGCTGCTGCTGCTAAGAAAATCAGACTCCCTTGAGCTTGTTGGCTCAGTGGAGATGGAAAGGTTTGTTCCATCAAGATATGAAGGTTGTCCCCTTTGGGATGGTCTCCACAGACACAAAGTAACCCCTATGGTTTTGGAGGGCACACCTTTTCAGACAACTCTGTTGACACCCACCAGTGCCCACTTCTTTCCAGCCTCCTTTCCCTTATGCAACTGTGGGACTGAAATATTGGTAAGGATCTCATATTGAGGATGGAGCAAGCTTGTTTTCTGCTGCTTCGGAGAATAGGGCATGGAGCAGTGAGTTCAAACTACAGGAAAGGAGATTCCACCTTAACATTAAGTAGACTCTCCTGACCACAAGAGGTGTTCAGCAATGGAAGATACTGCTGCAAAGTGTGGTGGAGTCTCCTTCTTTGGAGATTTGTAAAAGGAGGTTGGATGGCCATCTATTGATAATGCTTTGATGGTTTACCTGCATGGCAGAATGCAGATGGACTGGATGGTCCTTGGTATCTCTTCCAACTCTATGATTCTAAGGTTGTCTTCATTTAGTAGGACAGGGTGGAAAGTATGCTGGGGTGGAAGGGATGTGGAGAAAGGAGAAAGGCTTTTCAGACATTGCCTTTGCATGCTTTTTTCCTCCTCCTCAGGAAAGCAGATTAGTGAAGATCAGGGCCAGGTTACCAATGGCGCAATTGGAGCGAATATTCCAGGACCCTTGGTGGCTAGGAACCCCATATTGCTGGTGATGCTTCAGAAATGTGGGAAGGAAATGTCTTGTTTTACATCACTCCATTTCCAAACTACAGATTAAGTGAAAAGTGTCCCATTGTCATTGCTATCTTTGGTGATCTGTTCTCGGCTACAACTTCTGTGACAATTGCATAGAAAATAGCATTTGTGATTTACATAGGAAATAACATTTTTGTACAGGAAACTGGTTTTCCTGCAAGGGAATTAATATTTCCATATAGAAATATCATTCGATGCACAGAGAAGGTTGTTTCTTGCGCAGAAAATGTCATTTTCTGTGCAAAAACCATTCTGTGTGAATTTTGCACAAAATAACACCCGAGTTACGAATAGTGTTTGAAAATGGCACGGTTTCTGGGGACTTTCTCGCAGCGGGAAACAGTGTTGTTGAAATTGTTCAGTGCATCCTTCACATCTGGAGAATTACATCTGGAGAAGTGGGTTTGTTCCTAATGCCAGTGGCTTTTAATCGCGAAGAACAACTTGACCCAATTACTTGTTTCCCTTGCAGAAGTCCGACCCGGGTGGGAATTGTGCCGTCCTGCTGGTAAAATAAAACTGGAGAGACGGCGGAGTCCTTGCTATGTGCGTTATTAAAGAGATTGCTTAAAATAACGTATTTTCAAATTACGGTCCATTTCCTTGCCTCCTGAGATAATGAGACTGGGAACTGTGGAAGGAAAGGTTAACCCCCACCCAGCCAAGTGTATTAAATAATGAAGAGTTTGTTAAACACAAACCTCTTCTCCTCCTTGAAACCACAAGAGACCTTCTTCTTGTCTTGTAGCGGCATTATTTCACGATGCAATTTTCATATTTAATAAACTTTGCAGCCTCCAGGTGGGATAACAGTTGCAGGGTGTGTTTGTGTGTGTGTGTTTCACCAAGATGATTTTGTTAGTTCAGAAACAAGAAATTCTGAAAGTAATAAAATATAGAAAAGGATGTACCGTCGTTTTTTCCCCCTCCCCAAAGTGAGGAACACTGGGTCAATCGAGATTGTTATTTTTATCACTCTTTATTTCTGGCCTGCTTCTGCTTGTACAATTTATGGTACTTCCAGTTTTAGGTTCATTGCATTTGCTGTTTGGTTTTAATGTGATCATTTGTTGTTCTTGTTGTTGTTGGTGTGCACCTTCAAGTCATTTCTGAATTTATGGTGATATCAGGGTGAACTCATTACAAGGATGTCTTGGTAAGATATATTCAGAGGAGGTTTGTCCTGGCCTTCTCTGAGGCTGAGAAAGTGTGACTTGCTCAAGTGGATTTCAGTGGTTGAGTGGGGACTCAAACCTTGGCCTCTAAGGTTGTAGCCCAGTGTTCAAACCATGATAGCATAGTGCCTGGTTTCTAGCCATATTTAGGTCCTGTAGTAGAAGAAAGTTAGTGCATATCAATCACGGTTGGGCAAAGTATGGTCTATAGGCCACATGCGGCCCTTGGATACCACTTTTGCTGGCTCTGAATCCCCCATCCAATTCCCCCAAACCCCAAAGTGTTAGTTTTGGTGTGATCTGGGTTCTGTTTTTAATGACTCCACTTTCTCCTCCAGTCCCTCTCAAAATGACAATAGCAAGGTATGTAGCATCGGTTCCATTTTGAGAGGGACTGCAGAGAGAACAGAGGTTCTAGCATTTCCAGTTCTTCTCCTTGGAGTAGAAGAGCAACACACGTTCTCATACACACACCCATTGTAGTGAAAACGTGTACTGTATTACTTTTGAGCAAAAAGTAGGGCGGAAAGACATGTTTCTCTCCTCTGTGTACAGCATCAAGGCGCTGCTTTCCATCCTATTCATCCTTACCTGTAATGAAATAATTCTTTATCTACTGGATATTGAAGCTCCATAGCAATTATTTCAGCTGCGTGGCAATTGCAGCCTCCTAGTGGAAAAATTAGATTTATCTGCTGATGGTTTCATTAAAGACTTCTTTAAAATAGTATTTTTGCTCACCGAAGTGAAATTCAAGTGTTCTGTGGCATCCGTTCTTTCTCCATGCAGCTGTACATTCCTTCCTAGTTGGATGGAAATAGGCCATTCCTACTCAGTCCATATCTTTTGAACTGGAATCAGAAGTGTGCTTCTCTCATGGTTGCAGCTACAAGGGGGGCAGGATGAGGGCATTGCCCCATAAGAATTCTGCCCTCCCCAATAAATTGTTCCTCCAGTCCAAAAGTTTGTTGCATCGAAGGAATGTGAAACGTCAATTCCATGTTTTGACATGAAGTTTCATCACCCAATGAAAAGGGGCAGTCAAAGTTATGGAATGCATCTACTGTAGAAATAATGTAGCTTAAAACCAGTTGAGTAGCCATGCCTCCATCCTACAGAATCCTGGGATCTGTAGTTTTGTGAGGCCCAAGCACTCTTTGGTGGAGAAAGCTAAAGACCTTTGTAAAACAATGATAAAACTACAAAACCCAGGATTCCATAGGATGGAGCTACAGGACTTAAGTGGTCCCAAACTCCATTATTTCTACATTGTAGATGAATCCATGGAAGCAATGTGAACACAGCAAACAGAAGAGTTCGAGATCTGAATTATTTTCAGTCTCTCTGCAGTGATAGAAATCTGAGTTCTAGAAGAAAATATCATTGCGAGAGTAGACTTCTTATTTGCAGGGGAGAATGTTGTCATCCCACTCCCTGTAGCTACAGCTTTGCTTCCGCTACCTTTGGGTTGATATGAACCTGAGTTCAGGGAATCACGACTTTCTTCATAAGGGAACATAGCACCCCCTGGGACTGATTCAGACACCCCATTAAGCTCACTGAAGGATGCATGGAAAACCCCTTGGGCAATTTCACTTGTCTCCTCTCTCTTTGGAGTTGCCTAGAAATTCCTCGGAGAGCTCACCTTTGAGAAGAACCTCCAAATGTGTTTCAGATGTTCCTTTAGGCGGAGGAAGTGACAGACTCACAAGGCGGATTTCCTCCTCCCTCCCCTCTTGATGAATTTTCAGAGCTCTTATTTGAAAGATCTCTGTATATTTTGTCTTCCTTTTTAGCTCTCCTTTCAAATTCTTGATGCACTCTCATACATAGGTGTGTGTTGTGTGCCTTCAAGTTGTTTCTGACTTGTGGGGACCCTAAGGCAAACCTATCCTAGGGTTTTATTGGCAAGATTTGTTCAGAGAAGGTTTGCCATTGCCTTCCCCTGAGGCTGAGAGCATATCACTTTCCCAAGGTGACCTACCGGGTTTCATGATCGAGTGGGAATCAAACCATGGTCTCCATAGTCACATTCCAGCACTCAAACTGCTATGCCATGCTGACTCTCCTCATGCATACACACTTCCATAAATGAGGTATGAACTACGTTTGCTTTAGATTAAATATTCATGACATATCGACTCTGCCATGCTTCCCCAGGGCCATAAAAGAGAGACAAGATGGAGGCCAGAGTGGTATGGTCTTGGAGACAAGAAGAGTGGAAATCTAAATAGCTATTTCATTTGTCTGGAGAAGTGTTGGCATAAAAACAGTGAAAGGTCCTAATTCCGATGTCATTTAAATAAAAGGAAGTCAATATTTGAATATATATATATATATATATATATATATATATATAATTTGCACTTGCATAATTTTCTGATTATTTACTTTGTAATTGTAGAGACTGGCCTGTGAATGTAATAAAGTTTTTATGGGGTATGACAACTATATCCAAAACATTAAAAATGGCCCAAGGCAAGTGAACTTCAGTGTGATCTGCTAAAGTCAATGCAAACTACCAAGCATAGATTCAAGAAGAAAATCAGTGAACCGTTACCTACAAGCCACAATCCATTGTTTTTAGGCTGCATTTACTTTGGATCTAATATTATCCCTTATTTACATACCGGGATCCATGTTTAAGAGGAGTGAGTCTTATTTGGCTTTTGTGAGCTGCAATAGCACTTTATCATATGCATGGAGATTTTGGGGTGCAAGGGTGGAGTGGAAAAGTGCAAACCCTTATCAATATCGTAATTGTCACAAACAACAGTCCATGATTGGTAAGCTGCATTTTCAAATTCCCTGCTTCTCAAAATGGTGACTGGAAGTGGCATAGTGTCACTACCTGGGGCCATTTTGAGAAGGACTGTAGAGGAAAACAGATACTGGGGAACATCACAAAGTCCCCAGGTGCTTGTAGAAACAAGGTGAGGATGTCTGCACATCTTTTCATGCATGTTTGGAGCTTTCTGCTCGATTTAGGGCAAATATTACCCGAAAGCATGCCCAAAAGTGTCGTTTAGGAAAGAAAACTGGAGTTGTGGGTCTTTGTGAGACGGAGTGGGGGGTCTTCAGAGGCCACCGATGTTGGGTCCAATCCCTAGCTGTGCTATGTCCATTTCTAATGTGCTAATCAATTAATGGAGCATGTGAAGCAACCAGATAGGAATCTTCAAAGGTAATGAGGAAATACCCCGCGACTAGTCACACAACACAACTAGTCTAGCTCCAATTCATAAGCTATACAGTTTTCAAAACAGATCAATAGATGACAGCCAGCGCCACAAGTATTCCCTGTGCATCCTTTATTAATTGATTCCCTGGGGCTGCTGGCTGTGCATTTCTGAGATCAGCACAGAGATGCGTGTCTGGCGGAGATCACTTTCTAAGCAGACTAATTAAAAGGCATTTCCATCCTTTTATTCTCCATCTATTCCTCCCCAAACTAGATCCCATTAAGGAAACCCCCATTTGTTCAAAATAAATTATGAAGCAGTGGCGGGCGGGCGAGGGAGGCAATGGCTTAAAGCCTTTTGGTGTCATTCTGTGTGGGAGTGAAATGCAGTCTTTCTTTATGACATGAAAGTAGTAGAAGGGGAAGAAGGATGTATATGTCTTCCTGTTTTTCTCTGTTGGCTTATTGAGTTTTCTCTGTTTGTTGTTGTTGTTTTGGTTTTGCAAACAGGTTGATATTTGCAAAACATCCCAAATCCCTGATCCAAAATTCTCTTTAATCCAAAATTATCTGCACAGGTGGCTGAGATGGTGACACCTTTGCTTTCAACATACACAGCGTTTGCTTTATGCAAAATACTGTTTTATATATAAAATTAACTTCACGTTATGTGTATAAGGTGTATTTGAAACATAAATGAATTTCATGTTTAGACTTGGGCCCTATCTCCAAGATAACTCCTTTTCCTCAGGAGTGGATCTGAAGTGTTCGGACACACTTTTTGTCACTTATGAGCCTTTTTCACATCCCTACCAGAAGCATATAGCTTAGGATGTGGAGAAGAGAGAATGTAGGCTTCAAGGCAAGATGATGGTCTCATAAAACTCGAGATTAAAATTCTTCCATTGTCATGATCATCTGAAATTACATTCAGGAAGTAATGCTGCGCTGTCTGAAGACAAGACGAAAGATGACTTAACCGTTGTAAGGGACCAAAATGGCATATTCAGAATGCCATTGACTTTTCAAAGGGTGTCACTCACTAAGCTTCCTTTGCAGTACTATATTTTAAGTTCAAAGTTGCACTTCTTTTTCTCTCTCACTACTTTCAGCCAGTGACATGTAAATATAATACTGGTTGAACATTGAACATGAAGCCATGTTACACAGTGTGCCTGACTGTGCGCTACTTCATCTAGAACTTGCTTGGCTTAGATGCTTAGTCTCTGGCTGCCAGTCTGTCTTGGGATAAGATTCAGAATGTGGGTTTAAAAGGCTGTTAAGATGGATTTCTTCCAGCAGGCCTTTCCGGAATAGATGCTCGGGCACCAGAAGAAAACATATCTATCTTGTTGAACCCTTCTTTTGCTGCAGTCACTGTTTGTAAATTATTATTATTATTATTATTATTATTATTATTATTATTATTATTATTGGTTATGATCTGGAAAGCCCTATATGGCCTAAGCCTTTCTGTGCATGAACAATTGGGAGGCAGGCTGTGAGTGCAAAATGGGCACCAACTATATGCAACTATGTTTAGGGCTGTTATTTATACCTGATATTTATACCTCAAGAGGTGCTAGGTGCTATCTTGCAATGTAACCAAGTCATGTTGGTCTTCCCATGGAATTGACGATGAGATTCCAGAACTGATCATTTTAACTTCAAAGTGGAAAAACAAAACCACTGACTGGATTTAGGAGAACCCCAAAATAGATGGATAGAGAAATTGGCTGGGATCATGGCAAGGGATAGGTATGAAGTATGATCTTCCTCTCCTTTGTTTCTAGTGCGAAAGGAAATGCTGAAAGTCTGAGGGGTGGGGAGAATAGAGTGATCAGCAAACCCATTTAGCTTTTATCTTGGTGTTACCTGGATCTTTCACATGTCTTCAGGTCTGTGTGTCCTTCCCATGGGAAAGTTTCCTGGGAGTTAATCACACAGGAGGAATTTCTCTTAGTTTCGAATGAAAAGAAAGTGGAGCCAGAACGCATTCAGGTGAATTTGCTAGTTCAGCGAATTTACGTGAATTCGAATTGCGTTCAAACTGACTTCCCATTGCCTGAAAATAGCTTGCCATTGCCTGAAATTGCATGTGATCACCTCTCACGCAAAAACGTGAAATGCCAGGATTGCGTTTGGACTGACTTCTCATTGCCCAAAATTGCATGTGGTAGTCTATCACGCAATAACGTTAAACCCCATGATTGCATTTGGATTGCCATTGGATTATACTTCTAATTTCCCTTGTTTGATAAACTCCCTGGTGTTCTAAAGACCATTGTTACCTCTTAAGAACATGCATGACTCCAGATATGAACATAAGAAAGCCCATATATAGCACATGGGGTGCTGGTCGTGCTAACAATAGGGAAATGCAAGAAGTTTAGTTTTGCTCTCACTTCATGTTTCATCCTTCGACATGATTTGAGCCATTACCTCTGGCATTATCTTTCATGGATTATCCCAGTGATTGGAGCTGGATGCATGTTGACTGGAGAATTTTGGAGCTGAGAAGCGCTGTCTCTTCAAGAAGAAAATGTATGGCGTTCTGTGTCATTGTCATCATTTCTTTTCATTATTATTTTATTTTATCCTATTATTGTAAGGGAGCATTGGTCTTAGAATACCAATAGCCTATAACTAATGTGAATAAAATGTCTGAAATGGACTTTGGTTAAAAGTAATTGGATTCCATAATAGCTCTTATCATGTTAATGTTGTTTGCACTGTTCTGGTTAAGGCCATTAATTTTGCTCTCATATACCCCAATTTTCAAGGACGCTTGTGACTATTAGGTAAACATTTGTTTCTGATGGAATCTGTGATGACTTGGCCAAGGGTTTTCCTCTGTATTATTAATCCCCCAGACACTCTGCATTCCACCCTGAAATTTAATTTTTGAAGGCATCCAGTTCATGTCTTGCAAGGAGGGTGCTTTCCTGTTTGATTGGACTATTAATAGGATCATTAATGTTCGATGGAGGTTCTCGCCACTTTTTCAGCGCCATGAAGCTGATCAATAAAGAATAATTTGCTACTTCAGGGAGGGACTCCCTGAATTGTATTCTTCTCACTTATTTGCTGAAGAGGAACATGCCATAGAAGAATGGGTGAACCTATATGGCAAACCTTTTAGAGACCGAGTGCCTAAACTGCAACCCAAAACCTACCTATTTATCACCAAGTGCCATGGCCCTCTGGCTTTCTAATATTGAACTCTGGCAAACTCTGTGCTGGGGCGACGGCACATGCGCCCACAGAGAGGGCTCTGAGTGTCATCTCTGGCACGCATGCCATAGGTTCACCACCACTGTATGGATGCACTCACCAAGGTTCTCCTTCTGCTTCAAAGCTCATTCTGACATTCTTTTATAATAAATCAAAAGGGGTTTCCTTCCTTCCATTAATGGAACTTTGTGTATTATTTCAGTGGCCAAAACCATTTAATTACTTGGTGGTTATGTTACAGCACCCATGTATGTGTGTGTACATATGTGATGATGATGATGATGATGATGATGATGATGATGATGATGATGATGATGATGAT